>NC_051326.1:56886458-57193152 GCF_015220235.1 Choloepus didactylus
GTTATCTAGGTCTTACGAGTTCAGGGAAGTGTTTAATCTATGCGGGCCACTATTTCCTCATTATAAAATTTCTCCTTTCTAGATAGGAAAACAATTATTATCCTTTCTCCTTTCTTGAGTGTAGACCACTTTGAGAAGCCAACAGATGCTTTTGACCATTTTCATGTAAATAAAAATGTACTTACACATTCGTCTCTGAATGGGTGAGCATTTATTCTCTTTTAGTATTTTCTAGAATGTTCTTTGGCAAAACCATTTCATGGATTAAAGCAGGGATCAGCAAACCTGCCCTGTAGAAGGTTAGATAGAAAATATTTTCAGCTTTGTGGTCCATAGAGTCTCGACGACTAAGGGTGGTGGGAGATAAGAGGCAGGTGGGTTTCAGCTCATTAAAACCCCTGCTTGGGACACACATAGACATTTGCACACTGATGTATATAGCAGCATTATTCACAATTGCCAGTGGATGGAGGTGGCCCAAGGGTCCACCAACTGATGAGTGGAAGGGTGAACTGTGGTGTACACATATGATGGAATATCGTGTGGCTGCAGAAAGGAATGAAGTCGTGAGGTATGCAACGATGTGAATGAACCTTGAGGACATTATGTTGAGTGAAATAAGCCAGGAAGGAAAGGACAGATATTGTATGGTCTCACTAATATGAACTGTAATGAGCAAACTCTGAGAATTGAAGTCAGAAGCATAGGTTATCAGGACACAGAAAGAGGGCAGAGATTGGGCAATCAATGCTTAAAGAGTACAGAATGTTCAATAAGGTTGATTTTAAAGGTTTGGAAATGGATAGCACAATACTGTGTGAGGGTGGCACAATAGTGTAAGTATTTAATTAATAAATCTGAACATGACAATGGTTGAAAGAGGAAGGCTAGAGTCATGTAAGTCACCAGAAGGAAAGCTAGAGGATAAAAACTGGGACTGTATAACTTAGCAAAACCTAGAGTGGACAATGATGGTGGTTAATTGTGCAAATATATGTAAACTAGAAAACAAACATATGTCACTATACGAGTCATTCATAATGAGGTGATCTATGGGAAAAAATACAATTAATGTAAATTAAGATCTATAGTTAACAGTAACATTGTAATATTCTTGCATTTATGGTAACACAAGGCACTATGCCAAAGCTAAATGTCAATAATAGGGGGATATAAGAGTTATGGGATTTTTTTTCTTTGGAAGAAATGAGAATTTCTCATATTAACTGTAGTGGTGAATGCATAAGTATGTGATCACACCAAGAGCCATTGATTGTACACCAAGGATGGATAGTGTGACATGTAAATAAAACTGTTAAAAAAAAAATAAGAGAAGATAAGGGGTATGGGATGTTTTGGATTTTTTTTCTTTTTTTCTTTTTTTTTTTTTTTTTTGGAGTAATGAAAATGTTCTAAAACTGATTGAAGTGATGAATGTACAACTAAATGATGATACTGTGAGCCATTGATTGTATGCTCTGGATGAATTTTATGATGTGTGAATATATCTCAACAAAATTGCAGCAAAAAAAGTACTATACTAACCCCCCCACCACCAAAAAAAAGCCCTGCTTATCCTACCAAACAACCTGTTCTGTATAATGAGGGTAATGGGCAGCCCATTAAGGCTTTTCAAACAAGGCAGTGACATTAACATATTATTGCTTAAAAATCATATAAGGTTGTCATCACTGAAGAGAATGGTGTATGAATAGGGGTGGAGTGGGGTGTGTTTTGGTTTGGTAAAGCCACCAAAGTGCAATATACCAAAAATGGTTGGCCTTTTCGATGGGGATTTATAAACTTACAAGTTACAGTTCTGAGGCTGTGAAAATGTCCAACTGAAGGTATCAACAGGATGATACCCGGACTCTGCAGACAGGCTGCTGGCATCTGGTACACCTCTGTCACATGGGAAGGCACATGGCCATCATCTGTTGGTCCTTCTCTCCCCAGTTTTGTTGCTTTCATCTTTTGGCTTCAGTGGTTTCCCCTCTGTTTTCTGTGGGTCCTCTCATAGCTTCTTCAGGGCTTTTCTCTCAAGTCCTCTTAACTTCATCTCATAGCTTCTGTATGTGTTTCATCCTCTTATAAAGGACTCCAATAAGAGGATCAAGACCCACCTTGAACAATATAGGTCACATCTCAATTGAAATAACCTAATCCAAAGGTCCCACAGGAATGGCTTAAAAGAACATGACCTTCCTGGAGTACACACAACTACAGCTTCAAGCTACCACAGGGGGTATAGGTGACGGTCAGGGCGGGGAATGGGGGGATGATGAAAAGACAGAGAGGGAGCCTGGTAGAAGGATACGGCTTGTCAGGGTCATTACTGCTCAGAGTGTGGTCGATATGAACCAGCAGCAACAGCTTCTATAGCTTGTTAGACATCCAGTATCTCAAGCCCTACCCCAGACCTTTGAAATCAGGATCCACGCTTTAACAAGACGTGATTTGTACTTTGAGAAAGGAGAACTGAATAGATTTTCAATAACAGAACTTAAAGATGTTAAGGGCTGCACCAAAATTATGAAAGTGTGAATGGAAAGGAGACAATATATTTAAGAGTTCTGCACAAGGAAAGATTGACAAAATTTCATAGCATTGGATATGAGAAGTGTAATAGAGTAAAGATCCAGGAAACACTCAAGATTCTAGCTTGGACTACTGAGTAGACGGTGCTGATATTTACCTGAAATCAGGAATTTAAGAGGAAGAGTGATTCTGAAGGACAGTATCAAATTCCTTTTGTGACATGTTAAGTTGATGTATCTCTAAGACTTTGCTGTGATCGTGTTCAATGAGCACTTGGAAATGCACATTTAAAGCTTAGGAAAGAAGGTCCTCAATGGAAATAAAGATTTGGTAGTCATGGTGTAGAGATGGTACTTAAAGCTGTAAAAAAAAAAAAAAAAAAGAAGGATGATTGTGCTGGTTTGAAGCTGTTATGTACCCCAGAAAAGGCCATGTTCTTTTAATCCATTCCTGTGGGTGCAGACCTATTGTGGGTGAGACCTTTTGATTAGGTTGTTTCAATTGAGACAATGCCATTCAAGGGGGGTCTTAATCCTTTACTGGAGTCCTTTATGAGAGGATAAAAGGCAAATACATCTGGAGAGAGCTTAGAGAGAGAAGTTCCCTGGAGCTCCTAAGAGAGAACCCACAGACACTCAGAGAGGAAGCCACTGGAATCAGAAGCTGAAAGCAATGAAACCCAGGAGCAAAGGACCAGCAGACCCCAGCCATGTGCCTTCCCATGTGACAGAGGAACCCAGATGCTAGCAGCCTTTCTTCAGAGAAGGTATCCTCTTTTTGTTGCCTTAACTTGTACATTTTTACAGCCTTAGAATTGTGACTTGTAACTTAATAAATCCCCATTGTTAAAAATTAACCCATTTCTGATATATTGCATTCTGGCAGCTTTAGTAAACTGAAATAATGATGCCCAAAAGAACATATAAGTAAGTAGAGAAGATATGAGGAAAGAAGTGAATGAAAGAGAAGAGAAGAGAAAAGTGGGAGTACAGATATTAAAATAACCACCAATGAAGAGAAAGATAGAGGAAGTCGATTCACTCAAAAAAACTAATATCCATGGAGCAGAGTGTTAATTGACCTCCAATATTTATTTTCCTCCTTATTTTTTCTCTTTTTACAGAAGCTCCTGGCTTTAGTTCAGGACATGGCTGTTCAAAACTATATTTCCCAGTTACTCTTATAGCTTAGTCTGGCCCATGGGACATGGAAAGAAAGGATAAATGCCTTTCCTGAAAAACAGCTGCCCTTGTAAGGAATGTGTATGCTCTCCCCTTATCTTCCCCATCCCTGCTGTATCGAATGCAGACGTGATGGTGGGAGCTCTAGCGACCACAGGACAGCACGTCACACCATGCATCAAGGACAGCAAAGCCACCTACCTACCCTGGAACACCCAGGTCTGGACAGTTGCATGAGAGAAAAATAAATTCAATTTTGTTCCAGTCATTTTCTTTTGGGGTCTTTTTATTATGGCTGTTTATACCATAACATAATAATAAAGGAAATCAAAGAGGTAATATGAAACAATCCAACATAATTTGATATAGAAACTAAGAGAGGAGAATCTCAGTAAGTGGGCACAGTCAACATTGTTAAATGTTTCCAAGGTCAAGAAAGATGAGGACTATAGTTTCCTAATTTGGAAATTAGGAAAACAGCAGTTACAGTATTAAGATCAGGTACAATGAAACATTAGTGCAGAGTGCTAAAGTGAATGGAATGTGAGTTAAAGGAGACAAATATGGATAGCTTGTTCAGGTTTTCACAAGGAAGAAAGTGAGAGAAGAGGGTTCTACCTTCAGGGGGTGGGGAGGGAGGACTTGTTACAGGAGAGGTGTTTTGTTTTGTTTTGTTTTGTTTTGTTTAAGGATGGTTTAGACTCTAATGTGTCTGTAGGGTGATAGGAAGAAGGCAGATAAAAGAAAGAGGTGAAAGTAAGAAGAGAAGGAACAGATACAATTGTTAGAGCAAGAACTAAGAGGAAGTAGGAGGATGAGGAGGGGGACAAGGAAACAGGTGGGAAGGGGGTACCTACCCAGGTGGCCGGGGGGTCAACAATGAAATAATATTTAAAGCTGCAGATGAGTATGGAGGCACATTGAATGGGGATTCCAGAGAATTCCTGCAGTCCTGTCTTTCTTCCCGGTTCTCCTTCCTGGTAGATCAATTTCAAGCCATTTAGAAGCACCTGAAACACCTCAGAGCTCTGTTTAAAGCAGCTAGGCACTTACTTGCAAAATTCACAGTTGCCTTCTAATTAGACTTTAGCTCTCTAGCTTATAAACCAGTCCAATGTTTTCATACCTGTATTTATACAAGACGTCAAGAAAGTGTCTTATATCATAAAGGGTGAAAAGCCTGGAAATCAAGAGAACAATTAAACTGTCGGAGGAGAAAGTGCTTTTGGGTGTTTACACTGACTCAATGTTTACAATCAATTTCCTGAGCTCATTCAGGAAATCTTCAATGATTCGTACAGAAAACAAAATCAAGGAATTACTTTGTCAAAATGTGCAAATTTAACCTCCAGAGATTTGGGGAAGGGGTGGCGGGAGCAGTTCTTAATTACAAGTCACACGGAGGTACTTCATTCTTGGCAGTGACAAGGATGTGCAAATTGAAAAGTGTGTAGTGACAGTTGGTAGCAGAAATCCTGGAGAAAAAGAAGCCTGCCGGGTACGAATCCGTGCATGACAAGATCATCTCAAATGCATGGGTGACTCGTATTTTTCCCCTACAGTTTAATATTGCTTCTACAATATGTGATATTTGAGACTTTATGAATATCGTTGGCATCACGTGGTCTCGGGATGCCAGCCGTTTTATTTCTTGCTCCCTCCTCTCAGAGATGCAGAGGTGCAAAAAATAATTTTTAAAAACAATGCTGGAGAGGGTTAAAATTGTTTTGAGATTTTCGAGAGCTATACATATAACCTCTTCCCATTTCAAAATTAGTGAGAAATGATATAAAAAAATTAATATGACACGGTTTAAGCATCCTAATGGCAATGAACATTGATTGAGCCCTTCCTCGAAGTAGAGAAAACAGCTGTGTGCTTTCACGTGTTATTTCTTCTTTCTTCTATTGGTTCCGCAATTAATTACCAGGCACTCACTTTGAACTTGGCATTGTACAAGGAATTGGGTAGGTCGTAGGGAACAAAAAAGAGGCCATCCTTTGCCCTCATTGAGTGTAGAACCCTATGAATGAGACAGATATTTAACAGGTGCTTTACAAATAATTATACAAATAATTGCTAAATCACAGTTGTGATAATTGCTATGAAGGAAAAATGCAGAAATGTACAAGAAGGGATCAAAGCTCTCCAGGGGTGAAATCAGGATATCTTCCCCTCAAGGAAACCATATTGAGAATGAGTATGATTCGGCCTGCCTAAGAGTGAAGAGCAGAAAACGACATGTGCAAGGCCAGTGTGGGGTGAGAGGGTGGCGCTTGGCAATTGGAAAGGAAAATGACGGGAGCATAAGCCTCGATGACATAGTCCTGGAAAATGTGGGAAAGAAACTCATCATTTCTCACTGTCTGCTCTCTTCTCTCCCCACAGTCCACTGCTCCCTGGGTTACTCATTCCCACTTCTTTCCTCCCCTGCCTTATAACATTTAGAAGTGTTGAGTTTTGGATTCTCTTATTTTCTCAGAAATACATTCATGAAATGTCCAAATAGCCTGTCTCAAGAAATCATGAATTCTCCACACCTGGTTCCTCGATACGGCTCTGTTAGGAGGCAAGCCTTGTCGACCCCTGGCCCTCCAGGTTGAATTGGGTGCATCCTCAGTATGTTGTCTATGTTCTAGCAACTTTGGCAGCATAGTCTTTAAAAGGCCAGATTCTGAATTCAGGCTGCCTGGGTTGGAGTCCCATCTCTTCCTTCTGTTAGTGAGATATTCTTGGGCAAGTTAATTTTTATCTCTTAATCTCAACTACTTCAGTGGTAAAACAGATATGGTAAGAGTTCTCCGAGGACCCTCTTCACAATTTGCTGTAAGGATTAAATGAGCTAATGCATGTAAAGCATTCAGTTCCTGGAATATAATAAACATACACTATAATAATATGCAATATAATATAGCTATAGAAATAATATGTCATAATAATGTAATGAGTAATATGTTATAATGAAATATAATGAACACAATAAATATTGGCTATTACAGCTCTTAATGCAGGTACTGCCTGCTTTACATATGTTTGTAGAGTAAAAATCAAAAAATAAAACATAGGACTGTGTAACAGTGAACACTATTGTAAACAATGGACTATAGTTAATAGTACAGCTCTAAAAATGTTCTTTCATGAATTTTAATAAATGTACCACACAAATGCAAAGGTTCAACAATGGGGGGGAATATGGGAATGCTGTCTTTTTTACAGATTTTTCTGTAAACCTACAATTTCTCTAATTAAAAAAAGTTAATAAAAAAACTAAAAAAAAAAATACTTCTACTGGGCAGTTATTAGGCTTTATGACATCCTTTATGACAAGTAACAGAATAAGACAAGGGAGTGTAGCCGCACATGCATCTTATCTTTGCCCTGGTCTAGCCTATAGAATAGTGGTTCTTTACAATTTTTGAATTATCAAACCCTTTGAGAACTTGTTAAAAGCTAGGGACTTTTTCTCCCAAAATGTACCAATTCATAATTTTTTGCAGTTTCTTGAATGAGAATTCTGCTTTCCTGGTTTATCCTTTAGCACCTGCCCTTGGATATGTCCCTATCATATTTTGAGCATCACCCTTTTACATTCTGCTCTCTGCTCTTGGGGGTTCACCTGTTTGGCCAATGGGGAGTCCCAACAGAGAATCTCTCTCTTAGAGGGAAATGGTATTTAGAAATAATGATCTGGTTTTAGGTGTGCTATTGAGAGACTGCTTTTGGGGTATCATTGCTTCTAAACCCAGAACTAAGAAATTTGTATTTTTAAATATCATGAGTTCATGTTGATATTTCCAATTCACATCTAATAGCACAGGATTTTCCCTGTAAATTTTTTTACTTTATATTTGGATCTCTTTTCTCTTTCACTAAAAATCTTGGTTCCGGACAATACAAACTATATTATACATTTTCTTACCTACAATATATAGAAAATAGTTTTTTGAAATTACATTATCAATGCTAATCATAAAACTACTGAGTAAAGTATGAAAAAAAAAGGTTATGTTATTTATATTCCATCAATTTATGGATTTATAGCTTAAAAAATAATCTGACTTACAAATGGATAGAGCACAGATACTGTATATACTTTGTGCCTTTTTTATTTAAACTTCTCTGAAGTAATAATTGTACATTTTTGTAAAAGTACTGGACCGTCAAATACGAAGGATTCAGAAACTGGTTCAAAGCCAAATTCCTCTTCAGAGATCTTCTTTCAAATTGCCTTTCTGGTTTCATCATGGAAATGTACTTTGTAATCTTTCTTTCAAGTTTAGTTGACTAAGGCATAGAGCAAGTTTATTTTGACACTAGGCCATAAAACCCCACTTGCCTCTTCCTCAAGGCTGAAGTAGAATACTGAGTAGGGGAGGAAATATAAAAGAAATGTGGGAATCAGTGGCTTCCATGGGACTTCAGGAGTAGGAGAAAAGCAAACTGGAACTCAGCAACTCTGGCAGCAGAGAAGCAAGAAGTTTAGGCAAGAATGACAGCCTCTCACGTGGGGTCTGTCTTGGCTTCTTGCCTGTGTGGGATGGTTGCACTAAGTTTGCCAAAGTCACCCTGCCAGACTCCACTGAACCCAACTCCTTACATCTTCACACACTGCCATCCAAAAGTCAGCAGAAGTCAAGAGCAGAGTAGTGAGACGCTTCTGAGACCTTGATTTATTCAGGGGGAATAAGTGAAACCAATGGCCAACCTACACACTCCAGTACGGGCAAGGAGAGGTGCATAACACAAGTCTGGGATGATGGTTGTTAAATGTCTTGCAGCTGAACCCAAGAATCAGTATTGCAGAATCACAGAACCCTCTCCAAACACACCAGACAATAGACAATAGGTTGCAAAAATCATGTTTGAATAATCTAATGTGCTAGAGTGCTTCTCTGCAGATCAGGTATCATCTCGGCCATCGCTGTCAGTTGGCCAGTGCACATCAAACAGAAAGTCATTAATAATTCTGGTGGTGGGAGAACCCATGTTTTACTAATGGCAGAGGATTGCCTAATTGCAAGTTGTATGAAACACATGCCAATTGCAGGTAGAGCTATTATATTTCAGGCAACAGCTCTGAAAAAGAATGAAGAAATACTGGATACAACAAAAGCCACTGTGCTATATCTGTGCTGACACAGAAAAGAGATTTGCCAAGATGCAGCTACCTGTAAATAGATCAAGTAGTAAACAGGCATCAGTGTAATTGGAAGAAATTTGCCATAGAGCTTTGGAACTGGAAATTTTTATTTCTAAATTTGCCAACCCAGATATTATGGAATCCATTCAGGATGTAGCTGATAAAGTTACCCAGAATTGTTTGATTGATTCGCATCATCCTCTGTATAAAAATGTGTGTCTTCCTTAACGGTCTGTGATGTCCAGAATTTGGGACTCTCCTTAAGGCTAACGTGATTGCCTTTTAGTTGGTTTCCCCTGTCCTTTCTTTCCTCTCCTGCATCTCCATAGTTTATTGTCTCCGGAACAGCCAGAGAGATCACTTTAAAACCTAACTTAGCTCATGTCCCTCCTCTGCTCCTAGTTCCTTCCAAGTAAAAGCCAAAATCCTTAAATTGTCCTACAAGGTGTTACATGTCCAGCCACTTAACACCTCTCAGATCTCAGCTCCTACCCCCGTCCTCCCAACCCCTGTATTTTCGACAGCCTGGGATTGCTTCATGCTGAATGTGGCAACCAAGTTCCCAATTCAAGTCTTCTGTACTTGTTCCTTCTTCCTGGAATGGACCTCCCTTGGGGAGCTGCCTGGCTCATTCTGAACTTCATTTAGGACTCAACCCAAATGAGCATCAGAGAGTCCTTCTCTGACCTCCCTATAGAAAGAGCCACAGCACTAACCCACACTGACCTCATCCCCTACATTCATAACCATCATTCATAAACCTACAGGTTCAAGAAGCTCTATAGTTGATGAAATGACATACTATATTTCACTTCCACAAAGATGAAGTAGATGTACTTTCCCCTATCATTCCTGCTAAGTACAACAAAAAACCCTGACATTTATTTATGAAACAAACAACAAAACTCAAAAAGGTGGAGAGAAGGAGGCGGATGGGTGAAGGATCTCAGAACTCAAAGAATGACATGGTGTGAGTTTCCTGGGCATTTTTTTCACCTCATATATTCCAGCAACCTGGAAACAGCAATATGCACATTCCAAAAAAAGCCCCAGCAAAAGGCTGTTGTCCCTAGCCAAATGACCAGAAAAATGGCAGCCTAACAAGAGAAAAGAATCTGTTAGACTACTATTGCCCTACTCTAGCCAAACAGAACACACACACACACACACACACACACACACACACACACAACCTGTGGCCCCACTCCCACCCACACCAACAAAGACACATGGCAGAAGCCAGACCCCACCCTTGGCAGGATGTAAAGAAGCACCACCCCTCCCCCCTGCCCCATATGCACACACAGGTAGTGTCAGAGCCCTATATAAAATCACCACCAGTGGTAATGATCTGTCCTCTGAGTCAATGGAGGGCACAAGGGGAGCCTGGATTTCTACCCACCACCTGGCAGCAATGAAGCACCCCTGCCCCCCCCCACATGGATGGCATCAAAGGAGGCCTAGAAGAGAGCCAGGACTTCCACAGTGCCCAGCAGTGAGGAACCCATGCCCTCTCCCCACCATGTGCTCAGTGGAGACATGTGAGGTTCAGGAAAGAGGTTCTCTTATCCCTCCCAGACAAGATGCTTATCCCTAGGCCAGTGGAGCCCAGTGGAACCCCCATCCTTGACCATCAGGAATGAGAAGCCCTGACCCTACTTGTGGGTCGGTGGAGGCTGAGTGAGGAGGATCTGGACATCACCATCTACTTAGCAGTAAAAGGTGGATTTCCCCCCTTCCCCGGGAGGAGCAGTGTCTGAGAAGCCCAGCTAAAATAGAGGATTTAAATGAGAACCAGAGTCTCAAAACATAATATCCAAAATACCCACGTTTCAACTGAAAATCACTCTTCATACCAAGAACCAGGAAGATCTCAAACTGGATGAGAAAAGACAATCAAAAGATGCCAATTCTGAGATGACAGAGATGTTAGAATTATCTGACGAAGATTTTAAAGCAGCCATCATAAAAAATGCAAAATACAGGCAATTATGAACTTAAATGCAAATTAAAAAACAGAAATTCTTACCAAAGAAATAGAGGATTGAAAGAAATAATAAAGTAGCTGATATAAAGAACTCAATAGGCGGGTTTAAAACCAGAATGGAGGGAACTGAGGAAAGCATACGTGAACTCGAAGGCAAAATGACAGAAACCACCCAAGCTGAACAACAGAGAGAAAGGAGACTAAAAAACAAAGACATAAAAAAGGACAGAGTCTTGGGGACCCTGAATAACAAGAGATCTAACCTTCAGGTCATCTGAGTCCTGGAAGGAGCGGGGAAAGGAGAAGAGAAGGGCAAACTAAACTCAAAACAAGCAGAAGGAAGGAAATAAAAAAGATAAAAGCAGAAGTCAATAAAATTGAAAAGACAAAAGCAGTAGAGAAAAATGATCAAACAAAGATCTCATTCTTTGACAAAATCAATAAAGTTGGTAAACCTCTAGCAAGGCTTACAAAGTAAAAACAAAGGAGAGATAAATTACCAATATTGGGACTAAAACAGGGGATATCACTATAGACCCTACAGATATCAAAAATATAAAAGGGGAATACTATGAACAAGCCTATACACATACATTTGACAACTTCGATAAAACGCAACATTTCCTCAGCAAGCACAAACTACCTGCATAGCACTATAACTATTAAGGGCATTGAATTAATAATTTTTAAACTCCCAATCGAAAACTCTCCAAGCCCAGACAGTTTCACTGAAGAATTCTACCAAATGTTTAAAGAATTAACACCAATTCCACACAATTTCTTCCAGAAAATAGAAGAGGAGGAAATACTTTCCAATTCGTTTAATGATTTCATGCTAATACCAAAATCAGATAAAGGCAGTAGAAAAAAAGGAAAACTACAAACCACTATTCTTCACAAAATAGATGCAAAAATCATTAACAAAATATTAGCAAATGAATTCAGCAATGTATCAAAAGAATTATACACTGTAACCAAGTGGGGTTTATTTCAGGTATGCAAGCCTATTTCAACTTTTGAAAATCAATAAATATAAATAACTATATTAACAGATTTAAGAAGAAAAAATTCCCAAATCAAACCAATTGATGTAGAGAAATCATTCCACAAAATTTAACACCCATTCATGATAAAAAATACTCAGAAAAAAATAGGAATAGAGGAGAACTTCCTCAATTTGATAAAGAGCATCTACACAAAACCTACAGCTAACATTATACATAATGGTGAAAGAGGGAGTAATGCTTCTCTAAGGTTGGAAACAAGGCAAGGTTGACCTCTCTCACAACTCTAATTCAATATAGAGCTGTAAGTTCTAGCCAGTGCAATAAGGCAAGAAAAGGAGATAAAAGACATACAGATCAGAAAGGAAGAAACAAAACTATCTCAATTTCCAGGTGCTATGGCAGTGCACATATAAAATCCCAAGGAGTCTGCCCCTCCCCCCCAAAAAAAATCTCCTGGAACTAATAAGTGCCCTCTTTTGACCTGCACTATTAGTTAATAGACAATGGTAAATTCAGAGTACATATGAATATAAATATCACTTCTGTACACCACAAGAAAGTAAGAAACAAATGTATAGTGAGGTCAGGAAACTAAATTGACATATAAATTCTTTCCCATTCTATTATGTTTTAAAGTTGCAATGCAAATTAAGATTTTCTAATCCCATAGAATTATATACTTTGTGATAATTGTTAACAACTGGCTAATCAGTCCTGGGTGTCCATGGATGTCACTGAGTCATTTTATTGTCATGAGGATTTTTAAAAATTCATTATCATTTAAAATCTTCAAGCTCCAGTCTAAAGGCAGTGGATACTAAGGAATGTCATTCATTTTCCCAAGGGGAAGAGTGGAAAGAGGGTGAAAACTGGGAGGAAATCAATTGGAAAAGGAAAAAAATAACTTTATTGTTCCCATTAAAGAGCAGAGTGAATAGAGATTAGGGAATGATCTGAAAGAAGGAAAATAGAAACTACTTGAGGGGAGGGCAAGGACAAGAAACAAACAGGGCAAGAAGACAGTGATTTTGTACCAAAGATAATATGGATCCATTGCTGTTTGGATAGAATATTGGGAGACAGAACAGAAATGTTTAAGGAGGATTTTTTTTTTTTTTTTTTTTGAGGTTTTGTCATATCACATGCAATGGAAATCATCTCCTGGGTGTCCCCACAAAATCTTTCATGAAACACTTACCTTCAAATTTTTGCACAGAAAATTCAAAGCCTATTGCAATCTGATAACATCACAAAGAGTTTTTAAGTTGTACGTCATGGGAAATTTACATCTATTAATAAAAAAAGATAAGAGCCTGGAGGGTGCACTAGTGAAAGCACCTGCGCCCATGTCCACAGAAAGGAGCAGAACCAGACAAATGCAATTAAGATGCTCTTTGAGGGACCTGAAGTGCATGATCTCATTTGAACTTCTCTGCAAATCTTCCTACGGTTGTCCCTCTGTGCAGATTAAGAAATTGACCTAGGGCCTCACAATTAGTAAAGTGAAGCTGCAAATCAAACCTGTCAGATACTTCCCCCCCTGGTATCACGTTTTACTTCCTGGATGACGTGGAAAGAGGAAGTGGCTTACCTGGCATGTAAGTGCCAGTCCACTCCGGTTTCTCCTCCAGAGCATCAGTGAGCCAGGGGCCTAGGACTCACTCCCTTCTGGGATGACTGCGAACAGCACTGGATCACTTGCAACAGAGTTATTTCCAAATGGATTAAATTTGAATAATTAAGGCTATTTTGCTACCGGGAGAAAATAACAGCCTTTTCAACCAGTAGTTGTAACTGGCACTCCCATTCCCTTAGCTATTGAAACCCTCCCCAAAATACATACATTTGAACCTTAAGCCATTTGTACTTAAATTTTCATTTTTTCTCAATTACTTCTCTAAGAAAAAAAATGCTGAATGGATCATAGGAAGGAAAGAAATATAAGAAAAACTCTATAGGAAAAATTTAATTTTGCAGCAGACACTTTAAGAGTTTGGGTACAAGGCATCTTTAGCAGATGGGCAATGCCATCACCTCAGAATGTTCACCTGAGGAGTTTTTTCTCCTGATTTGGCCCTTTTACTATGAATCAGAATAAAACTACTCATCTTCACTAAAAGCAGGCCCTTGAGTTGTTTTTCCAAAGCAAGAGCTGCCGGACACCATTAATCTTAACTTAATAGGCAGATTTAGTTTCCAAAATTTTTCCCAATAGACTGCTACCTCCAAGGCCCCCATCTTTCTTGCACCATGCTCCAGTCTGCTTCCATTCTCCTCACTGCCATTCCCAGGGTGGGCCCACCCAAACCAGAGAGCAATGGTTGTTTAGGATCTCCGCTGTCACTAGGGCACTGTTAAATTATCTCCTCTTCACAGACCACTCAAATCATAGGAAAACAGATGAATCCAGGACTATGAAAGTTCTGTCTACACTGTCATTTGCTCTGTAAATGTAACATGTCATTATGATATTCATAAATACAACCTTATTCTTCTGTACCCCATGCTAATTGGCTCCCTTGGAACCCTCTCCACATGTCACTGGAGAGCTGAGCTGTTGGCGTAGACAGGAATTTTGTTTGTCATCTCCTCCTTACTTTCTGAAAACCTCATATGAAACCCATGTCTCCCAAAATTAGGGTTCACAGCATAAACATTTCTGATTCATTAGTATAAAGTGACCACATAACTTAACGTCCAAGCTGTCACATGTTTGAGAGTGAGGGCAAAACAGCTAATGATTACACAAGGCCTGGAAGCTTGAGCAGGGACCATGCTGAACAGCAGCTAGCATCACAGTAACCAGAAGCCTCTTACTGCTGAAACTCTATTTTCATATTGTGATATTTTATTATAAAGAAATAAAAACCAATTAATTACGTGGTTTCTTTTCTTTCCCATTACTTGTCATTCATTGTGCGGGTGTTTCCAGAGAAGAGAAAATTCCTCTTTGGCCACTTCCACTGTGTTTATCTCTTTGGCCAATTTCTTTCTGTGCAAGTTAGCTTCTGCCTAAATTGCACCACTTTCTCCTTCTCTTTGCCAATACTTCTTTAATTGTATCTATTTTTTGACTCATGTAGAAATGTTATATCGTAGGTGTTTTTGGAATCATGTCATTTCCATTGGGTATGGAATCTTTTCTTTGAAAAAATCTAGAGTTGCTATTTTGAGATCTAATTGTATGGCATTGAATATGTTCATTGCTCATTTGTTTTTGCAAAAGCATCCTTAAACCCAGGCTTCTGGGTTAGGACACACCTGCTTGAAACATTCTGTTCTAGCCAAAAGTGTACAAGGAAGAGTAGAGGGGAAAAGAAAATCACATGTCACAAGAAAATGTTAAGGACACACCACACCCACTGAGGTCTATGCATGGAATCTTACCTGGGTCTTAGACTTCTTATATGATAAACATAATTTTGTTCAATGAACACCTCTTTGAAAATGAGTTTTGTGAAGTAAAACAAACAGGTTGATGAGAATTTCATCAAGAAATCCAAATGGAGATAAGACTTGGAGAAGAGTAATGATTTGTTGGAAAGAATATAGACAATATAATTTCACCATAAGGAACATCAAATAAAACAACCAGTATAGTTTCCCAATCTTGCACCAAAACATAAAAGTCACGAAGGGGTGAATCATTTCAAGACCTGTAAACAGAAACAAATGGATTGTCTTCCTCTAGAAAAAAATTGCTTTAAAATAACTGGGCTTGTTTGTGTTTCAACTAAAGCTCTCACCAAGGTAGGTTTGTTTTTTAATCTCTCTAAAAAAATATGGTAGAGAAAGTGGTACTTTTAAAGCAGACAAAATATGCTGGCAACAAAATTTTAATAGCATAGAGGAAGATATATTCTATAATACCAAGCTCAAAAACTGGGCTTCAAAATTAAATAGAAAATATAATTTTAGCCATAGTCAAAATTACTCACACAAACACACATATGCACACACACACCCATATATAAATAAAACTTTGTAACCTCCCACCTCAAAAGACTAGAGAGAAATAAACCAATATCTTCTTTAGGGTTGCTTCTTAATGGTGTAATCACAGATTATTTTTTCTTGGATTCTTTAGGCTTTTACAACTCTCTACATTTTCTCCCATGAGCATAAATTACTTTTTAAATGCTTTTACTGCAAAAAAAATTTTTTTGAATAACAGGGAAAAAAATTAACAGCAACCAGAAGACTAATGGCTCCCTGAAAGCTTTGAAAACAAAAAGTTTGAGTAACAGCATCTGTCCATTTGCCCTTCCCTACCTCCATCCCCTAAACCAAAAATCTTTTGTATTTTTCAAATTATGGAAGCCCCATCCACAATGTATTAGGAAGTTCCTATTCTTGACAAACTGTATCAGATCCACAAAGACAAGGTAGGTAGCTTCGGCTAGAAACATTGTATCAGTGCCAGGTAAACTGAGGTGCATATAATAGTCTCACCCACAGGCACGAGTCATATACATCCTTCTTGAGGGCTTCTCGGCTGGTTTTCAATGACTCGGGTCCTTTGGGTCATGTGTTGCAGGGTCTGAATCCTCAATGCTAGACCTTGCAGACATTCTGTCACCATCATTCACCCTCCTCAATCAAATACTCATTGTCATAGACAAAGCGACCAACTTTTAACGGGCACCTGAAATTTATAGTATCTAAGGGCCACATCCTCAGACCAGATGGAAGGAACATGCACTATTGTCGAAGACCCACGTGAAGTCTTCCTTCTCAGGTAGGAAGTGCCGAAACAGCCGCCACCATTCCCTGAGTTGTAAGCATCTAGAACAATGCAGAATCAGCCCAGATTGGCAGTTTTTCCCAGTCACCAGGAGTATGAGCCCAGCTATGCTCCACGCGCTGAATTCATTTTTGTCCACAGAACAGCTGAGCCTCTTAAAGTTGCAGGAAGCTGTTAGTGGAAGGGTTTCCCACTCCAGCCCCTGCCCCCACATCTATTTTAATGATAGACAGTGACAAAAGGAAGGCAAAGCGGACAGTGGCAGCTCCTTTGTCAAAGGAGAGAATAGCCACAATAGTATCCATTTGCAAACCTCACTGATGTTCTGACAATAATGAATCTCATTAGAGTGTGCAGGTGTGTGGCCTCCAACTCCCAAGATTTTGAGGCCGTGGAGGTCTTGGGCAGGGTATTTCATTTACCAACAGAGGCTGCCCTTGTCACTAATGTTCTCTCACCTTTCCATTAGGGTCAGAGTTAAGAAGAAACTAGAAATCTACGAGAATTCCGTCTCTTCAATATCCTGACAAATCTCAGCCTGAGCATGCCACAACCATTAACACCTACCATTGCAGAAGCATGCACTGTATACATCATTTCTGCAAAACAATTTGTTTCTATTAGCTAAAATCAGAATAATCAGGCTGAATTGGGGCAGAGGTATGTGTGCAAGTTATAGTACCCATAACTTAGAGGTAAGTAACTTTAGTGTCACTTGGTCAAAATACATCAGCAGGACAGGGGGAACTAAAATCTAGTTCTCCTACATGTTCCCTGTGCCAGTTTCTAACTGTGCCACTAACTTTAGAAATTAGTGCAAATACTCAGCAGAACTAATCCTTCTTTTAACACACCTTCTCCGAGCCTCTTCTTTGGATCTTATAAACTTTTTTGACCTGTTATACTCATCTTCTCATGAGGGCTTGGGCCATGTCCCCAGGTCTAGCTTGTCTATTTTGTGTCTCTTTGTGTCCTCTCATAATGCAAACATCATAAATATTTTAGATTGATCCTTTGCATTAAATCTTACATCAGTAGATGAACACAATGAATGAAAATAATAAGCAGGATGGTTTAATGAAAAGATCCCAGGCTTTGGAGTCTGAGAGACACATGGCCATAACTCACATCACAACTTACTCTATTATTTCCCCAAGAGAGACTCAAATTCCTCATCTTTAAAATGGGATAATAATGCATATCTTAAAGGATCGTTGATATTATGAAAAGTAAGAACTGTGTGGTTATCATGCCATCTTACTCACTAGAGACAAAGCTTATTTTCTTTGGGTAAAACTGTTCATTGGTTATAGAGTCACCACTGCATTTTGGTTCAGAAATTGTTGCTTTATTATTGTTATTGTTTTTAATAAAATAAAATTACCGTTTTACAAACTCTGTTGGCTGGGTATTATGGAACGCAAGAAGAAAGTTTCTGTCCTCTTGGAATTTAGACTCTTATTGCAGAACCAAGCCTAAAACAATACAAAAAGGTCTAGAACAGAAACAAATAATATGTAATTCAGTGCCTTGTCCCTACTAAGCATTCAGCAATTGCCTGTTCATTGAGTTGAATAAGATCAAGTTATCAATGTAGGGCAAAAATGATAAGATATTTCAGGATTGGAGGGGAGCATGTCCAGTTCATTTTCTTGGATATATCATCCAGCACAGAGCCCTGCAAAAACTGGGTTTGCAATACATATTGGTTGATTCTGTAAATAATGCAGAAATGAATGTAAGATGTTCAATGGATCCCGAGCAGTGAGTAGGCTTTAAATAAGTAAGGAAGCACAAGTTGGGTGCTTTTGTGAAGGCAACCAGTAGGAACAACTTTAAAAAAAAATGCATTTGAGATTCTATAATGCACACCTTACCTGTTTGCACTGGGGCTGGTGGTGGGTATTATATACTATTTCAGCCCTAACCACCAGACAGAGGGGTTATCCCTGGTCAGCTGAGAGGGTTCAAATAAAATGCCCATTTGCTATTCCATGTCCTTCCTGGCACAGAACGCCTGTGAGTAAGGGTGAGATCCTGACCTGATGTCATGAATCCCAGGTTGCCACCAGCCTGCTCAGGTGGTCAGCCTTGCCCACCCGTCAGATGCTGAGTAATGGCCCCACGATGCAGGAGCGAAGGCCTGGGAGACCACAGGCTGGGAGGCCGAGGCCTGCTTCCAGCCCCAGCCTTGCCGGCCACTCACCACGCCCAGGTGCCCAGGATGGCGGGCTGCACTAGGTTACTTCCAAGTCCCCTTCTGGCCCTTAAAAAAGGGTGGGGACGCCACACATCTACTTGGCAGCCAGCGTGTACGTCAATACTGCTTCTGTGAGACAATGCCCTGAGTCCTTGGGCCAGACTTATAGGAAGAAATAGCACAGCTGTTTTGATAGTTGCCCTCCTGCTAGCACAACATTTTGGAGCTGGACGGGGCCCCTCTGAGCTCTCTTCTAGCCCTCTGGCTTTACAGATGAGGATTCTCCGGCCCAACAGGACCACTGGCCACAAACGGCAAGGCAGAAGGGACGATGCTGGCAGATGCCGTTCTTATGAAATTATCAGATGTTATATTTAAAGTTGAGCCAACAGCCAGTGCACCAGACATAACCGTCTCCCAGACAGTCTCCACATAACTTCAGCACTATTCAGATGCTTATTTAGGCCACGGTCTGGAAGCACCCAGAAATAAGAAGCCGTGACACTGCAGAAACTGAGAAAACAGCCTCGCTGACAATAAGAATAGCACTTTCGATGAAGCTGGAGACAGGCATTTTGCACCCCATAATTCTATGAAGTAGGAAATGAAGGTTAAATCCATAATTTCCTCAAGGTCTCCTCTTTAGTAAGTGAAGGAACCAGAATTTGGACTCAGTTCCACCTGATGGTAGGACTGTGAGGTTTTTGTTTTGTGTTGTTTGTTTGTGTTTGTTTTGATTTGCTCACTGAGCCTACTTGCTTTGTACACTACTTCTGCCTTTTGGGATTTGGTACCCAGAAGATACCAAAATTACATTTTATGCCAGAATATCTTATTCTCTCAAGTTACTGCTATACGCTATTTCTACCTAAAGAAGGTTTGTTCAGTGTAACTTGTTTGGCCTTGTTGCATCCTGACTAACCCAACTGAGGAAATATTCATTAGGAACTGGTAAGTGCTTGGTTTGAGGTAAGCACAGAGCAGTGGAATTTATCTCCACCTGGACAGTCAAAGAAGACCTCCTGGATTCATAGTCATGTCTCTGCTGTGACTAAGAGTGAAACAGGGCAAGTCAGGTGAGGAGAGCCTTCTGGGAAGAAAGAACAGCATTCGAAAAGAAAAAAAGACTCCAAACAAACTGGGTGATGCAAGGAAGCTCTCTGCCCTTTGATGTTTCTCATTTTTTTTTCTTTTTTTCAGCTCATATTATCTTAAAACAGAGCACAAACCCTCAAACCATACTTCCCATCGATCAACACAAAAGGAGCAGGTGAGTCTGGAGACATTCCAGAGTAGAATCTCTGCCACTGTTTACACCGTTCCACTTGCCTGGACCCTCTCCTTCTACGTTGTGGCTCCTCCTCTCTCTGTGTTTGAATTCTACCTATTCTGAAGACCAATTCCTAGGCCACTTTTCCCTTTAAGCTCCCCTGTTCCCATCAGCTAGAACAGATTTCCCAGTTCTCTGTGTAGGTTAACTTCTGGTGGGAAAGGTCCAGCTCACATTCACCTCTGCAGCTCCACAAAGCACCTTCCCGCTTGGTGCTTGATCCTGCTTGGGACAGATGATGAGCGAGAGTCTGCAGGACTGAACTGAATTGAATTCCTAAGCCAAGGAATGTCTTCAGCCACTGATGTGCAGAAGGGACTGGGTCAGATGGTGGTTTAACTGCTAGATGGGGATGTTATCACATGGAAGAGGAGGGGAGCGTTTTAGCAAAGCCCCAGTGCCATGTGGGGATGCAAAAAGTGATGTGGGGTCTCAGAAGACCCGGGTTACAGTCCAATTTTCAGCACCACCTACCTGTAAAATGGGAATAATAGCAAAATCATCTTCACAGGACTTTGTGAAGACTAAACGAAATAATATACAAGAATAATGCTCAGTGCATTCCAAAGCGCCATATAGATGTTCATATAAATCCCCTAAAATGTGTGGCTGCTGATTGCATTTCCTTCATCACCCCTCTTCTCCACGTGGCTTTGGATCATTGACACCTGGAACTATAAAGGAATTGCTGAATCTGCACTCAGATTTGTCTCATTTATGCAAGGGCAGTGCAAGGCACTTGGGGTGGGGAAGGGAGTTTAGAAAGGGTTCTAATCCTGGTTCTGTGAAAAAGGTTGCGTGACTGCCCACAGCCTCCTCCACCTCCTGAGCTGCAGTTCACTGATTGGAATTCAAAATCTCTGGGATGAGAACACTAGGATGTCAGGGCAGCCAGACAGTACGGGGTCATGACATTGGTGGCTTGTTATGGGTTTTGTTTTTTTTTTTTACTTGCTGCTTCTCTCATTCTAAAAGTCTAGTCCAACTTTCCCACAAGACATGGCAAGGGACTGTACCTCTGCATGTCACCTTCTCTTGCACCCTGCCGTCCAAGGACATCGCCCAGGCCTTCTTCCCCACCTTACTTCGAAATTCCGTTTGGCAAAGGTCTCAGTTTTGCCCCTTTCTACAATCGTTGCAAACGGAATCCAGTGGCCACGGGAAGCAACATGGTCAGGAGAGAGAGCCGTCTGCCTGAGGTTTGGGTTAAAAAGTACTAAATTAAGACAGGTGTTATAAAACAAGCTCTGAGTTCCCGCCAGGGCATGCTCCCTGGTGGGCAACTGAATTGAGGAAATTACTTGTGCTCAGGCTGAACCTAGAATCACAGGGTCATTATTGCACATGCTAAAATGCCTATTTATTGTGCTTCAGACAAGAACACAGGGCGTCCACAGCAGGGGCCTGGAAGGGCTCCAACCCGGGGTACTTTACCAGGCCCTGAGGGCTTCCCCTCCGCCCGGGCTTCCCGGGAAACACTCTTAGGTGACCGGGTCATCTCCAAATCTGATGGGCTGATGTTTTCAACCATATAAAAACACCATCACATCCGCAAGCACTAACTGCACCCCTCTGTGTGCCAGGTTCTGGGCTGGACCTTGTGGAGGCAATAAAGAAGTCCTGAAGGCTTCCCGGGGAGAGGAGGAGCTCACAGCACCTGAAATTCTTTCAAGTATCAAACCGTACGGGAATTTTACCAAAGGTTCATGGCCAAATGCGGCATATGGCTAAGAAAAGCAGATGAGGGAGGAAAGAACAGAGAGCAGGGCTAGAAGGGAAGGCTCAGTGAGGACTACCAACTAGGATAGAAGAAAATTAAATTTCCCGAAAGCAATACCAGGCAGGCGTGGTCTCAGAAGGCAGGAGGATACAGGAGGATTGTGGAAATCATGTCTACTCCACCGGACGCAGTCTCAACTCTGTATCATAGCACTGGAAGCTGGGAGTCTGAGGAGCTGAGGACGTTGCCTATTTACCAACATCCTCCTGAGCAGCAAGCTTTGGTACGAAAGGTGCAGAATAGTGAGAACTGCACCAGCCTGGATGTTGGAAGACACAGTAACTAGTTTCCTGGGGCTGCCATAAGAAATTTCCACAAACTGGATGGCTTGAAACATCAGAAATTAATCCTCTCACAGATCTGCAGGCTGACTACAAAATTACAGTGTTGGCAGAGCCCAGAGCCCTCTGAAACTGGAGGGAAGGATTCTGTCTTGCCTCTTCCAGGTTACGGTGTTTGCCATTCCTCTTTGGTGCTCCTTGGCTTGTAGACACATCCCTCCTCTGTCTTCACGTGACCTCCTTCTCTGCGTGTCTGTGTTTCTGTCTGTCTCTTGTCTTCTGATATGGACAGTAGCCGTATCAGACTAGGCCCATCTGGCCCCACCTTCCATATGATTGATTACATATGCAAAGACCCTACTTCCAAAGAAGGTCGATTCTGAGGCACTGGGGGTCAAGACGTCAACAGCTTGTTTGGGGAGACACGATAGAACCCACAGCACCCAGCAACCATCGTGTGCCTCGGCCCTGGACCCTGGCTCTGGCCACGCAAACTCTCTGAGCCTCAGTTTCTTCACTTGTAAGATGAGGACTAACATCCTCAGGCCTTCCTGATTGATGAGATGGGTGTAAGAATCAAATGAGGATGCGGACACGATAGTGGGCATGGACCTATGGAGCTTCTACCTCCATGGCTGCAAAGGGTTTATCTCGGCCACCCTCACCAGTCATTCCAGGAGCAGAAGCATAGCCTATTAGGGACAGAAGCAGTACACTACGTTGATTAAACACTGCCTGGATTTTATTCCTGGTTCCTCCAGGAATTGGGTGCATAACCTTGAAGGGGTGACTTTATCTCTCTGTCCCTTGCTTTCCACGCCTGTTCTATGGAGGGAATAACTGTTCCTACAGGTGAAAGGATTAAATGTTTGAATACATGTAAAGCTGCTAGAATGTGCTTGGCAGAGAGTGCGCCTTCAAGTCACCTGATCTGTTGTTATTACTGCTGCTGTTTTTATTATTATCAAGAGGGACCAGCCAGTTATTTAGAATACCTGAAAGCCAGGGTGGATGAGGGAACCCTAAGAGGCAGGAGCACATGTACAGGAATCCAGGGTGGCCGTACCTTCTCTGCCTCTGCCTCTCACACCACCCGATCACTGTGTCCTCGCTGACCCTCCTGATCTTCTGGATGCCATCGCCTCTGCCTGGGCCCTGGCTCTCCTTGGTGGGTCCTTGGCTAATTCCTGCTCACTCCTCTGATCTCACATCAGATGTCACTCCCCCAGGAAGTCTGAGTGAGTCTCCCACACTTGGTCAGCTGCCTGTCCCTTGTGTCCCCCCAACACGATACTTGCAAGTTCATTTTCTCTGTTTCCCTCTCTGGACTAGAAGCTCCGTGAGGGCAGGGGCTGCGCCTTTCTTGTTTAGCCTATTTTGTCATCACCTGGCAGAGAGCCTCACCCTTAGCAGGTGCTCAATAAATATCCATTAGATGAATGAATGGGCGGATGGATTGGTGGTTCTACATAATCAAGCGGAAACTATGGCATTTCAGAGACAATCTTTTTAGAAAATCCATGTTTAACTATGCTCGGCACAAAGCCAATGGGCTTCTGGGATGAAAGCGTTTGCTGACCTATTATTCCATGTTGGCCCCTATGGACCCCAGGGGTCGGCAGCCTCCCCAGGCCAGGCCAGCGGCCCCTCCCTACCCTGGCTCGCACCCCACTATGAGGAACACCTTTATCTGGAGGGCAGAACTGGAAAGGGTGGGAGACCTTTCACTGCTGCCAAGAAACCAGTCACTGCTCTTCTGCCTCAGGAAATAGCCCAGGCTGAGAGGAAACCACTGCAGGTGTCCTTTCATGGGCCTCTCTGTTTGTAAATATCCCCCCAACTAAGAAAAACAATGGTGAAGACCAAGCAGCTACTCTAGGTTTCATAAGTTGTTTTGAACACATATTTGTAAATGTTCTTATCGGATCATTTATGCCCATATGCCTCAAATTAAAAGTGTTGCAGTCTGTCTGGTACAGATCTGGTTAGGGTTTGCTCTTTATTCCTTTTGTAACATCTTAAACATCATATGGGATAAGGCCTGGGCCAGCATGGCTTTGCAATAGTCCAGTAAATCAGACGTTTGCTCTAGGCTTTAATTCAAATCAGAGAATTACAAAATTTCTGAACTGGGAGGAGCACCGAAGTAATGCAGACACCAGATGATGAAGCAGAGGCACTGGGGGGCAGAGGGGCATGTCCAACATCACAGAGTCAACTAGCCCCGGGGCCAGAACTAAGCTCCATTTCTGATCCTTCTGGAAAGTTTCTCCAGAAACTTTCCATTGCACCGTGGTTTGCCATCATGGACAAAAGTTATAGCCTGGGTAGACTAATAAAAGCAACCAGTTAGACTCTTAACTGGCAAAGATAGAAGAATGCTTTCTGGTTTAAAATTTGACTCACAGTCTAGATCATGGATAAATTTGATGATTTCTCCTTGCCAAAGCCGGTATTTATGGTATTTGAGTGAGCAGTAAATTACCAGTTGCAAGCATAAAATTCTTTTTCTACATGATCACAAACATATCATCGCCTCCAATACTGCATCACTATAATAAAATATATGGCAAATTAACTTATTTTATTTGGGGTAATTTAATCAACTGTCTAATACATATTCTACCAACCCATGTGAGTGACTCATAATTACAGTGTATTGACTCAAATAACTTCGTATCATGGGCCAATGAGCCATTTTAAAATGAATATAAGCCTTATCTCGTATATACATGTTTATTTTACAAATTTATGAAAGTAGGACACTAAATGTGCAAATATACATTTATCTGCTCTAAACGTTCCATAACATTTCGCTTCAGAATGATGACTAACAACATCAGGACCCAAAGCATGTAAAAGAAAATCCATTTCAGAGTCCCATTCATCCAACTCAAGGAAACAAAATTGTCTTCACTAAAAGATTCTCAGGTGAACGAACTCAGTTCTGGAAACAAACAAACAAAAGCTCTTATACATGGATATGAACATCAGAACTTCTTTAAGTGACTGCCTGGTAGTTAAGCATTTGACTATTTCCTAGATGCTCACAGTTGAACTATGTTAAGACAAGCCCCCTGGAGACAATTAGAAGGTTGACGTTTCTCTTATTAACACACATATATTATGTCAATGAATAATATTTTCTCAACCCTTCATGAAGGCTTTGGTCTGTGTGGAATGATGCAGAAGTGTGTCAAGCTGAGGATGTTGGGTGGTCTCCACTTTGAAGTTCTGGTCTTGGAAAGTGGTTTTCAGTGGGGACGTTCACAAGCTCTGCTTCCTTTTTCCTGTTTTGCTGGGAGGACGCTCTAATGGGTTTAGGAACCACTTGAACTGCTGTGAAGGGATGGATGCCTGAGGCTTGGTCCTTCATCTCTGAAGTCCTTGCCACAATCCTCTCTACCAATTCATTCTCTCTTCAACTGTGCTATTTACAAAGGAGTTTCTACTCAAAGCTTCCCCATGTCAAACCAATGCCCCTTGGTATTGTTAATTTATTCATCCTCCTTCCCCTTACCAACCCAAACTGTTTCTTTTTAATTACTCTAGTTGACCACAGAAAACAGAAATCTCACCCTTAGCTACATTGGCCAAAATAGCATTAGCTGTACTTTCCATAAGCCTGACTGTGGCAAAGAGGCACAAAGATGTAGAAAGACCCAAAGATAACTATTTCATCTATCAGTAAATATCTCCAATCTTCACAGCATCACCTTCCTGTGATTACAAAGCATGAAGGGAGAAAAATGCAGTCTTCTTATCCAGTATATATTATATACATGATATAATTTACAGCAATTCCCAACAAACTCCACTATTCAATCAAAGATGATCATCAGTGTTTCTATGTGTGAATTCCTTCTTTGTATGTCTCAGGAAATTTATCTTTTTCTGTATCCAAACCCTGAGAAAAATCAGTTACACAAACAAGAAAATGAGAAGTATTATCATTTTCCTGCCAAAAAAAGAGAGTTAACAGTCAAGACATTATCAGTTCAATGGAAGCTACTGATGTCAAGTCAAAAGGACTAGCAGGAAATGCCGATATATGCAGCGGAAGGTTAAGGCTGACATTTCTGAAAACACGCGGAGCAGAGAAGCATCAGGATCTAATCAGTTGGTCTTGCCTGTAACCATTGGCATGTTATAAGTGTGTGTTTTGCCCTGTCCACAATTGAAAGTGAGCCACTCTTGCAAGTAGAATAAATTTTAATAAATTTATATACATGATATAATTTACAAAAATCTTATGAGTGGCGTTTCAAGAAATAACAAATTTTGGAAGCAAAAATAAATTCTTAAATTGGCAATATTGACCTGTGATTCTGTGCCATACTGTTAATCACACTAGAAGATCCTAATGTTAAATTATTTGAATACTTCCCAATAATGCTCTCCAGTGTTTTCCAATGTTTTAGCATTTGCTTTACACTACAGTTCTTAGTAAATATCTTAGAAGAAATACAAAGAGAAGATATGAATGTTGTAGACTACTCCTACATGACATCACAAACTGATCTAAAATCTGAATTCAATGGCAAAGCCCAAATCAGGGCAAAATATTTTAATTCTTAAAAAAGAAAAAGAACATCATATTACCTAATGCCCAATCTGAAGGTGCTTTTGGATGCACACTTAACAGTTTGAACCAACTCAACACAAAATAGAAGACAATTTTCTATGTCTGGAATATTTGTTACAAAACAAAGGTCAAAGCTATCAGATGGATCAATTGATACTCTGGGTATTTAAAAAAATGTTATTTTAAGAATGGCAACTTTTAAATATTAGATATTTGTGACAGTATCTTTCAATTTTTTTAAAGATTTTTATTTGATGGATATGTTATGTTACACTTCTTTTTTACTGATGTTTTCTACCATCATATATATTAGGTAGAGATCACTTTTTACATGTTATCAAAATATATAATCTTGTCACAATATATTGGTTCATAATATTATAAACCATGTGTTTACTAATTACAAGTCTTGTTTACAGGCAGCATCTGAAACATTTAGCATAAATCTATTGCAAAAAAAGTGAAGATTCAGTGTTTATTATTGTAACTAATTATTAATTTAAAATACATATATAAAGTATTATGAAAAGTAGAGACTAACTTAAGATTTCAGGGGCTCCCGAGCATTTCCAAGAGCTCCAATTTCTCATTCCCAAATCCTAAATATTAATATTTGTTGGGAAGTTAGAAACACTAAGCATAATAGTTAAGGAAGAAAGAGGACAAGATTTATAATGTAGATTTTCGCTGGCAGAAAGTAGAATTATTTACTGCCAAAAACACTATCCAGAATAATAATAAAAGTGAATATGAAAAAACATCCAAAAGAAGTTTAACAAAGTAATTAAAGATGAATAAAGTTCACAAAATGAAGGACACGTTTCATTGATGATATAATAATACTGAAGTAAAAAGCCTTTTCCAATTTGTAGCACTTGTTTAGAACCAACTTCTACTTCACTTAGAATTATTCAGAAGAATTGTTCCCTATAAATAATAAAACAACAGTTTAAATAAAAACATAAATCCTTTGAAATTCAACTTCTAAAAACTTAACAAAATGTCTTTTATTTTTTTGCTCTAAGTCATTTCACATACCTATCCATTGTTATTGGTGAAGAGAGAACAGAAAGAAAAGAAGTAGAAAAGAGGCAATTCTCTTATAATCTCATAGAAAAATAGAATTCCTTGAAAACTGTTGTTGGAGAGAAGCCCTGATCTTAAGTATTCCAATAAAATAAATATCTTCTGAGCTATTTCTACTTCAGCTCAACTCGACGTCTGTGTCACAGATTGTGTTTCCCGGGCAGCAAATGCTGAGACGGAGGTAAAAGCAAAAAAAAGTTTATTGGGGAGTTGACACCTATTAAAAAGAAAAGGGAGGAAGCAGATTTGGGATGGGATTGATGGGAACTAATACACTGAAACGTTGACATGACGACATGGCAAAGTCTTCCAACAGGGAGCTACAGAGCAACTCAAGAGCAGTCCTGTGTCGGGTACAAAGAAGAGGTTATTGTATCATCACTTTGCTTGGGCTTTGGCTGAGCCTGTCCAGACAAGGGCTTGCCCTCGTCTGGAAAGCCAAGGCAGACCCCAAGGAAGCTAACAGCTGGAAGCTGTCAGCCAACCATGCTTATCGCAGCTAGGAAGCGAGTCCATTTTCAAAAGGGCATCTGAGCAGCACATTTCTGTATCTGCCACATGGCAAATAGGACCAAAAGGAAAACCAAAAAGTCAATAAGTGTTGACAAAACCTCCCAAAAGTCCCATCAAATTTTAACATAGTACTTTTGTTACAGGAAGTAATTTTCATAATAGATGGATTAGGTTTTTACGACTTGGAGTCAGGGCCAAGTCAGAAAATATACCCTAGTACTAAGTTGGTATACAAATGGCCAAATTATCTCCCAGTGGAGGGTTTCATTCTTCTCCATGAGCAAGAGGCCATCAGTAACCACACATTCAGGAGTTCTTTGACAAGCACAAAATAATCATGGAAACCTTTTAGGAATTAGAAGCACTTTGGATGTATCTATCACAATAAATAGCAAAGTAGACGTTGAACTGGCAAGTTATATTTTAGCATATTGACTAATCCCAGCATACTTGAATTTCCTGCTATAATGGAAAAGTGTTGGAATGTTGGCACTAGATTAATGGCATCAATTGATGTGCAGCAAATAAAACTATATATTTTCTTCATGTGTTCCTGGGGTCATCTTATATTTGCAAAGGCTTGCAATGAGATAATAGCCTAGATTCATAAAGGGGGCTCTCCATTTTTGCCCAGGCAATTAAAAGGAATCACAAAAACTGCCCCCACAATTGCCTAATTGCAGGTGCAATCAGTAGCTGGCAGGTGCAATTAGCCAGGACCCTCCATTCAGACGCTGTGACAGATTAGCCAATTATTCAATAGAAGACACAATGATTTTCACGTGCAATTTTATATTCAAAGCTATTCATAGACCCCCAAATTGATAAAGAATGAGAGAGTCTCATGAAAAATTTCTTTCCCAAACTAATTGTCTGACATCCAAAAAGAAGAGATTGACTTGATTCTAGGCTCCCCTTGTGGGCTTGGACCAACAATAAGGAACAGTCCAGTTACCCTGGCTTGGCCAAATTCCCGTAGAACCTTTTGAAGAGGGGAAAGTTCAGGATCATCTTGGATCTTCTAAGGCCAGTCTTAGCAGACCTCTGTGACTGTGGCACATCTAAACTCTTGTCATTGGGGTGAATCCAAAACTTGTCATATGGGTATCATTTATTCAACAAAAAACAAGAGCCTTCTATGTTCCAGGGACTGAGGTACAAGAGTTAATAAAATATGATCTCTACCAAGAAACTAATATTCTCACAAGAGATATAGACCTGTAAACAAGCAGGTACAAAAGGATGCAATAAATGCAGTCATTGAGATGCTATGCGAGGGAAACAGAAGCCCAGGGTAGATGGGCGGGGACTTCAAGGGTGGTGGGAAACAGTGAGCAAGGGACAAAGCAGCAGGCTTCCAGCAAATGGATGCATACTCATTCAAGAATAAAATCACTCATTGACCATCAAGGATAAAATGCCATCTAATAATAGCGTATTTTAATCCACAAATTGACTAAAAACTGGAGGAACTACTGTATTAATTAGGGCAACCCAAATAAACCCAGACATATATATGTATTGGCTCAAATGCCACAGAAATCCATTTAATAAGTTAATAAATTTAAAGCCAAATAATCAGTAATTTAATTAAAATAAATAGACTTTACACTATAAAAGAAAAAGATTGGCAGACTAAATTTACAAAAAGCAAAATCTGACTGTATGCTATTTACAAAACACATACTTGTGTGAATATGTCTCAATTAAATAGTATTACAAAAAAAGTAAATGAACAATGGGGCAGGAGGAGGGGACTGGGATGTTTTGGATGTTCTTTTTTATTTTAATCTTTGTTTTATTTTTTGGATAATGAAAATGTTCAAAGTTTGATTGCAGTGAAGAATGCACAACTATATCATGATACGATGAACAACTGATTGCACATTTTGAATGATTGTATGTTATGTGATTATATCTCAATAAAATTGCATTAAGAAACACATTTTAATTGTAAAGGTAAAGAAAGTTTGAAAGTAAACAAACAAAAAAAGATACATGCCATGCAAACCCTGTTAAAAATAAAGCTATTCTAATCATACTAATATTAAGTAGAAATAAAAAGGCATATTTTATTAGGATGGAAGGATTAATCCAACAAGAAGATAAAACAATCCTAGACTTGAATGCAACTAATATAAGTTCGAAAATGTTTGAATCAAAAAATTGATAGAACTAAGGGGGAAAAAAAAGAAAGATCCACACAATCACATTTGGAGATTGTAACCCAAGTCTTTCAGTAACTGGAAGAAAAAAAAGAAGGTAGAAATATCAATAGAGATATTGAAAATTTGTACAATACAAGTAACAAATGATCTAAATAACATATATAGAACATTACATGCAACAATGATAAATAGACATACTTTTCAAATATAACTCCTCCTCTCTGGTATCCTGCCCCATAAATTCCAGCACCCTCCTCCCCTCCCAAATCCTGATCTTCTCTTCTCAATTCAGCCACAGCACCCTTCTCTGCTAGGAATCTCCTTTCCTTGCAATAAAAGTGCCTCCAGGTAGATTTTAGTCTGCCTATCTTTCTCTTTAATAGTATACAGGCTTACCTCCAGTGTCTGAAGAGGATTGTTTCATAAATGCCATCCAAGGTTGGTCCCAGTTACTCCATCATGGCTGCCTGCTTTGTTTTTTATTTATTTTTAAAATATTGTATTGGTCATTGTTGTGTCTGGAACTCACTGAAACTATCTTGATGGGAAGTGTTCTTGTCAAATTTTATTCTTCAGATAGAAGTCATCCTTCACATCACTCTCATATTTCATCTTTGGGATGTCATATATGAATTAATTCACACACAAATCCATTAGTCCTTGAAGGGAAAGAATTTTAGAATCTTGTGGTGTCTGAATTTAGGTCTCACAGGATTTCAGGAGTTCATTAATCCAAGCCCTCGTTTTTAAAGTTGGAGTAGGAACTGGCTAGTTGTTCATCAAATCTGCTTCCCCTTCCTCCTGGCATAAAACTAAAATACATTTCCCAGTTTCAAGTGCAGTTAAGTTGGGCCATGTATTTGAGTTCAGGTCAATGGAACATGGTCAGATGTGACACAAGCCATTTCTAGGCTCAGTCTGTTACTTCCCATGCAGTCTTCAACTCTTTTCTCATCCACCAGCTCAGTGGCAAGGACTACAGCGTCCTCAAGGAGGGCAGAGTCAAAAGATGGAATCATCCTTGATTACTGAACGACTGTGTGTAATACTGCTCACCAGTCAAACACCCAGTTGGCCTCTGCATGTACAGGAACGTTTCACTGTGTCCAGCCACAGGGACTTAGTGGGGGTGGGGGGATGATACCTGTAACAGCAACTAGTATTACCATGACAGATGCACAAGGGGAAACTGATGCCCAGGAAGGGGAAATGGCAAAGTCCAGCAATCCAATTTTATTTTTAATACCAAAGCTGTTTCCCTGTTGGTTTTACACAAGAGCCAAGACCATGCCTTGTGTGTTATCGAATCATTTTCATCTTCTACATAGTGCCTTCAGATTGTAACTACTCACTTTCTGCCCAATATATGCCACTAGATTATTATGAAGGTGAAAAGGGCTATTCGGCTTTCCAATTGCCCTAAATAGCACTAGCAACCAGTAAAGACGATCAGCATATTTACCCCAAGCAGATCTGGCCTAGCCCATTAAAGAAAGAAAGACCTTCATCAGAATCACTGCTGGGGAGCAAGTTGATGGCTTTCTTAATGGTAACCATTTGCCAAATAACACTTAAGGGAGGGTAAAATAGAAACTAGAATAAACCATTATTCCTTCATTTCAAGATTGAAATAACCATAAGATTCTTAAAGGAAAGCCATTGGAATCAGCTCCGAAAGACCAAAACCAAGACAAAGTTTGCCCCAAACACTAATTTTTATCTAGTTTCTCTGTTCTTGACCATTCTAGGCAAACAATATCTATGTCTCACACTGCAGGTTGTTTTCTTTTTCCCAGCCCCCTACCCCTCTGTACCAGTAACATATACTAGTTCAAGACCTTGGCCAAGCAATTTAGCCTCTGGGCTGGTTATTAATTTATTGCCTCTCAGCTGCAAATCTACCTTTCTTTGACCTGCTTTGTAATACTCTTAAGACTCTGTCTTCCCATCTATACAATGGGAGATGACATTGATACTTGCTCTTCTGTGTCAAAGGATAACATGAAGATCAAATGCAGTTTGAATACTAAAATTCCTTATATAATATTAACAAGCCACCTCTCCTTATTATAATTAGTATACTCTCTCTGATGATATGGAACTAATTAATGCCAATGCTTCTATTACTAACACAAAAGCGGGTGTCTGTCCTGAAAACCTGTCAGCCCCTGATGACACAGTCATGTGGAAATAGGAAGCCAACAACTATTTCTGATCTCTCCAGCCAAGTCAGCTGTTTTCTCAGCCCTTCTGCTTTTGCACCTGTCCCTGACACTGTAAGTCATGTGGAAAGTCCGCTCTGGTGTTAGTTCCACAGTGGGAAAAATGAGAGGAAGGAAGGAAACTGTTCTTCAAACTCATCTGACAGGCGGTAAGAATCCAAAGGGAGAACGATTGTTTTCCCTCTCTCTTCTTCTATTGAATTAAACCCCCAAGTCCTATCATGCAAAGGTAAAGTTAACATGCAGTGTCATTTCCAGGGATATTCATACGCCCACAACTCTCAAGGATCGGGGATGGCCATGACTATGAAGTTAATCAATCAAATTCTGACAGGTCCAGCTGAAAACTTTCCCCAAACCAGTTATTTACCATCAAAGAAGTGCAGGTGCATGGTTTCCTGTGCTGAAATGACTGACCTGGTGGTAATGACTCAGTCACATGTGCCGTGGTTATCTGACACAGTCAGCCAGCCCTGGAGAAGGTCCCTAACCACAAACAAATCAAGCCAGGAGCGTGTGTCCCTGGAGCGCTCCGCGGGCCCGTCCCAGGCTCCCCTCGCAGAGCTGAGACTCGGGAGTTCCAAATAACAACAACAACAACACAAATAAAACAAAAGCAAACAAGAAAAAAAACAGTCATGTGTGTTTGGGGGGGAGGGCAGTTAAATGGTCTCTATTGTTTTTATAACAATCCCTTCTCATTTTCTATACTGCAGTCTTCAGTCCATTAAATGCAATTTCCTGGCTTCACCCAAGCTTGAAAGGCCAGATCAAAAGTACCGAGTGTCCCAGCTGTGGGCCTCACTCAGAGCAAACATTAACCACAGCTCGGCAAATAATTTATTCCACTTGAGACATGAAGACACTCTGTGTGCTTCGTCTCTGCGGGACCAGCTTCATTGTTTTCCCCGCACTACAATTGTGAGAACAGTTCCTTCATGTACCTGTCTCCTTGGCCACAAAACAAGTCTACCCCTGCTTTGGTTTTATACCTCTAGGGAACACGGCCAAGGTGAAGGCTTGGGAGATGGATTGTCTATAGCCACAAGGCCAAGGCCATTTTATTCCCCACATGAGGAGGCTATGAGGGACAGGGTTTTGAATTTGTATTTTTAGAAATACAAGGGCTCAGAAAACTGAGTTCCCTACTGATGATCCCATTCCAAGATTGGGTTTAAGGAACCTAAAAGGAAGACACAGAGGCCTTGGTGCCAAGTAAGTGCCCAATAAATGAGGCCACAGCGGAAGTGGAGGCAGAATAGCAGCAGTAGAAGGTGAGGGAGTAAGAAGAAGGCTGGGGATTGAAGTAAGAGCGACCACAGCACTGATAAACCACACCAAGCAGAGATGAACACCTCTCGCTTCTTTAGTGCTCATTGTGCTGACTAAGCTGAGGATACAAGTTTCTTAAACCCATAGCGGTGGGGCAGGAGGGAAAAACACTGAACCAAGAGCCAGAAGTCCTGAATCCTATTCTTTTCTTTCATTTACCAGCTCATGTCAGCTAACTTCCGTTGGCCTCGGGTTCCTCATCTGCTAAAAATGGGGATAATGACACTAACCTCCTATCTCCCCTGGTGTAGTGAGAACAAGATTAGGTAACCCTGCTTCAATAGAGGTAAAGCACTAGGCAAATGGAAGGTGTTCCATGGGAATTAAAGCATCAGAGCTGTACACTGAAGTCTCTTCAGTGTAACAATGGCTAATTTAACAAATACTTCCCCCTACATTTGATGCAAAGCTACTCAGTTCAAGGCAAAACTGTGCATCTTCCCATTTCAGTTTTCCTTCCTGGCCATTTTTCTACCACCAGGATCAGGGAAACTCTGTCTTCTTCCCCCATTCTGACTCTAGCAACAACTAAGGTATTACCAAGACTTAATACTGCCAAGAAACACCTGCATTTCAATGGGAGTTTCTCAAAGACCCTATGGCCTACAGAACCCAAAGGAATGGAATTCTGATGATAGAATGAGTTGTAGGAGGATAGAAATTTTGGAAGGGGAATTGTATCCATTCATGTCATCATATTCCTTCTTTAGCTCTGAATATAATCTCATTTCAGGAGAAAATTAAGGTTTTGCTGCTGTAACAAAAACTATTGTCATCTGGGACTCTTTTGTAAACAGATTCTTCTGGAAGCAAATAGTCTGAAATAATAAATGGAGACACAAAATGTGACATCAAAAGAAGATAAGAAGATATCTTCTTCTTCTTCTTCTTCTTCTTTTTTAATCCCAGGAAGCCAAAGCTTTGAAATGTGAGCCAAAATTCACTGCATTACAGTGGGAAGATAGTTGATTTAGTGCAGAAGTTCCAGAACTTTCTTCATTCATGCTGCCTTTAGTTGCTCAATTTTTTCACAGTGTTCCAGGCCAAGAAATAAAATCTGATAGTTCTATTCATTAAGTACTTAGGTTTTAAGGATTTATGATACAGGAAGTTATTAGCCATTTAAAAACAAATACACAATTTGAAGGAAAAAATCATGTTTGCGTTTAATTCTAAAATAACCACTTATGAATGGGATTCACATCTGTCAGCCACTACACAGCTTCTCAGTCCTTGGAACCAAATAGTACACTGCCACCTCATTCCTGTTTCATAAGGATTTTCCTGCAATTCTGCTTTTCATCATAGCGACCTCTGAAAACCCAGCTTTGCAAAGACAATGTCATTGAAAGGAATGTAGCATAAGCTAATGTGGAAAGTGTGAACTGTATCTAGCTGGTAGCTCACAAGATGTGCGACAGATATTGAGTACCAGTGTTTCCCTAGAAAACTGAAAATGTGAAATAACCTGCAGTGTCCCTGTGCATTCATTGTGGCACCCTCAGGTGCCTCTGCGCGCAGGTGGGGAGTCCCCAGTCTTGTGGAAAACCCCTGAACTGGGTAGCTGCAGGCCTGGCTTCAGATCCTGACTCGGACCCCAGCTGGGCAGCCTTAGAACAGGAGCTACAATGTCTTCACCTATAAAAAGGCAGTGAGAATCCCTAATATCTCAATGTGCTCCAGAATTCTCTCCTATAAAGAGATAGCCCTAAAGTCATTTGCATGCATTTTTAAAAGGATATAGAGAAAGTGGGGCCATCAGAAGATGCTCTGATGAACCAAAATCAATCCACAGATCTCATTAAAAACAGACATGTGCTGTGGTCCCTGGAATTCGGGTTCAGGTCCACAGTGGATCCCAGAATGTGCATTTTTTAAAAGTTCCTCCAGATGATCCTGTTCCCTGGATTAACTTGGGAATCATTTCCTACCAACAACATAGTGAAATTGAGAGGCCCATGGCCCAAAGTCAGCACAAAATGTTTGTACATATTAAAATTGATTTTATTACTTGCTTTTAATACTTCCTTATATTCTCTTATTCCTTTTAATTTGATCACGTTGTGTGACTGAGTTTAATTCCCAGCTTCTTGTCACAAGGGCCGCGATGACTCATCTTCTGACTGTAGAGCTCACAGAGAAAGTCACCCAGTGTGGTTTGCCTCAATCTGTCCTTTGGCAAGAGATATGTGTACATTTTCATAATATTTTCTTAAACCAGTGCGTCTCTGGGAATTCACATTTTCTTAGTCACTTACACCTTAGATTTTTATGACACAGTTCAGGGTTAAAATTTCAAGAACAATGAGGAAAGGGCAACCCAGCTGCTCAGGACTTCCTTGCGGATTAGTACAAAGAGACCTGAAATCTGGACGGACTTTTCTTTTGCTCACTGACCTCAGCCACAAGTCTATAAGGGACATTTGGAAAGATGGTCATCAGGAAGAGTTAATTTTTTTAAAAGTGGGAAAGAAAAGAATTTTAAAACAACATATGGAGAGCAGAATTCTAGCTCCATCGTGAAGCATTCCCTCTTTCATGAGGCTAAGTTGCTGTTACAAAGTTCAATGTTTGGGTTTGAGTTTTAGGGTTTTTAATTGTGGTGGTTTTTTTGCCAGTTATACAAGAGCCATAATCCATGGAATACAGTAGATATCTCATGGCCATAGTTCTTCATGCTTACAAACCTTTAAAATTACACTTGTGTTGCATAAATGGTTTATAATGATCTCACCCACAAATATAACTTGTGCCCCACACAGGATAAAAAGACCTAACAGCAGAAGCACTGAACAGCTGAATGAGAGCACAGAGTCATAAATTCATAACACTTACAGCTTTTTAACAACCCCTTCATAAATGTGACTGATTTCAATTTAATTTATGGGATTGTACATCTGACTCCAAGAATGTCCTTTGAAAACAAAATTTGGCAATGACAACTTTTAGTTTGGATTTCCATTAAAATGTTGACTCTGCTGGGTAACCCTGACAAGACAAGGAATATAAAGTCTGCCTTTGGTTGAAGCAAAACTACTGGGGGAAAATCCCTAAAATAACCACAGCAAACTACAGGAGTCAAAGAGGCTCAAAACTCTGATGTAAACCACAGTCATTTAACAAAGGCTTTACAGTTGATTTCTAGGGAAACAGTCCCGTAGAGCAGAAAATACCCTACCTTTTGTAAGACGGATGAATCTAGATTCAAAAGCCAGTCATTCCTTCCTAGTTGAGTGCTGATCAGATCAGGGATTTAAATCCTTTGAACCTTAGTGTGTCTATTTTTAAACTGATATGTATTGAGCCTTTCCTAAGCAAGGCACTAAATGTTTACATGTATTTTATCATTCCAGCTTCACTACAACTTCATGAGGCTTTTTAAAATCCCATTTCACACGTAAGAAAGTTGAGGCACACAGAGATTAGCCATTTGCCTCAATCTTGCAGCTAATAAATGATAATAGACTTTCATGTAGACAGTCTGATTCCAAAACTCTGATCTCAAACACTATACTCAAGTCCTTCAATATAAAATGCAAGTGATAGGATCTACTTCAGAGAATGATGCATTAATGTATAAAGCACCCAGGACAATATTTGAGTCCCCCTTGCTGAGATGAAATGATGCCTCATTCTGTAACATCCTTTATCATTATCATCCATTTCACTTGCAATCCATTGCATTGACCCAAATTTAGGTGATGGGATCTGCCAAACTACTAGCCATTGGTCCCCCAGAATTTCTTCTTCCACTCAACCCAGCAGTGAATGTGATGGATCTTAGTCTCAGGAAACTTCTGTGCCACCCCTTCAGTCCTGGGGACTTTCAGGGTCAATTTTGAGGGTTACATCTCATCCTCAAAGAAGATTCTGTGTCTCCTCTTGGGACTCCCAAATATATTCAATTATGACTTACTTGGAAATCAAACACACATTGATTGAGCATCCACTGTATATCAGGCATTGTGCTTTGTGGCAGAGATATCAGAATGAGTGTGGCCCAAATGTTGCCTTCACGGCCCTTAGAGTTTAGGATGGAGACAAGAGAAGCAGCAGACAATGATAAAACAGGGTGAGAAGTGCTACTGAAAGACCAAAGACATGCACAGCGGAGGGCTGCCTAAACCAGCTCGTGGTAAGGGAAGGCTTCCTGAAGATGTGGCCTCTGAGCTGTACCAAAGCCAAGCTGGGAAGATTCAAGAGAAGCCACACAGGAAGGCAAAGGGGTGGGTGGTGCACAGCTGTTGATCAGAGCGGGCCATGCAGCCAGCAAACACTGAGCTATGCCAGGCGCTGGGCAGGATCTGTTGGTTTAGAAGGAGGAGAGCTCAGAGGAAAGGAGAGCTCTTAGGAAGTTGCTGCCACAGGCCCATCACAGGTAATGAAGGACTGAACATCAAGAGGAATGAGACGAGCAAGGCATGATATTAACCAAATGTCTTACAAGATGATGCAACATTCATTCTCTCACCAAACTCTACTAAGTGCCGTAAAGTGTGTGCTAACACATTCTGTTACTTTACTACGAGCATTAAAAAATAGTAAAAAAGACTCAGTACAAAATGACTGCACATATCTTGGTTCTGGACCCAACCCAGTTAGAGCTGAATAAAAAGACTTGAGTATGAATTAGAAAAAATAGCATAATTTACGGTATCAAATTTGATTTGCAGCAAAAATTAGGAAATTCCAATAGTCTTTGCTTCCCTTCCTCCAAAGCCCAGCCCCTATGGAATAAACAGTCTGTATCCCCCCAAAGAAATGATTTTGCAAATACTATTTGTGTAGATCTGATTAATGCACTTGTATATTTCTGTATGTGCAAAGCAAAATTCCATTGACTAAGTAGTACTCGATATCTTGGGAAAAAAGCAAAGAATAATAAGTTTTCTTTCCCCTGCGACTAGCAGTTAATTTCCATGCTGGACAATGCTTTAATAATGTTGGATACACTATGGGATTTTTGGAAGTTCTCATTTAGTTTTGAACCCTCTTAAGTTATAATTTTCTTTCTAGCTCAGACAGATCTTTTATCTGTTGTGCCCTCAATACCCTGCTAATCTTAGTATAGAAAAGCTTCATAATTTGAAAAGGAGAAGTTTAACAAGACATGAAGCTGATTGTTTGCCCAATCAGAACATCTAATTGAGCTATAGTATTCAAAACCATGCTTGCGTACAGGGAGATAATTTTTCCTTCATTTCCTATTTTATCAGAAAATTAACCTTCATTTAAAACACTGTGGTCTGAAACACTTTTATAGCTACATTCTCTCTGCTGTGCATAAGAATTTGAACTTTAAATTTGCCATCCCGGTCTTTGAAAATGAAACAAACTGTAGGATGCTGCAGGGAACAGGTGCTTCGAATCAAACAGACATCTGAATGTGACCCATGTCCAGATCATTACAACTGCCAACCAAGGGAATATATAACCATATCTGTTCCTATTTTTCCAGCCTCTGGTGAAATAATGATGCTCCAAATTTGCATAGCAATCTTTTTGTCTGACAGCCTCACAGATATTTCATTTAATTGTATGAATATGTGAAACATTTATTAAGAATCTCATTGAATGCAGAACTCAACTTGACCCTAGATTTGAATCCAGTAATGACAACACAGAATTGGCTGCAGTAAAAGTGAAGTTAGGTCATGCATTTGAGAAACAGTGCACTAAGTGCTGTTACATGTATGTAACTAGAGTGGGCCAAAGTTCTTGCGGGGTCACTTTTTCTTTTAATATCCTATTAAAAGGCTCAAACTGCAATCTCAAAAATTTCTGATACTGCTTTCAGAAATCGAGGCCCCTCCAAAATATTTCTGAAGTTCTCAGGGGAGAGGTAGGTAGAAGGGGATTTGTGCTCACATCTGGCCATGCCAACTATGTTTTTCCTCCAAAATATTCTGCTCCAAAAGTGGGTGGAGACCCATGTCACTCCTTCTCCAGAATATCATTAATCCGGTGTCATCTGTGTAATTGACTTTGACCAAAGGTTCGAGGGCACAAGAGAAGAATTGCTTCAGTGAACAAGAAGTTACATCCAATGTCCCTGCTGCTAAAGTTCATCACCCACAGGAAATCCTGGCTCACCATCCTAGAACTTATGTTTGGACTATCGTCTTGTTGCTGGCACCACCTCCTTCCCCAGGGAGCTCTTACCACTTTTCCCATAATAATTCTTACCTGGAATTCCCATTTCTAGGATTTTCCCTTAAGAAGATACAAATCATTTTGTAGAACAATCTCTCTACCCCAGGAAAGCACCTGTTTTCTTTCTATGAAAAAATAGTTAAACTCCCTTGAATGCAACCTTCCAGGACTGAGCTCTCCCCAGGACCGGGATCTGACCAAATATCCAAAAGATCTATTAGTATATTTTCCTGAACCAATGAATAGCGTCCTCACCACAGGGCCTCAGCAACATGGCTTACAAATTGGGTGTGAGGAACCCATGGCGTCAGAATCACCTGGGGAACCTGATAAAAGAGCAGATTCCTGGGTTTCACCCCATACCCAGTGAATTACAATTTCCAAATAGTGAGTTTTAGAACCTGCATTGTTAAAAAATCCCTGATGACCAAGAATCCCTGGAGATGGAGTTTAAAAGCCACCAGCAAAAACTTCAGCCAGCCTTTGAAATAACAGTTCTTTCCTTCCTTCTACATAAAATGACATGAATAAAGTGACTAAACCCTCTGCAAAGTCCCCTTGGACAAAGTCATATTTAGCTTTCTCTCCTTGTATAGCAGCTCTGCACATACCTACATCTAGGATGTATGATGACTCTTTGTGAATCCATCCTGCTACTCTCTCTCCACTGGGACTTCATTCTACAGGAGACGTCTTCTCTTGCTATTGAAATTGAACCTTGATGCTACTTCTCAATGAAGACTTTGGAAACTCCCAGTCGAAACAAATCATTTGTAACTCCTGATTTCTTGTAACTCTCTTGTGGCAATGGCCAGATCTCATTCTGACATTCACCAGTCTGCACATATCAGTTGCGGACTGCATGAGTGTAGACATCCAGCCTCTCTCAGGCCTTCAGGTACCCCATTATCTACTGAGGCTTGGTAAGATTATCCTTATAGTTTTCCTAAATTAATTTAATGAAATAATTAAAATAAAATTATTTGATCTAATAGAATTTAACATCCAAACCATTCATTCTTGGTTGATGTACCCAACCCTGATGTCTTTGGTAAAATACACAAATGAAGTAGGGAAAACAACAAAGGAGGCTGTAGGGGATTGAAACTTTGGGGGCTGTTGGGATGGGTTGATGAGCTTTGCATGCACATGCATGGAAGAGACATGAATTTGGAGGGTCAACTGTGATGGGTTAAATGGTGAACCCCCAAAGGTTATATCCAAGTCCGAACCCCCAGTAGCTATGAATGTGACCTTATTTGGGTAAAGAGTCTTCGCAGATGTAATTAAATGAAGTATCTCATCATGAGATCACCCTGAATCATAGCATTCTTGTAAGAGGCAGAAGAGGAGAACACACAGTTGTAAAATGAAGCCACGTCAAGATGGAGGCAGAGATTAGAGTTATGTAACCATAAGACAAAGAACACCTGGAGCCACCAGAAACTGGAAAAGGCAAGGAACGATCTCCCCTAGAGCCTTCAGAGAGAGTGTGGCCCTGCCAACACCATGATTTCAAGCTTCTGGCTTCCGGAATTGTGAGAGAATAAATTTCAGTTGTTTTAAGCTACCAAATTTGTGGTAATATGTTGCCACCACCTTAGGAAACTAATACAGTGGCCTAATGTTATGACTGGCTTGTTCTCTTTCCTTCCCTGTACCCCTTCTTCCCTTTCCCTTCTCTTCCTAGGTAAGAAGGAATCATACATTCATTCAACAAATATTTATCGAGTTCCTACTTTGCTCCAGGCAATGGGACTCTGCCATTGAGGAAGTCATAGACTTACAGAGAAGAGAGAAGCAAACAAACAAAATGTTGGATAAATATGAACCAGTTTCAATGTGACTTCAAAAGGACCCATCCAACTCTGCATGACCTGATCAAGAAAGACATCACTGAGATGACTTGGGCTGAGCCTCGAAGGCACTCCGGGCAAGGCATGAGAAGGATGAATCCCTCAAGTGTCATTTGCTAACAAGCTATGGAAAGTGACCACATGACTGACATAACTCTAGAGGCTAATGGCATGGACATTGAAACACCAAGTGTATCTGATAATGGATGGCGGTGAGGATAGAACAACATGGCGAGTGTGTTAATCTCGCTGAATTGCACACTTGGAGTGGTTAAGATGGGAAGTTCATGTTGTGCATATGTTTCCACAGTTAAAAAAACAAAAAGAGCAACTAGGGAGACAATGACAGTTAAATGAACTCCATGAGCCTGGATGGGATCTAATAAGGGAGGAGAAAAGGCCCAAAGTACATTATTGGAACACATGAAAAAATTGGAATATAGATTGTAAGCTTTATAGCAATGTTAAAGTTCTTGAACATGCAAACTGTACTTAAGGTGGCTACATAAGTGTGTATCCTTGTTTGTAGTAAATGTAAATGGAAGTAGAATATGTTCAAGGAGCATGACGTACACAGCCTACTCTTAAATGTTTAGATGATAGTGAAAGAAAGAAAGAGAGAGAGAAAGAAAGAAAGAAAGAAAAAGCAAATGATTGAAAAAATGTGGCAAAATGTTAAAATTGGTAGATCTGGGTACCTGGATGGGCATATGTTGAAGTTCTCGGATGGGTGTTGTATTATTTTTGCAACTATGCTGTAAATTTGAAATTATTTTAAAATGGAAAAGTTTAAGGGGGAAACATGCCCACCGCAGTAACTTTAGGAAGTTATGTAATCTCTCTGAACCTCTGTTTCCCCTCGACTTGATACGGGAATAATAAGAGTTTTTGAAGCAAACAAAATATTGTATGCGAAGTGCTTATCAATGTACATAATAATCTCTCAATATGTGAATATTATTATTAAAGTAAAAGGGAAACTTTGCAAAGATAACTCGCAGAACAGAAGCTAAACCTGGAAAGCAAGTCCTGTGACCGACTGGAGGTGGACAGCTCTGGAGACCCTGTCACTCAAGTTCTCTTCCAGGCACCTGCAAGTTATGGTCCAATCAGCTTTTGCGATTCCCGGGAAGCAATTCTGATTGGCCAGCTTGGGGCAGGGCCCAAGGCTTAGGGGCCAGGCACCCCCAGGGGAGACCATGTGACTCAGGCAGCCCTCCCACTTTGCAACAGACATGCCAGAGAAGAAACAACCTGTTCGCAGAATTGAGGGCGTAACAGCCGATGGTTTTGGGTGAACGACAAGAAAGTTGGTGTAGGTCGAGCCTGAGGTTTATACAAAGAGTGGCACAACGGAAAGGAGTTTGGATTTTAACCCATGGGCCGTGAAAAACTACTGAGGGGTGTAAAGAAGGGAGCAGGGAGTGCTATTCCAGGGGCAAGCATCTGGGGTTGTTCCCCAGAAGACCCCATCAGGCATTTAAGCTCATGGAACAAGGCCAGCTTACCCTCCCTTCATCTCCAGCCCCTGCAGGAGGGCTCAGCCACCAAACTCTCTGGTCTCCTCCACGAAATCATCCACAGTCCAGGAATATCTGGATACACTTTATATAAAAGTGGCCGGGGTCAGATTCATCTCTGTGCATGCAAAAGGTCACTTCTAAATAACACTCATCTTCCAAGGTGGAAACGACTAAACCGCATGGAGATCCTGGAATTCAAGCTAGAATTTTCAATGTACTTGGCCCCAAATTTCAGTCAAATTTGGATCTTTTCAAGTGTTTTAAAAACAATCTGTACTAATGGCACAATGTTCTTGTTAATGCCCTTTAAGGGGCCAAATTTTCAGAAATGGCAAATAGATTTGTTTGTAGTTTCCATGTGTAGTTTTATGGGTGGGTATAAATACTGTAACTGACATAACAGGCTGGTTTTTTTCTTGCAAATATTTATACTCAGGATCAGATGAGGTATAAGTTGGAAGCGCTGTCATATTAGGCTAAGGGAAAAGGGCAGGGCCATTTCCAGGTGGGGGTACATCAGACAGACAGGGTTAGGGAGGGGCTATGAATTCAGACAGACAGGAAAGAGGCCAGAATGTTCTCCTTACGCCAAGTCCTTCTGAGAAACTGGGCTGGACTGTCCCAAAGGGCACAGAAAAACCAGATGTGGTTCATGGCCTGACTCAGGTGTCCTCCCCCCCCCCCCCTGCCCCCACACAGCCCCTGGTATTATCCCAGACATCCCATCTTAGCCATCATTCCAGGCTGCATCTCCCAGACCCTCTCACCCTTTACGTACCAACTCTGGGTCCTAAACATGCTCCGACATTGCCATCTTTTGGCAATGCGTTTGGGACTTACCCCTGCACTCAGCTTTGTTCCTTCTGTTAATCTGTGGGATACCCAGGAGTCCAGATAAGATCTTCCCTTAGCTCCCGCCAGGTTGGCCAGCTCACCCTCATACTCCCTCCATCCCACACCTCCAACACACAAATGCACGAAATCTTGTAATCCAGAAAAGCAGGCAACTTCAAGTTCACTAATTTTGGCTGCTTTTAGACTTGGAGAGTTAACATGGTGTCAGAATAGACATTGTGAAACACTCTAAATATATTGCAAGACTAGAATTGGGGTGTGGCTCTTTTGTTCCTCTGTTTTCAAATCAGGTCAGACGAGGCTAGAAGCAGGGCAGACAATTTGGCTGAGATGCCCCAGGACAGCAGTTCAAGAAGGTCAAAGCTGGCTGGTGCCTCCTCTGATCTGCTCTGATCCGCCGTGCCCATGCTACACTAGTTGTTAAGTACTTTGAATATTACCCCTGACTGTAACCAGTAAACAGTGAGAAGTAAGAGTGAGATTAACCTTGGTACCCACTCAGCATTGCATAAGACCAGGATGATGGCAGGTTTTTGGAATATAAACTACCTAGGGGCTGGAGTGTCCTGTCCCCTCACTCTGGAGAAGAGAAAGAGCAAGCAGTGGGCTGCAGGAGAAAGCCAGCTCCATCCATAGCTCTGCACAACCAGTGAGCCTGGTAGGGGGGCTGGGGTCAGGAGGGAGGGAGGAGCCAAGGGCTGCTCTAGAGAGGGTTTGCTCTAGAGTCAAACCCAGGCTGTGACTCCCCCCACAGGAATGCTCCCCAAAGACCACGTGGCTTCTGGAAGACAGCGACCACAGTCATTCCCTGCTCACCCTCCAGCCTTACTCCCACCCTCGCGCGCTCTGAGAGCAGAACGAAGCCGCTGGCGAAATGCAATCTGCATCCTCATCCTTAAACACTCACCTTTTAAATGCTTTCTGCACACACTATAACCTCACCTTTGCCCACAGTTGGCCAGAAAGGGGAGGCTTTTTATCACATCCCTGCACGCTGTTCCTCTCTCCTTCCTCCACAAGGCATAGCACAGACGCTCAATAAATGCTGGCTGAATAAATGCATATTTTATTTTGGAATCCATTCTATGTTCCCCCCATAGATGGTAAGCCTGCATGCAGGCAGAGGCTGTCTGCTTACTTCACTCTTACAACCCAACACTTATTCAGCGCCTGTCAAGTAGTAGGCACTCAATAAACATATTGACAAAATAAATTACTATATTGGGATATTGAAATTTTCCTATGACTGGCCAAAAAAAAAAAAAAAAAAAAAAAAATCTTCCCACACAGCTAATACCTGATTTTCAGATAAACTTTTTATTGTCGCCCATAAAATCCCTAGCTTATTTGTGTGGCAAAGATTAGCTTTTATTGGCTGCGTATGCTCAAACCAGTTAATGCAGAATTACTCAACAGAGAACCAGATTAGTAGATGATATGTTTAGTTTGGAAGTTCCTGGCTTCACAAAAGTTAGTTTCAGTTACTATGAATTTTCCAGTGAGTTCTCTCTAGCTTTATTAAATAAAAATAAAATAATAAAAAAAAAAGACATGATCCGATCATTATTTTATTTTTCCCTCTCCAGTTTCTACATTTAACTTCAGGATTTGTCAATGAAATTTTCTGAAAGCAAAAATTAAAAAATAAAAAAATCTTCAGGCAACAGAGTATCTGTTTTAGAAATAAAAAGTCAAAATATTTTCCTTTTCTGAAGTCCTTGAGGAGCCTCTGGGCGCTCACCAGGCTCCTCCCCAGATTTTCTGAGGTGGGTTTGGGGAAAACAGTGAGGTTGGAAATTCGCTTGCCTGCCAGATCCCGGTACAGGCACCACAATTCTTAGTGGAACATTGCCAAGGACCGTTCATCAAGTATAATCCAATTGCACTAATTAGCGTACCCTTGAGCATGTCCATGTGTAGAATTTGGAATGGCTTTTGGGGATGAGCTTCCCTCGTAAAGTTCGGGTCTTTGGTTCCAGCTGGTTGTGTCATCAAGTAGCTAGCAGTCGTGACTCTTGGAAAAGTTGCAAGCAATGTGCCACAGGACACGTTGCTGCAGCCTCCGGGAGCTGGCGCTGGCACGCTGGCCGGCTCAGGCTGAGTGGTGATGGCAAACGTTCCTGTCCCGAGCCTGCTTCTGACCACGCTGTGACTCTCCTGTGATGGGGAAACAGCTTCCTCACTAAGCTTCAAGTCTGACTCTTTCGTTTGAGGGCTCATATCCATCAGGAAGCACTTCATTGGATTTTGCCAGAGACCTGAAGGTCTTATTCCACTAACTGATGCTTTAAAGAAAAAAAAAAAAAAGATATCCATTCTAAGACTTTTACCCACTCTGAATTTACGACAACCAGAGGAAATGCTTCTTTTATAACTAAGTACCCTGGAAACTACTCCGTGACAGATGTCTGTGTAATGGAATTGGAAATAAAATAATAATTGTTGCACCTTGTTTTTAGAAAACTAAATTTTGTAGTTGAACTCTTTGGAGATGCCTCCCGTGGCTACTGAAATAATAGATATTACCTCCAAAGATAAAAGATGAAATTTTGCACCAAAACATGAAATGAACTTAGGGCACCCAGCAAAGCTCTGTACTTCCATGAACTTGATGGGACTAAGAACTCAATATCCTCAAAATAATAAGCCTCTGTGAGCTGATTTCCCCAGCCAGGGTTCAGGGGTAATATTCATGTGAGCACAATGGATAATATGATTTCCTTCTTCACAGGCCTTCTCTCTTGATCTCCAAAACCTCAGATCTGATGTTCCAGCATTTTAGATTTTTTTCAACTCAAAACCAATATTAATCTGTGCATCCTGGGCACTCAGCTCGGAGCCCGGTGTGTGGCAGGTGTTCACTAAATGAGCAGTAATCGCTATACCTGGTCCACCTTAAATATTTAAGTGCACTGAGAAAAACCATTACCCATTTACTGTGTACTATGGCAACCCCTTAGGACAATCTGTTTCCAAGCTGTGGTGAGGGTCATAATCAAAGGCAGTTTTCCTAAAAGCCTCCAGAAACCAATACCGTAGCTAGAGCTATGATGTCTCTGAATTAGGATACCTTTTACATGGACATAGTTTGTCCCTTAGAAAATTACCTGGTGCTCCTTTTTGAACAATACTCCAAAAGGTATTACTTGGTATCAACTCCTGCTTCAGATCTCCTGCCTCTGCTCCCCTCCTTCCTCAGTCCCCCAGCTGGACCACTGGGTTCTCCTGCCCAAGGCTCAGTCCTTTCCCCTTTACTACACAGCCATCACCAGCCATAGTGGTCCCTGTCAATGAAGCTGACAGTCCAATAAGGAAGACAGATAAATTAACCAGCAAAACAAACAGATAGTTGCATGTAAAGTTATCAGTAGCCCTTGCTACCAGATTCTCCCAGTGCTATTCTCAGTTATCCCTAAAGAATCTGATACTGAAACCCTGAGTCTTCTAATTCCCATCTCCGTCTCTTCAAGAAAACATTGACCCTCTTGCTCTTTAGCCTCTATAATCTCATGCATGACACATGCTTCAGATGAGTGGTTAAATAGTGCTCATAAAAATGTTGTGGTTTTTTATTTTCCCCTTGTAGCATTTTTAATCGAAAAATCCTAAAAGCTAACTCAAGCCGTGTGGGTTGTCCTCAGTAGACTTGGGACAACCCCCACCTATTATGACAGTGGGGCCGATGACTCTACACAAAGAGTGTTCCTCCTGGGAAAAACCCCAGCCCTTGGTTCTTCTTAATGAAGTGTCACAAAATGTCAATTAAGGGGCAATCAGTACTGGAGAAACTTGCCTCTCTTTCTCCAAGACGATGTTCTCCACAATTTTGTCTGCACCGACCACAATTAGGAGAAACAGCCTGTTTTTCTGTTTCATTGCGACGTTTTGCTTACACTTGAGGCTTTCTGTCTCTCTTTCCAGAGACTGAAATATGTTGTGGATTTGCCTAAGCATCAGAGGTGGAGATAAAACATGGATCACAACTTTGGTTCCATAATTTTTACTCTCAAATAAGACTGCCTCCTACAGCTCACACTCCTGCAAAAAAATAGCATGACCTGGCAGCAAATGTATGAACTTTAGGGACAAGGAAATCTGGCTCCCAGTTTGGCTCCAACAGTTATGAGCTGCTTGAACTTTGGATGGTGACTTCACCTTTCTGGAAGTTATCAGTAAACTGAAAATTATCACAATAAATGAGAATCAAATGAGATAGCATGCACAGCTAGAGCTCAGTTGGTTCTCAACAAACAGCAAGCATAGTGCTGCTAATGAAATTCTGGAAGCTGGTTAAATTTTATTTTCATCTTCGTTTTTGGTAACTTAAAAAGACTTCGTTGGTCATTGAAATAATTTGGTAGAGTAAGCGGTGGGCATTTTCTTTAGTGGGAACAACGCAGGCTTTTTACATCAAGCAGAAGAGTCTTAGGTTTCTGTTAATCTGGCTAGGAGTTGGGTTGAGTTTAATGTGTGTTGTGGCAATGGTTACCCGAGGCTTCAAATTCTTCTGTTGGCCTTCTTTGTGACTCTTCTCTTGGCTTTGGGGCTTTGGACTGTTCCCCAGAGAGGGTCTATGTCTTGGAGCTCTTCCCAGCTTAATCCACAGTTACGATACTGGATGCTCGTCGGTGTGGTGGTAGGATGTGGAGGAGGAGGGCATACTGTAATCTCACGAAGTGTTAAGCTTTTTCTGGGCCTGTGTCTTGGGGGTTCAGCTTTCATAAATGATTCTATCCCTTCTCCAGGAGTAGAGCTTTTTGTTCCCCCATCTCCCACCCTCAGCCGCAGCAGCCCCAGGCTATTTCCTTGAAGCCGTATCTCTCTTGACTGCTGTGTTGTGTTTGTTTCTTAGGTGAAGCAGGAAGCCTGCGGGGGGCTGGAGTGGGGTGGAATTCCCTTCCCCCATGTGGGATAAGGCGTCCCTATTGAGCTCTGGGGAAGTCCCTGCGCCTCCTCCCTTCGCCCCCCATTAAGGCATTCAGTGACTTCCGCTGCATATCTCAGGTGCTCTATGCACCTGAGAATGCACCTGTCCCTCCAGATCTCAAGGTAAGGGATTGCCCCGGGACCTCAGTTCTCTCACGGTTCCAAGAAAAGTCATCCCTCTTCAGTTCATCCAGCTTTTTCTTGTAGTAAGGACGGGAGTGACAGCTTCCAAGCTCTTTACGTGTTGGAGCTGAAACTGGAAGTATCAAGCAGTGGTAGATTTATATCTTCCTAAGCCACTCCCTAGCCCTATGTGTGTGTCCTTGGATATGCACTTCACCCGTTTGAACCTTACAAGTAAAACGAGAATGAATAGACAACCTACTCTAGCACAGTGCATGGCAGACAGAAGATGCTAAATAAATGCCATTTTGTTTTCCCTTCCTCTGCTGCACCACCGTTCCCAGTTTCATGGTGGGGGGTGGGGTGGGTGGGAATGAAGGTTTGGCAAGACCTCCCATGAATTTGCAAGTTATCTCTGGTGTCCCAGGAGTGCCAGACTCAGTAGCAGCCATCAACCAGGTGTGATTCAAGAGGCCCTGGCCTGGGTGAGCTCACCCACACTTCAAATCTCACTGCACATTGCCATAGCCCATTACTGTGTGAAACCCCACCGCTGGACGTGCATTCCTCTGTGTCACTAAGGCTTTTTAGTCTTCATGACTCTGGTTAAAATTTAATTTTTCAGCCCTCCTCCACCACCATATACACAGTCATCCTTCATTTCATTTCAAGATTGAGCTGGAATCTCACCTCTCCCACAGAATCTTGTCTTTACCAGCTTTTACTCTTGGATGTCATGTCCATTTTTTAAGAAATGACATTCAACCAGCTACCATGGCCAGAAGCCAGTCATCCTTGACTTTATTATTACCACCACCCTCCAGAGTCAACTAACCTCCAAATCCTGTCAAGTCAACCTCCCTAATGCTCTCACAACCACATCACCCACATCATCTTTTCTATCCCTGCTGCTACTGCCTTAATTCACATCCTTACCATCCCATCTAGTCTAGCTCAAAAGCCTCCCAAATGTCACCCCCAGGTCTAGATGAAGTTCTGTGCGTCTGCCTCAGTTCACCCATGCAGCGCTGGCAGAGGCTCTTTGGTGGAGCCCTGGCATCAGTTTTTTTTAAAAAAAAAAAAAACTTCCCAGGAGATTCTAATGCAAAACTTCATTTTAGAACAATTGGCCTTTGTCCTTGCTTCTCAAAGGGTGGTCTCCGACACAGTGCACGGGCCACCTAAGAGTTTGCTAGTCATATAGAATCTTAACCCATCCCAGACGTATTGAATCCAAGTCTACTTTTTAGTAAGATCCCAAGTGGTATGCATGCACATTATCGTGTGAGAAACACTGCTCTTGAGCAAAAAGCCCCACTTGCTCAGCCCCACCTAAGACCTGATGAGGGCCTCAGCCTGAACTTTTCCCTGCCTACCTCTTCCCATTCACACCACACCCCCTCGGGCGAGGCACCAGCCACAGAGAGCTTCCTGCAGTTCCCCAAATCAGCAGTGGTTTCACGCTGACACGTCTTTGTTCACTTGGTTTCTTCCCCAGCTCGTCTTCCTGAAGAACACATCTGCTTATCTTTTAAGATTTAGATTAAAGGTCATTGCTCTCTGATAGCTTTCCTGACCTCCACCTTCTAAGGAGAATTAGCCCATCCCAGACTATCTTATCTCATAGCCCCTGTTATACTTCTGCACTTCTTGATTTTCCCTGGCTGTCCCTCCCACTAGGCTTTCAGCAAGCCAAGGGGCAGGGCTCTGTCTTATCTAACTTTCTATCCCTTCCACGTGGCATGGAGTAGATACTCTGGCCAACGATGTCTGTTGTAAAATGAAAGGAATACCTTAAGAACCAGAACCCCAAATCATCACAAAGCCCCTAATTTTTACACCAATTTCTGAGGAGCAGAGAAAGAGAACTATCGATTGTGGTGACAAAGAAGATACTCAGTGGCTTTCACTTTTCAGCAACTCTGGTCCTCTTTTCTTGGGAAATATCTGCCCAGAAGAGGCTATGGTTTAACCGGGGTGGGAGGGAAAAAGACTGTTTCCTCATTTGTTCACCCACCTCATTCTGCTGGGCTCACATCCTGTGGCATCATTTTCCAAAGAATCTTGTCAACAGTCCTGAGGTTGTTCGTTCCAGTGCCCCTTTATCTTTTAACTAGCAGCTGCCAAGGCACCATCACAAAACCTCCTTGACATTGCAAGGGCTGAGAAAACAACAAATGCCACTACCGAGTCTGGAGAAAGGCAAGATGCCCGTGCAATCTCCAGTCCCAACTGCAGCATGCATTTATCCAGGCCCCCACTACCTCATTCAAAGATAGGCATTATTTAGAAGTTGTTGGACCTTTGAAGTGCACAAGCATACGGGCAGTGAATTCCCTGGGACTCTACTGTGAGTCATTCTGAGATGTTGTTTTTAATACCAAAAAACTAGATTTCTTCATATTTCAACTCAAATCCAAAATAAGTTGGCAGGTTTGATTTCCCACCTTCTCCCCTTCAAACAAATGTGCACATGACCCATTGACAAATAGATCTGGTGCTGGTTTATTTCTACTAATGGATGCATTTTTTAGAGTTAGAGTAAGGCAGAAAAAAATAAAAGGAAAAAAACTGAAGTTAGTGTTGAATGAATTGATAGCAGGCAAGTGGCTGGATGGGAATCAGGGCAGATAAACATGGAGGTGGAGCCAATATAATTGTAATTATAATTTGGTCATAATACTATCTGCTGAGGGTGATGTGCAGTCATCTTTCTCTTCCTTTCTCCCCCAAAGGTAAAACATATCCCAATGGAAATATATGCTTTTGCTTTCCCCTAGAAATTGGTTACTCATTGCTCAAAATATTCTGAAAAAAAATTTAGTATGCCAGGTAAGTTTACACACTCTCCATTTTTAAAAAGCACAAGAGCATAGAAATTATTTTCTCTTGACCTTGATTTTTTAGAATAGATTTCTCTTTCTGAATCATCTTTCTATGTCTTCTCTTCTTCTCCCTTCTATTCCTAGTTGCTCTTATACGTTGTACTATGCTTTCTAGATCTGAAAATATGTGAATAGCTGAGCTGAGAGAAGTCAGTGACACTTATGAATGCTAATGGAAGTCTATTCTCTAATTTTATCAAATAGAACATACATTTGAGGAACGAAAGAGAAACAGGCAACAGAACAGGAACTAATTTGATCTTTAAAAAATTAGATTTTTTCATTACCCTACTATAAACTTGAGAATTTTCCCCAAATTCATCTCTATCATAAAGAGAGTTATTTTAGGGGTCATTGTAGGGAAGAATATTGCTTTTTTTTTCCTATTTCCAAGGATGCTACAAATATCTCTTCTGCTCGGAGAAAAAAGAGAGAGAGAGAGAGCAATAATGCTGCTTGTTTTCTATGGGGAAAAGGCAGCTTCTTATTTTTATGTTAAAAAGTTGTCAAGATACTTATATTTTTCAGAGCATTAAAAGTTATTTTTTTTATTCTGTTTAATTGTTCATTGAGATTTCAAAACCAAATCTGCCTCCTTGCCAAGTTATCTTTGTAATATGTACATTTCACACTGGCTTATTATAATAGGTTCTCTCATGGGATCTAGCATTCTGGCATCTGCTTTGTTATGATATTATAACAATAATTAACATTTAGCACTTACTGTATAGCCAGCCTTTGATCCATATTTTTAACGAAATGTAATAACAATGCTCTTTCACACAGCCTCTTTCATCCAGTGCATACAAGTCCTTGGCAGCATCGTATTATAAGCTGAGATGGTTTGTATTCACTCATGGAATCCTCCCAACGCCCCCAGGGGGTCTACACACAGCAGGCATCTTCCTTAGGGGGAAGGAAGGGAAGAAAGGTCAACAGAACTGCCAGGCAGCCAGACAAAGACAACAGAGCCGAGAATAGACTCGAGTCCCTTCGCCTTCTTAGGGATTCCACAGCTTCCATGGCGTCTATTTTGAAACTAAAAGAGAGGAGAAGAGAGAACAGAGAGGCACTGAGCTAATTTTGACAGGGATTCAGATTCAACCCAAAAGTCATGCCATGTCTTCTGAAATGAATCCCCAGAAGCAAAATTCTGCATCGATTATGAGAAGCCTGTGCGCATTAATGAGCACATACTCTGGGCCAGACACGAGGTCCCTTTCTTTGAGACAGAGATTAGAAGAAGGCAAGCAAGTGACTCAGAGACTTGTAACTGTCAGTCTCTCTAATCAGGAAAATCGACAGACACCGAGAAGCATGGCTCATACTTAACCCTCTGTAGAGGAGATGACCAATTGGCGTCAATTTCACCCAAAGCTACCCTTGGAAAAGTTATCTCATCCCTTCTGCTTTTCTCCAGTGGACCCCTACCCTTAACTCCTGGGCATCTTTATAGGAAAAAGAAAGCATATCATCATGTTAAACTCTGAATTAATTTCTGAGATAGTCATGTTGATAAACCAAAAGAATTTGGTTGTCACTCAGATTCAGAAGGATGAGCATGGCTATGGCAAGAAATGTGTAATCTATATAGTTGCGACACCTAATTAATATGGAAAACTTCTCATCCTATCTTAGGTTCACCCAGAATTTACAAAATCTTGGGTAAATTTAAAGGTGTGGACGTAGGTCAGAAACTGGCATGAAATGAGAATCAATATGCTTGGCAAAAAGAAGATACTCGTAAGATACCTGTGTGGGTGAATAGCAATAAGAGTTCCAGAATGAGTGGGAATGACAAACTGGCTCCAATGTGCATGAAATAACATCAGTAACCACCATAATTAACCCATGTTTACGACTGACTCCGAACCAGGCGCAACGCAAGTGCTTTAGGTGTGAGAATTCATTTAATCCTCCAACAACCCTACGAGGCATGAGCCATTGTTATCTCCATTTATGGGTAAAGAAACTGAGACTCATAGAGTTTAAGGAAGTTGCCCCAAATTACAGAGCCTATAAGGAGTGGAAGCCGTCTGACTCAAGAAGCAGCTTCCGGTGAAAATACCAATAGCCTCCAGAAAGTAGTTTCATAATGATGGTGATTAGTAGTGGAAGCAGTGTGGCAGTTAACGTGTATTGTGTGCTAACTATGTGTCAGGCACATTTTAAACACTTTACACTAACAATTAGCCACTAACAACTTTATACAATCCAATATGACTGAAGTCCTTACAAGCAAAGGAAATTGGACATGAAAGAGAAGCCCTGGGGAGCAGCCAGCACCTGGAGGAGAAGATTCTGCCATGTGCATTGCCATGTGGTGGAAAAGCTAAGAAACCCCACCGATTGCTGGGCAGCCAGAAGATACAACCCTGGGAGGAAGCAAGTGAGCCCATAAATTCCTGTTGTTGAGCCAACCCATTTTATGGTGTCTATTTTAGCAGGTGGAAAACTAAGACAGGGCCTGATTATTATCCCCATTTAAATGGATAAAGAAACTAAGCCCCAACCTCACACAGCTAGTGAGTGGTTTCTTTAATAGATCTGTTTGCATCAATCCAGCGTCTGTGTCCCCTTCTCCTTTTAATAATAGGTGGGAAGAGAAAACAGTATCGGTTTTTATGATCTGATTCAGAAACAGTGGCAGCACTAAAGAAGAAAGGCTTATCTCCACTCTTGCCAATTCTTGTTTGTCCCTTCCACGCACATGAAAATCCACAAGATACATTGTCTCTGACCCTGCACGGTGCCCCCAATTCCATCTCCACTAAAATAAGAACAAACGGTTTTAGAAAATGGGTGATTCATAAACCGCATTCCAGGTCAGTCCATTAAAAAAAAAAACCAATTTAATTAAAAAATGGATTTAGCCCAGATCTACATTTGTACCAATACTATATGCACCTTGCTGGACCTTCATTTTAGTAGATTCCCATATTCACATGTAAATAAAAAGAATAACACCCAACACAACAGATCTCTGTAAAGGAGACTTCCTCATAACAAAACACAGAGCAGAAAAAATGTGCTTGGCTGTCCTCCAATGCCCCTGAGTTGAAGTGGGAACGAGAAGCAAGCCTCAGTGTAAACTCCACGCAGCCCAGCAGCCAATCTAAACTGAAAATGAGAGACCACAACGTTGAGAAACCCAAGTAGAATTCCATTTCTTGTAACTTGGGGCAGTAAGCTGAAAGAAGTTATAAATACTTTAATTTACAGAGAACTATCAAACAGAGTCTCGGCACATTGGCGCCAACTTGAGTCCCTGAATTAAATCTTCTTTCTTCTTAAAGAGAATTTTTGCCATTTGGATAAATTTTAAGATGATTCAAATTAGACTGATGTAAGTCATTATAACTAGTCCCTATGGGACAGCTTTCTCATAAACCACGACAGCATATCATTCCCTGGGATAGCTTTTTTGGACGGGATCTTCATACTATTGTCTTTCTAGAGAAGGAACTAATGTGATAAATAGTTTTTAATATAAAGAACTTTAATAGAAAAAGCTTTATTATAAAAGCAATGTGGAAACCATGGATTGTCTAAACAAGAAACAAATGCTCTTCATATGGATTTTGAAACCGAGACAATGTTGAAAGGCCAGGCCTAAAGCACATTGATGATTCAATCCAAATTAGAAAAAAATAAAGCTTGCAGTAAAGTCATATGCTGAAATGTAGGTGGTGTCCTAGAACGGGGAGCTCTGATCAAATGAAGCATCTGAGCATCATGTGCTCACAGCTAAGATAACCACATGTCGGCTTCAGAAAAGGTGTTAAGATTCTGTCCCCAAAACACAAACCAGTAGGATTCTACATCTTGAGCCAGTAGCACCTTCCCTGGAACCGTCAAGGGCTGCCTCTTACCAGGCTGTAGAAGTGAAATGATCATATCCAGAGAATACCCAAAATACGCAGTTTCTCTGGCTGCTGAAAAATTCTAGGGAAAAATGCTCCATCTGAAAGATGTGTTGCTTGTGATTCTACTTGGTTTCCCTTCTGCATTCATTTTAACTCTAAACTATTGAGTATCAGGTAAAAACGGAGGTGGCAAATGCTGGCAAGCAGGGAGGGCGGGGCAGAGGGGTTTTGCTGCTCAGCAATTACAATAGAGTAGAATCCATTTTCAACTCAAGAAGTCCACCTCCTATCTCTGCTCATAATTCTAAGGAAAAAGCCATTTCAGCTTTTGGCCTCGAGCTTGTGGCATTATTCATTCAGATAAATTATTGGCTAATCAAGCTTATTAAAAGCTAAATGCTAGAATATGGGTAAAATTGGTTACATTACGTGGGAAGCTGCATTTGGTTTAATATGTGCTAATCTGAAAAAAAAAAAAAAAAACCTGGAATTTAGTTTCTTTTATAGCTTCCTAATCTCCCACTACAGATCACTCCAAAACACATGCCAGACAGAAAGCCCAAAAGCACTTAGACCCTGCAGGCTCTGGAGAGCAGCAATTTTAGCAGAACTGAAGTTTGCAAGACTGCATCTTTTTGAGTAGCTACAATCTGAAGATTAGGAGATAGCATGGTATTTTGATTAAAAATGAAGCCAAGTCACTTATATGGTTTGAGAATGGGGAAGGGCAAGAAAGCAGGGCTTCTGATCTACCTCCTGCGCAGATGGCAGAGTCAAAGAGTGTGGCAGTGTTGACCATAAAAGGGTGGGCACATTACTAACTCTTGGGTACAGGACCTATTAATATGAAAATTAATGTAATTTGATACACTGGTTCTCTTAATACAGGGGAGAGAGAGCCAAACCTCCCCTATCTAGTTCATAACCTTGGGGAGATCCGGAAAAGTATGGATTTCCATTTGAACAATAATGAACTGGTAAGTGACACAGCTTTCTGCTTTATAATGACTGTATTAATTTGTGGGCTCTGGTGCTAAACCCAAACAGAAGCTCTGAAGAGATAGGACTGTTATCTCAATAACAGTTTATATGCCGAAAATGCTATTTAGCAATAGCCTTATAGTTCTGCTTTGCTATCATGAGCATAGCTTTAATTCCTCAGGCATCTTTATAAACTCTCATAAAAACTTCAATAAGTGTAGTGGAATCTAAAAGAGAACAGGGTTGTCATTTACAAATAAGTGCCAGTTTCAATTTTAGTTTTAGATCTCAAACTTGAAAAACACCTTGAAAAGGAGAAACCATTCCTGTGTTCTGACCTACATTATTTCCCTGGTTTAGGAAAAATGACTTTGCTATGATAAAGAGATTGAATTTTCACATCCGCCTGGCCTAGTGTCAGCAGAGTAGACCCTTATCGGTTAATTTAAGAGTGAGATGATTTTATTTTTCCAATGGCACTTTTTCCTCCCAACTGTGAGAAAAGCCCCTTTCAAATCTGAGGTCCCAGAAGCAGCAAAAAACTTTATGCACACTAAGGACTGATCACTCCATTTGCCAGGCTTAAAGCAGCCCATAAAAAGCAGTGCTCTTAGGAGTGTTTGAATTTTATAGAACCAAAAAAAAAAAAAAAAAAAAAAAACAGAAAAGACAACCTGATTAAGGAGGCCAGGGCTGCCTTATGAGTAGCTGAATTGCAGCTGTCACAGTATAATTATTCAATGTTGGATTGCTGGACTTGCCAATACGTTCTGGAGCACGGTTGGATTTTGTCAAGGACTTACCTCTTAGAAGGTGTTTTAGAGCATGTGGGTGTGGAGGAATGCCATTCAGAGAATGTGTGTGAAAGTTGTGCATTATCTGTGCTGACAGCTCTAAGCAGCCCACTCTGCTGGGAATGTTCCAGGTGTGCAGTGGCCGTCGAGCCTGCCGGTGTGCTGAGGACTGAACGGATGGTGATCACAGCTCCCACCGGCTGGTCAAATGGAAGGCAGAAGACCAATTCCTTGCTGGCTCCCTGCCTGCCCTCCTGCAGGGCGATGCCAGCAGGGTTGGGATGGCGGTTCCTCATCTTTCCAGCCCTGTCACAACATTTTACCCCAGGATCTTCCTATGCGCCCAGAAAAGTCCAGAGAAAAAATGGAGACATCTATCTCTCCGGTGGGGTGGGAGCTCTCTCCCCTCTGCACGCACCCTCCTTCCCCTGACCTAGAGCACCCAGCAGAAGCTACAATGCAGAGTGAGCCAGCAGGAATGCATCCTGGGGTCGCAGTGCCTGGGTAGCAAATCAGGCTGCCTCTTACTAATTGTGTGGCCTTAGCTTTGGTTTCTTAATCCTCAATCTTCACATACAAAAAAAGGGAGGTAGTGAGTAGCTGTTGCAGAGGGTGGTTGTGAGATTTAAATGATTTAATTCATATAAATGCTCAGTGGGCTGCCAGGTCAGGACTCTCACATCTCTTAGAATGATGCTCCTGGCTACCTCTCCCAGTTACACTCACATATGTGCGTGGCTGTGTGTTTCAGTTTGCTAAAGCTGCGGGAACGCAATATACCAGAAATGGGTCAGCTTTTACAATGGGGATTTATTAAATTACAATTTACAGTTCTTAGGCCGTGAAAATGTCCAACTCAAGGCATCAGTGGGATGATACATGGACTCTGAAGACAGGCTGCTGGCATCTGGGACACCTCTGTCATGTGGGAAGGCACAAAGCTCCCAGGTTTCGTTGCTTTCAGCTTCTGGCTTCAGTGGCTTCCTCTCTGAGATTTTCTGGGTCCTCTCTTAGCTTCTCTAGAGGTTTTCTCTATGAGCTTCTCTTAATTTCATCTCTCTGCTTCTGTATGTGTTCTATCCTCTCATAAAGGGACTCCAGTAAAAAGGATTAAGACCCACCTTGAATGGGCTGGATCACATCTTAATCGAAATAACCTAATCAAAAGGCCCCACCCACAACAGGTCTGCAACAGAGGAATGGATTAAAAGAACATGACCTAACTCGGCAGGTGATCTCACTGCCCTCCCCCCTATATGGGATCCGACTCTCAGGGGTGTAAATCTCCCTGGCAACACAGGATATGACTTGCGGGGATGAATCTGGACCTGACATCATGGGATTGAGAACATCTTCTTGACCAAAAGGGGGAAGTGAAATGAAACAAAATAAAATTTCAGTGGCTGAAAGATTCCAAATGGAGTCTAGAGGTCTCACTCTGGTGGACATTCTTACACACTATATAGACATCCCTTTCTAGGTTTTAATGTATTGGACTAGCTAGAAGGAAATACCTGAAACTATCAAACTCCAACCTAGTAGCCTTGACTCTTGAAGATGAGTGTATAACTATGTAGCTTACAAGGGGTGACAGTGTGATTATGAAAACCTTGTGGATCACATTCCCCTTATCCAATGTATGGATGGGTGAGTAGAAAAATGGGGACAAAAACTGAATGAAAAATAGGGTGGATGGGGGGATGATTTGGGTGTTCTTTTTTACTTTTTTTTTTTTATTCTTATTTTTATTCTTTCTGGTGTAAGGAAAATGTTCAAAAATAGATTGGGGTGATGAATGCACAACTGTATGGTGGTACTGTGAAAAGCTGATTGTACACTTTGGATGACTGTATGGTATGTGAATATATCTCAATAAAACTGAATTTTTTAAAAAAAAGAACATGGCCTTTTCTGGGGTACATAACAGCTTCAAACAACCACATTGTGGCATGACAATTAACACCTCCATCTGTGTGGATCATCTCCCTCTCACTAAGCTATAAGCTCTTGGAGGAGCTGGACTCCATGGTGAATATGTTGACAAGAAAGAGTCAGAACCACGGCTTGCTGATTGGTTCTACACCTTGAGCAAATCACTTATCCTTCTTGAACTTCAATTGAAAAGAAGAAATATGCACAAGAGGGATCCCAATAATACCAGCCTCAGAGGTCAGTTGAAAGGATGAAAATGAGACAACAAAAATAATTCCATACATTTCAAAGTACTTGATAAATGTCTGTCACTCAATTGGGCAGGTAAACATTGGTTAATTGGTTCTCTCTGGAGCAATAAGAAAGTGACTTCAAAATAGGATACCCCTACTAGAATTCCAGGTTTCTAGAGTAAAAGACTCAACAAATCCAAAAAGATTTCCCTCCTCTTCCTTCTCCATTTCCTCCTCCTCTATACTCTGTTCCATCTCTGCAATACAATCTTCCCACCAAGGCCACTTCCCACGATCACCTTGCAACCCTCAGCTACAACTGCGACACTTGAGGGACTCTAGTGGTTTGTCCCAAGCCACCTCAAGTTCCCCTGTAAAGGACACATTCAAAGTCATGTCAAAGAGCATTTAAAATATTAAAACAGAAAAGCATCTTCAAAGGAAATACTCTTCTGTTTATTCTTTGTGAAAAGGCTAAAAGCACTTTCCTCAAGATGATCTCACGGACATCCATGCCAGTCCTAGAAAGCAGGTATTCTCAGCTTGGTTTTGTTGATAGTGAAACTGAAGACAAAGAGGTTTAAATGACCTGCCTGCAGGCCCTCAACAAAGGCATTTTGTGACTGGGAGCAAGTGAACCAGGCAAACTCATCTTGGAACAAACAAAGCCAACCAAAGAAAGGAAGGGAGAGTAGAACCAGGAGGATGTTGGCTACATCCCTCTTTTCCCCAAGGGAAAAAAATAGCAAATCACATCTGTTTAAAGAATTATAACATAAAGAAAGGGCATATGGCTTGGATGTTCTTGAGCCAAATGGGTAGTGGAAACTTCACCAAAAAAATAAAAATAGGAGCATCTCTTGGGCAATTCTGGATTGTCATCAGACTCTCTGTTTTGGGAGCCCTATACCTAACCTATGGCAGGAAAGTCTCTCTACATCAGATACCATCTGGCCTCCCTCACCTCTAGTCCATAAGCACAGGAAAAACAGGACAGTCTTCTGAAAGCAAATGCTCCTTCTTTATCTTCATCGATACCTGCAATGGCTCTCTGCTGCCTGAGGAGTCATCCAATGGCTTGAAATAAATGTAAGACCCTCCATAGCTTCTTATTCCCCTCCCATCTCTCTACTCCATGGTCTGATCTGACAGTGCTATGCCTTCCCTTCCCTTGCTTCTCCCTCCCTTCACCCAAATTCTCTTCCTCCTTTAGCACTTCTGCAGGCTCTGTCTCCTCCAAGAAAGGCTTACCTGATCATTCGTGCCCAAACTCAATGCCCCCAACTCTGAATTCACTCCTCCAACGAATACACATTTGTTGAGGACCCACCGTTTGCCACAAATGTTGGTGGGAGGAGCATGCAGGGACCTCCTTTTTTATATCCTTCCTAAAGATGTTTTGCTTGGTACTTTGTGTTGATTTTGGCTTTTTATTTGTGTACCAAATGCCTACAGCATGAATAACAGCTTCTCTAGTCATGGAAGGAAGAGAAGTGGGGGTAGCAAGAATTATGGTAGAAATGGAGCTGAGGCTCAGCCTTGCCCAGTCATAGACCTCTCCACGGGGACCCTAAAGGGCCTCCTGCTGTGGCTGCCTGCACCCTGCCAACTCCAGCTTTTTCTGCTGGCTGGCTGCCGCTGGCCTGCTGATTAGCTCCTGTAAGGTTCCTGGTGGAATATCAAAAACATGCGTAAATCACCAAGGTTTGATCATGTCATCAACTCAGTGCTGTAATAGAATTCAACCGTTAGCTGGACTTTTTATTCGATGACCCACAGGCTGGCTCTTTTGTCGTCAGAAAGGAGATGGTCCAGAGAACTGATATCCCCCAGGAAGCCTCTTCATTACTGGCATTTGGTGTTAGAAATCTACACTTGCATCTCTGCAGTTCTTGGTGTATATGTTTGCACACACAATTTTCACAACGGTCTGCAGGAGATTATTATCATCCTTATGTCACAGTTGAGGAAACTCAGTCCCCAGAAGATGAACAACTTGTCCAGGATCACACAGCTTGGGTCCACGTCTTCTCACCATCCAACAATGTTTCCTCAAAGAGCCAGGAAGAAACTGAGGATGTTTTCCTTCTTCCAGGTGGCTAAAAGTGGCACTTGATTTCAGATTCCTTGTACAAGTAGCTGCAGAGTTCAGCAGAGGATGTTTTATAAAATTCCTTATCATCTGGCTGGAGACGCACCGGCTCAGGGAGAGCCTTTGGGGGCAGCAGGGAAGCAGGAGAGCCAGATATTTCAAGTTTTACCTTGTTTTCCTGTGACTTAGAGAAAGGTATTAAAAGATTGCTGATTGAGTGAAATCAACAGGATTTACTGAGAATTCCGCGCGTGTTTAGGTCTGTGGAGAAAGTTCCCTTTTGCGGCATCAATGAAACAGTTTTTGAATACATTTCAGTTTAGGATTGGGGGCCTGGGTTTTGAGAAGGTTGGGGAAGGAAAAAGATGAACTAGTCCCACCACTGCCCTATTAGTTCTTTCAACCTTATTGTTTAGCCAAATTAAACTCTTAGTTATCCCCTCTCACAATACACATGCATGAGCACACACACACACCACATTCCCTCAAATGTGTTCCATATTCTCCAGCATTTGTGTCTTTGCATGAACCATTCTGCCTTTCCAGAATGTTCTTCATTCCCTCTTCTCCCCCTAAATCCTGTCTACCCTCTAGAGCTGATTCCAAATGCCCAAGACCCCTTGCTCCAGAAATCCTTCCTGATCATCCACAACTAGATATGAACTTTCCGTCCTTTGTTTGAATCCCAAATCTCCTCTTGGCATCTAATATTCAATCTCCTGTTATGGGTCCTTCTGCACATGTGCCCCACCTCACAACCCCACTGCCACCACCACACACAAACAAACACACACACACACACACACACACACACACACACTGGTCTGCACATCCTGGAGGGCAGGGGCTGTATTTCCACACTTAAAAAAACAAAGTCCCTTATGCCTTCCAGCACCTGTTTTCCATTAGTGGTTGCACATAGTAAATGCCCAGTTAATGCTGATTGGATTTCACTTGTTGCATGAAATACTTAGAAGGCAATTATGTAGTAAAGGAAGCTACAGAGACTAAGTACAAAATGTAGTGTAAGTGTGTGTGTTGGAGAGAGGGGGGCTATGTGTGCTTTGGCGTGAGGCCAGTTTAGCCAAATATGCCTCACCCAAGTTCACATCTCCTTCCCAGGGCAGCCTCCATCCAATGATTCTGCCCACGGCCAAAGCTCAGGGCATCTCTAAAGGGCCGATTCCACCTCCAGAGCCCCCCAAAGGAGAAGTTGAAGCCTGGCCTGGCATTGTGTCTCATCTCAGCTCCTCCCTCTGCCCAAACCTGCCTACAGCCCTTCCCTTTCACAGGTGTTAACCTCATGAGGTCTCCCCGATAAACACCCTGCAAGAGCAACGTGGGACAACGAGCGAGACTTTTGAACATTCTGAACAAGGAGGAGTTACCTTTAGAACACAGAGCAGGCTCATCACTTTATCAGTGACAGGCAGCTGTGCTTCACTACCTTCCTCACCTCCACGGATGTCACACTGGGCCCCTAGATTCCCTTGGCTTCTCTCTGGGCCCAGCACTTCTCACCGAGTCGAGCTGCAGGCCATCGGTTATTCACTGTGAATGCCTGCAGCTCCCTCCCCTAGACTGGGGGTTCTTTGGGTGGTAATGAGGAGTGGGCCAAAAGGCTCTCTGCCCACAAACGCCTCTCTGTGGGCCTGAGCCCATGGCTGAGATTCCCACCATTATAATCAACTCTTGGGGAGGTGGGGAGGACACACTACCCAGAGCACAGAAGGAGTGGATAGGATACACCCACATGGCAAAATGAGAGACACATTGGAAAGGGAACTTGGAGGAGGTGACACATGGGAAGGGCATCGGGGTTGGGGGGAGGGTGCATCGGCTGGAGGAAAGCCCAGAATGTAAACTTATGCCCCTGCTACTATTCCGGGTTCTGGTAGCACTTTTAATTACAGGAATGTCACAAACGATGAACACCCATGGATGATTATTTCTGGTTCCGTTTTTAGCATCACGGGAGGTGGGGTTGCATTAATTCATTCCGGGCTGCTAAGATTTCCATCCTGCTGTCAATCACTTTGGCCAGTCTTGCTGCTTTGAGCCACAACCGAGGACCCCCCCCACTACCACCTCTCGGGACTGCACCCCTCCTGGCTGGGTTCCAGTCTTCCTCATTCCAAGTAGCACTACTTACTCCCCAGCACATTCCTTTCCTAGGCTGGCGTGTACTGATGGAATCACGAGAATGCTGGGGAGCAGAATGGGCACTTTGCTGCCCTAGAAAAAAGAGCAACTATGATAGACTATTCCAATAGCCCCCTCTACATCTAAGAGTTCTAGAACTGGCTCTGAACCCTGACTCTTCTTCTCTTGAAGGATAAAATCACAAAGATTGAGAAGACAGAAAGATATTTAAGAAGTTTGGGCCAAGATCTGAGTCCAGTTGCCTAGCCTACATCTCCGATGGTATCGCAAGTTGCACGGCCACCTCTACGATGGGAAGCCCTCAATTTTGTCAAAACCCTGAGTCGCACTTTATTTTCTAAAGAGCTGTTAATGTGGCCATTATATAACTAGTTTTCTAAGTCAGAGTTTAAAAGCATCCTTCTCATTTAGTTCAGGGAAGTTGGGACTCTGCTTTGTCCCAGGGTTATCTATTTTGGTATAGTGGGCCTTTCCTCCAATGAAATTTGGATTTTGTATTGAACTCATTGACTTTGGCAGTTGGCATGCAACCTTTAAAAAAATTTACTGAAATGTCAGCCTTGAAAGAAAAAAAAAAAATCATTTCATGAATTTAACTTAAGGGCCAACCAAAGCACAAATGCTCCCTGCAGACCTGCTACAACATTGGAGGTTTGCAATTGATTGCTTGAGAATGAGCAAACTAATGCAGCAAAATATTTACTAGCTAAGCAAGTGTAGTCTAATATATACAGTATGTTTGTCCTGATACTTACACCTGTGTCCCGTAAACCACCAAAACCTGAAACTTGTTAAAATTAACGAGTAAATAAAAACAAAACCGCTGAACTTGTAAGATAAGAACAGTGGTAGGCCAAATACATGCATTCCATCCTTTGGAAATGCAGAACTAAACAAGAAAGTAAGACCACTATGCCTCTGCTTGGTGCACAGTCGCGTGGCAGGAAAGAAAAATATAACCAGAATATGACGCTGTCGGCAATTGACTTCAGGTGCCATCTGCATATATTCCTGGCACTATTAATTTGCAATTAACAAGGGCCTTATGTTTTATCCCCTGCAACTTGCTGTCTTCAAGTCTGAGGGAGGGGGTTTAGAGGAAGGGAACATGCAGGTGGGTGGTGAGCTGTCTCAAAAACAAATAATTCTTCTTTCCGATCCTGAATCACTGGTATGTAAGCTGCTCTCTCAAACTAATAAAAGGTCACTTGTTGAAGGGAAATGGAATATTCCTATTATGTCATCATGTGAACAACTCCTCTAAGTGCAATAGTACATTGCCGAGATGGGCACTCTGTTCTGCAGGCAGGTGGGCAATCTTTATCTACAGAGGACAAAACCCATTTTGAAAGTCCAAATTGTGTGTGCCAACTCCTAAACTCTTGAAGCAGGCAATGGAGAGGAAAATCTGCTGAATTCCTATGGATGCCCAGAGCAGAGGAAGAAGCAAGTATTCTAGGTTTTGTCCTCCCAGGCTTTTGATTCTGGTTCTGCCACTCACCAGCTGTGTGACCTCAGGCCAGCTACTCAGCCTCTCTGTGCCTCCATTTCCTCATTTATAAAAAAGTTAAAGAAAAAAAAACCCATTGTGAGGATTAAAATGAGATCGTTGCAAAGTGGTCTGGCACAGACAATGTACCTTAAACGGGGGTTACTACCTGTCAGGCACTCTGCTGTTTTCCTTATACCTGTTGTCTCAAAATTTATTTATAGTTAAAACATATTTCTGCCAGTGATCAATTGGCCATTTTTTTTGTTGTTGTTAAGGAGAACAATGTCATTTATGTCCATTTTACCAAAAAAGAAATGGAAGACTAAGTGTCCCACAGTTACAGAAAATAGGAAAGTGGGGTTTGTCCAAAATGGAGAATCACTTTCCTTGATCAACAATCTGGGACATATCGTTTCTACCGAGAGTTAAAAAAAAAAATCACACAGGTAATTCATATGTTCAAATTGCATGTTTCAGAACAGCTCATTATCTGACTTGCTCTGGTCCTCATCAGAAACAATATAATTTGAGTGACAAAATCTTAGAGAACTATGTCATGTTTCCAGCTGGTGTGTGACAGAAAAATAGATAATTGATCAAAAGAAACATTTTTTTTTTTTTTGGTTTCGCATTTGCTAATATATGTAACACAGACATCTGCTGGAGTTGATTAAATGTGGACGTAAAGCTAAGGCAGTTAATCGATAGTAAACTGGAAAATCATAGCCTATTATAAAGCAACAACTAGAGTTATTTAAGAGAGCCCAAGTAAGTAGTAATACCAAAAACAAGACATAGGTGCTAAACATACATTCTCTCAATGCCTTGCAAGCCAAGTCAGCAGAAAAATGGCAACTCTGAAGGTTTAAATTAAAAGTCTCCATGACGGTCAGGAAAAGATCACTTCCTCCAAAGCTGGTAGAGAAACGCAGGTGCCTCTGCATCATGCAGAACCTCCACCACTTACAGAAAGAGCATTTCATGGTTGGTGGATGCTGGGACACAATTCCCTCGAACACCCACTCCCAGGCCAAGACTTGAGGACATGACTCATCTGGAGTGAACAAGGCAATTTTCTGTGGCGAAAACGCGTCTCCACCCAGATGTTAGCCAAGTTCTGCTTAATTAAGTAAAACTCTGTGAGCCCGAACACGTACTAGCAAATGCTTTCAGTTCTCCTTTAACAACTGTGGGAAGGAGAATGATGGGTAAGGGGGACAGAAGATACTGTTCACTTGCACACTTGTTTTACCCACATGCCAGTATGAATTGGATTATTTGAACATTGATTGGAAAGCCACTGTGAACATTATCCAAAGATTCTACAGTTCACAAAGAGCTCGATTTAATTCAAAATGTATCTATTGATCATCTACCAAGTATAAGAAGGTTCTTTTAAAAAAGAAAAAAGGTGTTTGGGTCTGGTAGGTGGAAAAAGTAGGGATTTGTTATGAAGGGAAATGGACAAAAAAGTCAATGAAAACATTTCTTCTGAGTGAGCTTTCAATTTTGTGAGAGAAACTGCCATGCCAACCGTCATACAAGATAGAATAAAAATGAGGTAAAGAAAGACAGTTCAAGATATTTGCTATAGAATTGCAGAGGAAGGACAGATTATTTCTCACCGGAAAAAAATTTGGAGGGGCTTCACAGAGAACCGTTTATAAATAATAATGCCCTTATTAGCACATTTATAGATTATACCTTTCTAGCACTTGATTGCAAAAATAGAATTTCATGCAACTTTTTCAGGCACAAAAGTAACTGTTCCAAACAAAATATAGGTTTAGCCAGTTGGTCGTTTTGGGAGATACTCCCCTGGCATCTAGGCTTAGACTAATATTCTCCAAAGATGCACAAGAAGATTCATTGGGGTAAAGGAAAAACATTCTGAGGTTCTATGTATCTGATTAGTTTAAGATTTCTCTTTTTAAATATATATTAACAAAGTGATACAGGATATAGTTTATAAATAGACAATTATATTCATACTGGGATTCTTTGTTCAAAAATTATTTACTCATAATGATGTGCCATCAGAAAAGTTGTATAACAATCAAAGTGCTAAACATTTGGATAATTGTAGAAAGAAAATGAAATATTTCCCCTAAATGTCTCGTGGCTGAAATGCGATCACCAGTGTCATGGCAAGTATTGTAATGCCAGCAATGACAAGAAGATTTAGCTTTGTGATAGTTTACAATTTCCTCAGTGTTTTCATGTAACTAAAGGAAGACGAGGAGTATCACTTTCTGCATACCATCTATTCTCATCTAAAGGTGAGGCACCCAAGACTGTAAGCACACACTGTGCTGTACTCCAAGAATCACATTTGGCCATTTTTTGCCCCAGATGCCTTCCTAACAGCCAGCATATAGACACTGAACAAACCCGGGGACTTTCTACTGAATAAAAGCCCTATTTTTTTACCCACCCCTTCCTTTATTCAGGCTGGTCTTATCAGCCGTTTAGAAAAACCACTTTCTGCGCATCCACCTGCCCAGATCCCAACTTTACTCCAAGTTCCCACAACTGGAACTTTTCCCCAGTACTTGAGGCCTCAGTGAATGTCTCCGAACCTATGGGCTGTTTCCAAAAATGTAGCATTGAATGACGAGTTACCTGACTTGACTGTATCATGTATGTCTAGCCTACTTCAACTAGATTACAAGTTCCTTGAGGCCAGAGACAAGGCTTTATGCTTCTGAAATCCCAAAGCATCCAGCCTGGTACTGAGCTAATATTAACATGGTTGACCAAAGAGAATGACATTGGAAATACCTGGTCATTTCTCTACAGTAGTGGAATGAGCTCAGACTTTGGTATCAGATTTACCTGGATTTGAATTCTGAGTCTGACACTTACAGGTTTCATGACCTTGAGCTGGCTACCCAACCTCTCTGAGCCTCAGTGCCTTATCAATAAGATGAGCACAATAGCATCTCATTCATCATGTTTGTGGAGGGAATTAAATGAGGTAAAGCACAGAAGAGTGTCCAGTCCATAGTAACTGCTCAATATATGTCTAATGGATATTAATGAATCGATCCCTAATTCTGTCAGTTATTCTCATTCCAGCTCCCTGTCCTGCAAGTTCATCTCCATTTTCTGAGTATATCAATATTAAGAATACTATGCTAGTGGGTTGGTATTAGGGAAGAATACATTAATTTTTTTAAAACAAAAGAAAGAAACATGGTTTGGCTGTGACTGTCTTCCTTCTGCAAGCTCCTTTCTCCTTAGAGTTACTCAATTCAATGATGATGCTGGGACAGAAACAAAAGATCCTGTATCACCCAGCTTGATTACGTCATCTGCCTCCATTGTGTCTCAAAATAATTGAGGGAGAACTGGCTCCATTCACATTTGATATTCAGAGGTAGACTGGGTCCATTTCTTATTTTGGCTATCTTTTCTCTATAGTGGAGTAGCTGATAAAACAATAACGTCAGGAGGATCAACTGAATGCCATTTACCCAAATCCAAAGGCAGGATGGGGGGTGATGATGGGCAGAGTAGAAGGGGGTGATAAGCAGGAGCGTGGCCCCCAGTCAACAAGAAGCCAAGATTCTAACCAAAGAGACAGAATTAATATCTGAACCATCACTTTCCTTCTGGGACCATCAATTTCTTCAGATTTTTTTTTAATGGGGCTAGAAGGTTCTCTAAGAAAACCAGTGGAAGGTCCAAAGTCATGAGGTTAATCAGGTAAAGCACAGGAGAACTTGGGGGGCAAAGGGACAAGAGGAAGTAAGCTACAGGAGCTCACATCCATCTCAGTTACCTTTACTCTCACAGGCCACGGTCTTGTGGTTCAGATCACGTAAGGAGCGAGGTGCCCAGGTGACAAGACTACGGGGCACCTCTCCAAAGCCAGGATCTCTGACCAGGACCCTGCACTTGGTGGTACTGACTGTAGAAGACTTGGAGAGAATGCAGTTCCATCTGTAATAGGATGAGACCAATTTAAGAAGACGTGAATGACAGGACTGGCTCACAGATGGAATGCAAGGAGGAAAGACAATGGAAAACTCAAGAATGCTGAGTAGTCCTCACCTATTCAAGAATACCACTCCAACAACAGCCCCCACCTCCAACATAGGTAACTTCCCATCTCTGCTAGACGATTCACATCCGCTTATAAACACGCTATTGTTTCTCTCATCCTTAAAAAGAGCCTTCTATGAACCTACTTCCCCCTCGAGCTACCACCTTTTTCTCTGTTCCTCCTTCCATCAAAACTACCTGACAGTGTTCCATATGTTTGAAAGAAAGATAATTCAGAGCCTCTACATTGGATCATAAATACATCAACATTTTTTCAAGTATTGTTCCTGTCCCATTCTCTCTTTCCTCCCCTCCTGGGATTCCAATGATAGGTGTTAAACCTTTTGACCAGTTCCCACAAACTGCTTATAACCTGTACCATTTTTTCTCCATTCTTATTTTTTTTTCCTTTGTGCCTCAGTTTAGAAATTTCCTAATGATCTGCTTTGAAGTATTTGAGCTCACTAACCTTGATTCTGCTGTGTCCAGACTGCTATTAAATCCATCTGATGAGTTCTTTAGATATTGTATTTTGCAGTTCCAAAGTACACATTTGATGCTTTTTCATAAATTCTAATTCTCTGCTGACTATTCCCTCTCTTCATCCATTTTATATATATTTTTCTCTATTTTCTTTAGCAAATTAATCATAGTTATTTTGAAAGCATTTGTCTGCTTACTTCATCTGTTTGTCTTTGGGACTGCTTCCATAGACTTTTTTTTTTTTTAAAACTAAATCTTGATTTTTGGTCACTTTTTCCTGCTTCTCACATCTAGTAATTCATTACCGTATGCTACATGTTGTGGATGAGATGATTTAGGAGCTCTGAACTATGCTATCTTCCTCTGAGGAAGGTTGGATTGTGCTCTGGTGGCATTAAATTATCAGAGCTACTTTGATCTTGTCAAGGCTTGCTTTTTAGCTTTGTTCAGGATGGACTACATCAGTTTTGCCTTTAGTTCTAGAATATACCTTTTATTTCTAGGGTATGGCTTTTCTGGATTTTGTGTAAATGTCTGGGGTGTCTACCAAAGCCCTTATCTGTAGAGTGAAGATAAAACATTGCATGATTATGGTAAAATTTAATGGACAAAAAGCTTTGTTTTGACCACAGTTCACCAAGGACTATAAGTCTACTTCCCTGTCTTCCGAGTACCCTTTTGATTTTAGACAAACATCAAAACTTTCCTCAGCTTCAGCTTCCACATCTCTGATGCTGATGTAGTGTGGTGGTTTGGAGCTGTGTGTACACCAGAAAAAAACATGTTCTTAAAGTTAATACATTCCCATGGGGTGTGGACCCATTGCAGTAGGACCTTTTGATTTAAAGAGTGACCCACCTCAATCAGGATGGGTCTTAATCCTATTACTGGGGTCCTTTATAAAAGAATGAAATTCAGACCGAGAGAGAGAAAGCCACAGAAGCAAGAAGCTGAAATCAAGGAAACCCAGAAGAGAAGGGCGAGACCAGCAGATGCCGCCATGTGCCTCGCCAACTGGCAGAGGAGCCCAGGATCACCGGCCATTGATCTTCAGGAAGAAAGCATCACCTTGATGATACCTTGATGTGGGTATTTTCCTGGCCTCAAAACCGTAAGCGAACAAATTCCCATTGTTTAAGCCAAACCGTTTCACGGTGTTCGCCTAAGCAAACCCACCTCATGGTACGTTTTGCTGAATAAAAAAGAAAAAATAAGCAAAGAATATGGTCTTCAGATTCAGAAAGATCTAAGGACAAGCCTTAGCAAGTTCCTCAATTTCTCTGAGTTACAGTTTCTCTATCTAGAAAGTGGGAATAATAATACCCACTTTGGAATATTGTTACAAAACTGTACGTAAAGCCCTTGACGTACTGCCTGGCACATAATCGGGTCTCAAATAATAACAACCACTTGAATGCCCTTACACTCTCCAAAACAAAACTCCAGAAATATGAAACATAAGACACAGCTGCCAGTTCATAAGAGCAGCCCTTTCACTGCCTCTCTCAGGTCCCAGTGGCTATGTTGAATTCAGACCCTACATCTGTGTCCTAGCTTTATCATAGAGTAAGTAAAAGGAATATCTATGCCTGTCCTTCATCCATAATGTGCAGAAACAACTTTACATATGTGACATTGTCTCCCAAAGCCTCACTTTAAGGAATCACTGTCTACTTTCTGTTACAGGGAAGCTGAGCTACGACAGGAAAGGAAGCTGAGATATACGTAAGTATCTCGCTCCCCCAACTCAAAAGGCTTTCTGTCTCTATCACTAGCATTCTGAGAAGTGTGACTGAGCATGTGCATTCGGCAGGGGTGTGGTAGTCCTTGTTTTCAGTCCAATATGTAAGTGGAATCATTTTCTCCAAAATGATTACAAAACGGAGGATATTAAATGTCCCCTTAACGAGGCCACATTCACATATATTCCGTCAATTTGACATAAACAGGACTAAACTGGGTTGCACTGCAACAAGATTTAGGGCCAAATCATTATTTCAGAATAAAAGGAAACTTTGAATTAGCTCTGATAGATATAAATGAGAAGGCTTATCTCAGACAACTGAACAAATGGTTAGTGAGCCTCTCATCTGAGCCAGATGCCAGAGAACCCAAAGTCTGAATTAGACATAATTGCAAGATTGTTGTCAAGAGTGGGTACAAGTATGTACCTATAAGATCCCCAGCCCAGTGGCCGACACATTAGCAGTTCTCTTCCCCTTTTCTGGTCCCCCTAGAAAGCAAACACGGAGACCACTAACCATTCCTTCTTCAATGGAGATTTCCTGATGGGGTGAACCCAGTGCTGTGGGATCAGAGAAGGAAATGACACCATTGGAAGCCAGAGACCTCAAATAGCTAATGCATCACACATAAGAAAAAAGTAAAGCTGGGGGGTATATGATCTTAAAGTGACATTTTCAAACATTAAGCCAACTGGCTTTTCATTGTGCCATCACTTTCGTTTCACCCTCGGGGCCATCCTCTGTCCCTCTCTGACCTCCACGGTCAGCTCCTACTGTGGGAGACTGGGGACCAGGTGAAATGAAAGACCCCTCCTCCACATCTCAGGGTTCTGTCCGGACTCCCAACATTTGAAAACACATTTAGAAACCCACCCAGAAATGTTCAGGGCCAATTTGATCAAATGCCTGATTGGGAAAAGCAAGCCCAGAACACGTAATACCAGGTGGCAGACCCCTGGGAAAGCTCTCCCACTGGCAGGAGCCTCAGTCCTGTTTGGACAGCCCCCACCCCAGCTCCCCATCCCTGCACCCTCCGCCTTCCTCCTTTTATGCTGCAAATGCCAATGGAAGAGAAAACAATTGTTCAGGGAAGATTGAAAACACCACTCCTGCTCCTTGCCAGAGCATTTGCATTTTTGGAAGAGGTTCTTATTTCTTTTTAAGGCTCAGAGTGAGAAGCTTTTAGAAAAGCTAAAAATATCTGTTAAAGAAGAAGGGGGAAAAAAACAGCTTTCTCTTCTTTCTGTGCAAAAGGCTCAGCAGCACACAGAGGTGCAGAGTCAGCTTTTAGCTTCTCTCGTGGGCTGAAGGTACAGGATTGCAAAGGTGTTATCAGGGCTTGGATCTTTTAGAAACAAAACTACGCTCAGATAAAGATTAAAGAAACCCAGGGGCACACTGCAGCATCACAGAAGTTTACAGCTGAAAGTGGTCTGTAGAGTTAATAGAAATTCCTCACTTTAGAACTAAGGAAACTAAAATACAAAGCGGTCAAACGGCTTGCCCAGTTACAAAGCCAGGTGACCACAGCAGCTAAGATGAGGACCTGGGCTTCAGGACTCGCAGCCAGCGCTCTTTCCACTGGGGTGAGCCTCTTCTAAACCGTTATGCCCCTTGTACCTACAAATGTAAAATGCCTTTTGAGAATCTGCTCAAACCACCATGGTTTGAGGCCATCTGGTTCCAAACGTGCTGATTTTCCCCTCCCAGGAACCTCGGGGAGCTGCCACCATGCTGCAGACCAGGAGCTCAGCTTCTAGAGCATCCTGAAACCACTAACACTTTCAAGGGAAGTTTCCACCAAGGACATGCAATATCAGTAGCACGATCATTAACGCATTCAGATCCTGATTGCTAGAGGAATTTAATTCTCAGTGGACTTGAGAACCAGACAGCCACACCCTCCATTGGAAAGGAAAGGGAAACCCAGAAGGGGGACACAGTTTGTCCAGCAGAGAGAAATCGGTGACAGGACTGGGAGAACCCTACTTCACCTGTCAGTACTAGTCCATCATGGTGCACTGCCTCTGTTCAGCCTTTCCTTCATTCTTTGGTTGATTCTTTGAGTCAACACCATTTATCAGGCCCTAGTTCTAGGCTCTGAAGATAGAACACTGAGTAAGACAGACAAGGTTTCCACTCTGAGGCCTATACATCCCATTGATCACATCTGACACATCTTCACACAAGACACAGAACTGGGAACAAATAGAAAGAGATGACGCGCAACTGGGCCTTCCCATTCAGAACTCATCCAGTGGAGAATGTGCATCCTTTCCAGGAGTCCCCAGTTGCTACAAGATGAAACACAAACTCTTTGGCAGTTCATATCACGGCCTCCATAACCTGGCCCCTGTCCATTTCCTCGCTTTTTGTAGCCATCCTCCAGAAGCTGAGCTCCAGTCATACGGATTTCTTTGCAATTCTCTGCACGTGCCGTGTGCTGTCAAACCTCTCTACCATGCTTCACCTGCCAGCCCACCCAGGCCACCCATTCTTCTTCTCCCTCTTCCACCCTGTTGACCTTCTTTCTAAGGTGATGCATGGACTGTTAGTTGCCTTTTTATCACATGTCAGACACACTGTGAAGTTCCCTACAAATAGTCCCTCATCCAAACCTCAGAGTGACACCTGTGGTTCTCACCTTGCTTGCACACTGGGATCACCTGGGGAGCTTTAAAGTCTAATCCCACCTGGCTCCACCCCAGAGATTCTAATTTCATTGTTCTCAGGGGCTTGGGCAGCAGGGATTTTAAATGATCCACAGGAGATTCTAATGAGCAGCTAAGATTAAGAATCCCTAAATGGGTACTTTTATCTCCATTCTACAGATGAAGAAAACAAGGCTCAAAGAAATTCCCCAGCATGCCAGTATTAATCCAGTGATTCCCGTCAATGTCAAAAGAGACTCAAAAGCAGTTCACATGGGAATGGGATTTCACTCCCCAGTGTGTGCTTTAAGCCCACATCTCTAGTACAGGGTTACCAGATTTAGCAAATAACACAGGACAACCACTTAAATTTGAATTTCGGATAAACAACAAAGTTTTCAGCATAAGTATGCCCCATGCAATATTTGGGGCATAACTAATACTAAATAGTATTTGTTGTTTATCTGATACTCAAATTTAACTGGGTATCCTGTATAGTGCCCAGTAAATTATCGTATTTGAAACGGAAGACAACATTCCTGTAGTATTAGGATGAAAATACCTAAAAAATACCTTCAGTTATTACATAAAGTTTCATTCTTGCATTCAAGTTACCTACAGAAGTCAGTTATTTACCAAGACTCAAAAGCAGAATGTCCATGGTAGAAAAAATAAACAGCAAAGTAAGATAAATAAAGCTTATGAAGACGATGAGCATTCTAGACTGCTGTATAGCTATTCTCCTTTCCGTAACAAAAAACTTAGCCCAAGCATGAATAGCACCTGGGATTTTTCAGTGCATTTTAGCATACATTATCTTGGTCCTCATAACCACTGGATAAGAGGAACAGGGTTGGCATCAGTATTCCCAATTTACAGGCAGAGACAAAGTCTGAGTGGTTGAGCAAATTGTCAAGTCTGTGTTGATTCTTAGGTGACACCAGAGTTCTGCCAGTTGAGTGGCCGTTTTACTCTTAGTTTCAATTTCTCAACTCTAAAGTTCACACTTCTAAGAATGTCAGTAAACGAACGGTTGGCTGAATACTTAAAGTAATCCTATTTTATAAAATCATATCCTCAGGAAAGGAAGATCTTCAGAAGCCTTGTCCTGCATTTAGTTGGGGCAACTCAGGCGGATGAGGAGGGGACTGTTTAACGACACCCCTTCAGTCATCCTCCTGCATGAGAACCTCACTCTTCGGTTGCTATACTCAGAGCCTGTTTCTTGTTGCCCTGTATTCAGAAGCATGAACAACAGCTCAACATCCTCAGAGCATAACACCTCTGTATATTTGCATCAAACAATTATTTAGAATTCCTCAACCTTATGATCTTCTGAAATATCCGTATCAGGTATCAGCCCATTGTCACTCTGCCAACACCAACTGAATCAACACAAACGACACATGTCAATTCTCTTCCTGCTCTCTAACCTCCCCACTGATATTAATGACTTTGAATATTAAAAAAAATCTTTTTTTAAGGATCTTCTTAAGACTCAACTATGACAGTCCTCTCCTTACAAATTAGCCAGGCAAGCCTCTTTCTTTTCCTGTGAGGGAAAGTTCAGGAAAACCAACCCTCTGCTTGCTTCTTTGGCTTTGGGGAGGCAGCCATGGGTTTGAAGCAACAGCCCCTCAGTGGCCACATCATATCCCACATCCCTCCTGCCACAGGCTGGCCACTCAGGGGCAGCTGGAGGTCACTCCAAATACCCACTTTGGCCCAGCCAGTTGGCAGATGCCAAGCTCAGAGAACCTCCTGCCCTGCCCACCCAAATACAGCCCTAATGTCAAACAGATGCATTTTGAACTGGAGCCTCAAATCTAGAAAGACAGAAAAAGGAAAGGCAAAAAAAAAAAAAAAAAAATCATTCATTTGTCAATAACCCATGTATCCATTGCTTCACTGACAGAGCTCACCATGTGCAAGTTCTTCATGGCACACCTGGAGCTGGCCTTTGCACAAATGTATGCACACACACGCACATGCACACACACCCTCCCAGACAGGTTAATCCCTGTATCATTGGCTGCCACTGCTTCCCTTAAGAAGCATAACAGGGCATGTTCCAACTTCAACAATGACCTGCTAACAGTTTTACATTTCTCCCAATTATTTTAAGCCATCTTTGTCACTATTATCTCCTAATGAAATCTATAAAATCAAGAGACAGCAAGAGATAAAGTGAAAGCAATGCCAAAGCCAAGGGCATGATGTACTTGCTAAGCCATAAATAATCGTTTTGAAATGATGATCAAACCTTGATTTTGCCCTAGAGGAATGATGTTGCAGATCTCCTGGCAAACTGAAATTTATCCTCATTTTACTTAAAAAAGGATAATGCACCCTGTGCACTTGTGATTCCGTTGACATTGAAAACACTCTCACACTGAAAACTCTATTCATGTGCCTTTTAGGTAACCTGTTACAGCAGCTCCTAGCATTTTATCTTTCTGCCCCATTCTAAAGGCTTTTTAAAAGCAATAAACCTCCTAGGCTAATGGTTCCGTTTTAGCTACCACACAGTTTGCCTTGATCTTTAAAGGGTTTGTTATTTGGCCCCTCCATAAATCTTTCCCTCCAAACAGCAAAAAAATCACCCTATATATAGTGACTTATTTCTTCCTAATCTTCCCCAGCTCTGGGACAAATCCTGCTGGGTCACCACCAGCCACTGCCTTCTGCTTAGATTATGTCTATGGCTTCTCATTGCACTTAAAAAAAAAAGAAAAAAATATTTCATATATATGATCTTTGCCCACTGCTCCTGCTCCATTCTCTTCCCTCACACTCTCTGGTGTTGTCTGGATTCAGCCATGCCAGGCCAGTGCATTTTCTGCTCTCTCAGCTCTTATACCCTTCTAATACAAGGGCGTGGCACATGCTTTTTCCCTTTTCCCTCTGCCTGCACATCTAAGAAGCTCCTATTCACTCTTCAACCTCGGTTCAAGTGTCACTTCCCCAGGGATTCTGCCTCGATCTCCCTCAGTAAGTTAAATCCCCTTATTGTAGCATTTCTTAGCACTATGGCACCTTTCTTTCATATCGCATATCATGGCTCTCGTTTTACATTGATTGCAGTGATCATTTGATTCATGTCTACCTTCTATGAGAGCAAAGACTGGATATCTAACCTAGGGTCTGTGACAACAACCAGCATGCAGTAAAGAAGCCATAAATATTTCAGGAATGAAAAATATAGGAGCCCGGGTTTGTCGGAGAGTGTGAAGATTCTGCTATTATTTTCTCAACTAGAGTACTGCTTCAATTGGTTCACAGAAGTTGCATCATAAGATTAATGTGATTCAGCTGCAATCTTTCCCAAAGTGTGCCTCTTGGTTCTAAGTCTCGGCTCCCCAAAGAGGGGTCTCTGATTGCCCCAGATCAGGTCAGGTTGAATCAGTTGACCTTAGAGGGATGAGAGTCATAAATAGAAATGTATCCACAGTTGCCTGCCCACCCTCCACCCCATGTGTCAGGAACCTTCCCCCAAAAAAATAAGGACTAGTGAGCTAAACAAGCTTCCCAAAATTATTCAACTGCTTCCTTCCACTTAACTACATGGGAAACAACACACGCGTGTGCACACACACACACACACACACACACACACACACACACACCCCACAACCTTCTCCCATGCACCCAGAGATACTTCTACCTACTGTGCTACTTTGAGGGAAACACACTCCCTCCATCCCCAATGGGGACAGGTCAAATCGAGCCTGAGGCAATGCCAAGCTGCTACTATTCTGATTCAAACGTCTCTGGATAATGTTCCTTCCTCTTGAAGTCTGTTCATTATGGTGACCAATGTACTAAATGATCAATATAATCACCACAAGAACACTTGGGATGCAGGAGAGGACAAGAAAGAAGAAAGAATAAATATTCCTCCTAAATGCTGAGCTGCTAGAAAGGAACATAGGGAGAGGAAAACCAAAAACAGGCTAGATCAGAGAAAGAGGCATGGGTCTGGAGGTCTGGAGGCAAGGATCTCAGGATGTGAGAAGAAGGGAGGGTAACCCCAGCCACTCAACCTACCGCAAGCCTGTAAGTTCTGTGCTTAACCAGATTTATTTATGGATTGCAATTATGGATTGCATGTTCTATAGCCAGCTCAGAATTTTGCACAACTCCTGAAGGCACTACCTGGCAAATACTTGAAAACCCCAATTCAATTTTCCCCACCTGACCCTCACTCCAACCTTCTCCTCATCTCTCTTCCCATTTTATCCTCAACTCTGGTGTTTTCTAAGACTTAAGATGGCACTCTGCAGGCTTCCATGTGCCTAAACTATCTAGGGATGTTCTGGGGATTTGTTTACAGGAAGATTTGGGTTGAGTGAATCTGAAATACTGGTCCAGAAACCACACATTGAGCAGCAAGATTTTAGGGTGCATGAAAGGGGGGCACTACATAACTCTAAATCAGCTGTCTGAAAAGCAAGCTGGTAACCAGTTGTTTTAACCAGAAATCTATCAACTGTAAACCACGTGTCAGCTGAACTCACCCTGTTCTTAAAGATTTACATAAAATGAATTTTCTCTCACTATTCCGTGCCTAGGAAGAGGCTCAATGCCCTCTCGAAGTCTTGGACACACATTCTCACAGGCAACTCTTGTCCACACCTTACCTCATCTAACCTCCTGGGGGGGATTCTCTTCCTTCTGCCTGGAAACAAATCATGGTAGCCAATATGATCCTCAAATCCCTGCTAACATCCGGCATTTGTGCACTGCATGCTTTGCTGAAAAGCTGGAGTAACGGAGCTTTGTTATATCAGAGAAATTACCCTCCAGTAAAATAAATGTTCACATTTTAGATGTCCTTCTCAAAACTTCTATCAACCCCATAATAAAATATCATCACCTCACCTCTGCTGGTCCCCATTAATCTGCTGGCTTATCGCTAGGCCTCTCTGCTCCTCCTCGCCATCACCCAACTTCCCCACCCTCAGTTACCCATCTCACGTGCAAAGTAGTGCATCTTTATCTCTATTTTGTGATTTTCTTCCAAACTATGACTTTCATGCCAACAAGAGTTTTGCTTAAAAATAAAACAGCATCAACGCACAAGAGAATTTACACTATTCTCTTAAAGGTAAAAGATGTGGCAGTTGGGGTTCAGATTAAAACATCTTTCTTTTTTCCTCCACTAGACACATGGGTTGGACTGAGAAACCTAGAACCCCTTGTTTCATAATTTCTAGGAGAAGTCTCTGGAGAAGTCCTTTCAACTCTGCATCTGTTTCTTCATCTATAAACTCTGGTTATTAATACTCACCTCACAGGTAGCTGTGAATTTAAATACACTAACAATGGTAAAAGCACCTTGTACCCAATTGCTTTTCTCCTGCATGCTAGAGCCCAGCCTTTCCCCCAAATTGACTTCTGTGATCATTTTAATATTTAATAGTCAGAACAGTAATCCTGATGAATTTAGGGGAAAAAGTATAATGTATTCCAGAACATCGGTTACTTTGGATTATCCATGCCATTCCAACCTATCAGCATTGTGGAAAATTGAAAGTTGACTGTACCATTAAATTAACACCAACTTTAAGCTTTCACTTTAATTAAATCTCCATTACATTAGTCCTTAGCACCAAGGAGTAAATTCCTTAATGACTAATGAGCCAATACTTCCAGGCCTGGGAGTCGGGTTTTGTACCGATAAAACCAGCCCATGAAGGAGCCGCATTAGCAAGCCTTTACAAAAAGGAGCCATTCTATTTTTATTATATTTATGTTCTGAAAGCCCTGGACTCAAAATCAGAAAGCGAAGCCGAAAGCATCTGAAAAGAAATGCACCATTTGGTTTGCCTCCAAATACACTTGTAAAGACACACGCCCTTATGTTTCAGTATTTTTCCCCTTCAGATTTATGACATACACAAACAGCAAGAAGACAAATGTCCTCATTAAAACACATTAATACTGTAATGACATTAATCATAATAAAAACAATTAGGAGAAAGCTCACGAGGTAGCAGGTATTCTGCAGCTCCTGGAAAACACTCCATCGCAGCAGGCTTCTTGGAAAATTATCCCAACCATTGGAAAATAAAAAGCAAGAGAGGGTGGGAGTGAAGAGAATCTGGGGCTTTAAGTATATTAAAACAAAAAGGCAGATGACTACTAAGCCAAGTCTCTTTGGACCCTGTGCGTCCCCATAATTTTCAACTCGAAAATGAGTTTCTTTTCAATTTGGTTTTTCTTTTTTTCCTTTTGAACAAACAGAACCAGAATATGGGAATTAATGCGATTGAGCCCCTTTGTAAGAATCCCAGCTGCCAGATCAGAGCGGGACTTTGTCAGGATGACAGGAATCAGACCAGGACGGCTTTCTGGGACCCTCAGCGTTCCCACTGACAGCTGGAAACCACCTCTGCCACGTGCACGCAGGCAAATGCACTTTAGATGAAGAAAAGAAAACCAACAACGGGGATAATGGAGAAAGATAATCACAGGGAGTGGAAAACTGATGACCACAGCTCACGGGATCTGCACCCAACCAGAGGAGCAACTGCTGTTTGACCAGCAAGTCAATCTCAAGACCCTTTTGAAAATGAATGAAATCCCATAGCCAAGCCCCTTGCCTGCTGGGGAGCTGAGGTTCTGCATGGTGAGGAGTCACCCAGGAACCTGGGTGGGGAAGTATCTTTTCAGTCTTCCTTATCCTCAGCCATCACACTGCCTGCTCTTCTTCCTTAGTCTTGAACGCAATCAAGATGAGGGTGACATCGTGGGGCGTGAGTCTCAAAGGGCTTTCACACAACACTAGCTCATTTAATTCTAGCAACCAGGCTGCATACGGAGCTGGGCAGTGATGGCGATGTCTGTCATCCACCCTTTGCCTCCAAGAATGCTGAGGGGTAGGGATGACACTGGGTAGCCCCATAGTTAGTAGTTACTGGCAGAGAGATGCTTTCAGTCCAGATCTCCTAACTCCAAAATGCAGGGCTCCTCGCACTGTGCTCTAAGGGGCTCTCCAGCCAGTGAAGCCCAGCAGCCAGTCCTTTTCAGTATATTATTACATGATGTGGACCTACAAACCAGATTCCTTGTACAATTCCTATAAATGAAAAAAAAAAAAAAAATCAGTGAGAGGCAGACAGGAAAGAAGGATTGAAGGGAAGTGTCTACTGTTAACTTCCAAAAAGACTACCAATAAAACTTTTGATAAGAAGGAACATCTTGCTGGTCTGAGCAGAATCTAAGAGAATGTCAAGGGGGATATTGATGAGGTTGATTTAGGGCCAGGGTTGGATGATTTTATGGCATGTCTGGCAAGCAGGAAACTGGTGGGAATTAGGCATGGCAGCTGAGGTCTTAAAGCACATATTGATGAGTAGCCTTTAAAAGTGCTAAAGAGGCTATCTTAATCTGTATACAGGTTTGTCTCCCAGGAGCATGTGTATTTGGAGCAAATAGCTAAGTGATCATTTTTTTTTTTCTGGGTCTCAGTATTGTTTAGAAACTACTCTACCCAGCTCAGAGCCAAGCCACGGCTTCTCAGTCAGCCTCCCCTCTCCAAACTCCTTTTCCTCTGCCTCCTCCTGACATGTGGTACTAGGCTACATTTTCTAGTCCACACACAATATCATTTTCCTCCAAATTTTCCATTTAAACTTTTTCTTCTTTCTTATCCCAAGGCCTTCAATCTTGACTAGGACTTCTCCTCTTCCCACTGGAGTCTAACATCTGCCTAATTTAAGTTCTATAACACACTTAATAAAATAATTATAAGGTTCACCAAGGGACGAGAGAACATATTCCTTGAAAATTGTGGTGGTTGATTTTTATTTTCTAAGTGGATGGAAAACAATGCAATTCTTATATACTAGTCTTATATATTTAAAAAATATCGTTTGAGAAATGTTTATTGAGCATCTACATTTGCCACGGGAAAGAGCAGAGGCTCCAGGATCCAACGGTCATGGCTGTCATTTAATAAACCATTTCATTTTCAACACCAAACATGGTCATAGGTACTCAAACTAAGAAAAACAGCCAACTAAACCCAAAATCCAAGGATAGATCCATTGCAAATCAAATCAAACAATGTGAAATGACTTTAACATGAGTATGTTTATGATCCTCCAAGATATAGAGGCAAGTATTCCATCCATAAGAAAAAAAACGTATAATTATTCAACAACACCAGACAATCATAAACAACAAGGACATATATATATAGATATAGCTATAAATAGATATATATAAATACATGAAATGAAATATTTGACACTAATTTTTTTAAAAAATTTCAGTAGACGGGACATACTTTAGATGAGACACAGTTGAGAGAGAATTTGACATCTGAAATACAATACCAAATAATTTATCTAGAACATGGCACAGAGATTAAAGATTTAAAACACATGTGACAGAGCTGTCAAACAACATAGAGGACAGATTGAGAGGTTCCTAATCTACATCTAACAGGATTTGGGGAAGAGAAGAGTGGAAATAGTAAATAAATAATATTTGAGAAGACAGTGACTAAAAATGAATTTTGACAAGGCTGGTATGAATCTCAATCTCATAGATACACATATTTTATAATATGAAGTAAACAATCACTACAACACTGTAACAAAACTCTAACAAAGAAAGTTCCCTTTATGATTTCTAAATTAAGGTCTTCAGGCATTGGAACTAATCAAGCAAATCTTTAATATTTGCTTTTTTTCCTTTATTCCATTTTATGATAAAATACAAAATATAGATTTAATCTAAATATTAACTTCAAATTGTAAATAATCAATATTTTCCTTTCTTAACTTTCTCTGAATAATGAATAATGACAATTCAGTTCTTTGCATTCACAAAAATACTTAGGTAGTAGCTTCTCCTTTCTGCTAAAGGAGAAAAAAACAAAAGCAAAAACCTTGGGGGTTTGCTTCAAAAGTCAAAGCTAAATTAAGGCTATTTAGGGTTTATAATAAATTAATTTCTACTCCGACCTATTAGGGTTTATACTATTTATACAAGCATGGTTCAATATGAGAGAATCTCTTAATGTAAGTCACCACATTAACAGATTTAAGGGAAAAAGTCATAAGATTAACACAAGAGGCAGAGAAGAATGACAATAAGATTCAAACATCTTTTAAGATTAAAAAATAACTCGTAGCAATCTATGAGGAATTCCTTAACCACAAAAATGTTATTTATCCAAACTTTCAGGAATATCATTCTTGTTAATATCATTAACACAGCAAATGTCCTTACAAGCACCACCATTATTGCTCAGTATGTCAGAGGCATTAAGCATCAATCATAGAGCCAAAATATCAGGGTTTCAAACATGGCTCTCCTTCTTAACTAGTTATGTTCTCTTGAGCAAGGTCTAAATCCCTCCTACTTTAATCTCCCATAAATAAAATAGAAATACTAGTATTATTAACTTCATATTATGTCATGAAAATGAGTTAACATACACAAAGTGCTAAGGAAAATTCTCTAGCACTTAAAAACACCATATTTTAATTATTATTATTACTGTTCAGATATATTTAAAAAGAAATATAATGAGTGGAAAGGAATAGAGAAAAATGTTAGAAAAATATCCTTGGTGTGATGGTTAAGTTCATGTGTCAGCTTGGTTAAGTGATGGTGTCCAGTTGTTTGGTCAAGCAAGCACTGGCCTGATTGTTACTGTGAGGGTATTTTGTAGATGGATTTCAATCATTATTCAGTTGATTGCATCTACAGTCGATTACATCTACAGTCAACAAAGGAGATTGCCCTCAAGCCACAAGAGGAGTCTCAGTCAATAAGTTGAAGGCCTTAAAGTGAGAACTAAGGATCTTAGCATTCAGAAAGAAAAATTTCTATCTCTTCTTCATGCAACTAGCTTCTCCTGGGAATTCAATATCACCATCATTGAGTTTCTGACTGGTGGACTGTCCTGTGGAATCCAGATTTACCAATTCCCATGGTTGCATGACCCAATTCCTACACTAATTTCTTAATATAGGTTCTGTTTCTCTGGAGAACCCTGACACCCTGACTAATACATTATAAAATAAATTATTAGATGTGAGGTTGTTGCTGGAATACAAAACCAATTAAAATAAATCAATACCGGCAATAACTAATAGAATTTTTTTTAATTTCAAAAAGTAGTCTTCTGCAGTAATGACAAAATATAAGATGCCTAGAAATAATCTAACAGAATTGTATTAAAAAATAAATGTGTAAAACATTTATGGGGAACATTGTTGAAAACTATTAAAGTACATGAAGACCAAAAGAGGTAGAGCAGTGTATCATGTTTACACACGGAAAGACATAATCATATATATTAATTCCCTAAAAATAACCTTTAAGTTCAACACCATTGCAGTCAAAATCCCCATATTGCTTTTTTCAGAGCCTGACAAGATGGCAAATAGTGAGATTTGCCCTCTCAGATATCAAGTCTACTATAAAGCCGGATGAGTTGTTTGTTATGAACACAGGTGTTGACTAATAAACCACGGTACAAAATAGAGAGCCCAGAAACAGATGCACACATAAAATAAAACAGTAATGATTTAATATGATAGCCAATAGTCATTGAGTGTTTATTATTTGCTAGATTCTGTGTGAAGGAGTTAAAATGCAGAATTGCTCATTAAACCCCCAAAAGGAGCTACTAATATTACCTTTTATCACATATGAGATGAACTAAGGCAGAGACACAGAGAAGTTGTGTAACTCTCCCAAGATGACACACCTAGTAGTAATGGGGCCAGAGTTTGAACCCAAGCGGTGACTCCAGACCACTGTTCGTTAGCCATTGTTATACCGTCTCTTTCAGAAACATGGTTTTCTACAGAGGTGGTATTAAAATTCATTAGGTAAAAGCTAGAATATCCATTAAATGGGAATGGGATGTTTGAATAACCATACACATGCGCATACACACACTCCAGAACATTAAAGACTTACATTTAAAAAGCAACATTTCAGAAGAAAATATAAGAGAATGCCTTCATTGCATTGGGAAGAGATTTCATGAACAAATTCCAAAAAAATTACTATTTTAGGAAAAGATTGATAGGCTCAGCTGCAGTAAAATTTTAAACTTTTGTACAACAAATTTACCATTGTGTGCAAAAAAACTTGCATACATAGATGTTCATTACTGTCATGTTTTACTAGCAAAATTGTGCTAGTTAATGCCTACCAATAGGAAAATCACTATTGTGTTCTGTTCATATACAATGCTGATATGCTGTATGCAGCTATTGAAATGAATGAACTGAGTCTCTGTATTTCAATATGGAGACATTTCAAATATAATTCTGAAAAAAATATTGTGACAGAAACATGGAATGTAAAACACTTATGTGAAGTATGAAAACACATCATGTAAAACTATTCACTGTTTATGAATACATAGATGTATTCTAAGCACAAAAGCACATCAAGAAGGAGACACAACAGTTTCAGGAGAGTGGCTTCTTCTGGGAAGTGGAATGAAGGGAAATAGGATTAAAAAGAGGTAAATAGAAGATTTCACAAATATATAATCATTACTGGAAAGAAAAAAATTATGAACAAAATGTTATGACTGGGTGGTGAGTCCTTGAGTGTTTATTTGTTTTCTATATTTTTCAGATGATTTGAAATAATTTGTAATTAAAATTTGTCCCTAAAGTTCACTCCTTTGTGGGAAGTGTACAGTCCAGGGAGAAAGTGACGGGGAGGGGACTGGTAAGGAGGATACTTCCTAAGCCCAGGCTGGAGATGGCAGAGATTGAAATAGAGCAATGGCAATGGAAGTCTTTTGCTAATAGATTAGATGTGGAAGAGTGGGTAAAACACAGAAGAATAAGCTAGAACAATTCCTAGAGTTTTGGTCTGGGTAACAAGGTAAGTGGTAGTGTGGTTAACTGAGAGACAGAAGCTGGGGAGAGAGAAATCAGGGGCTTTTTGTGGATATCTGAGGCTTGAGAAATATGAAATATCCAAGTGGAATTGTTGTATGGTCAGTGTAGACAGGACACAGATACAAACCTATAGCTTTGGGATGAGGTCAGGACTGGCAGTCACCAGTTCATCGATAGCAATAAAAACATGGGACTCAGTGAGATCTTCTTGAAGAGTGTGCAAGGAGAAGAAAAGAGGACTCAGGACCCAATGAGGGGGCTCCAGTAATAAGAGGGGAACCAGAAGAAGGGGAGTGGGCAAGATGAATAAGGTCCTGCAATGGTATCCACAATCCTTATCCCCGGAACCTGTGCACCTGTTACCTTACGTGGCAAAAGGCCTTTGCAGGTGTGGTTAAGGGTGTGGCCTTTGAGACAAGGAGATTATCTTCAGTTAGCTGAGTGAGCCCAACGTCACCACCAGCGTTCTTCCAGGAGGGAATCCACACAGGAAGAGGCAGAGGGAGAAGAGATAAAGACAGAAGCAGAGGTCAGAGAAGAGAGAAGATGCCTCACAGCTACTTTGAAGGTGGAGGCAGAGGCTGTGAGCCAGGAGTGCGGTAGCCTCTAGAAGCTAGAAAAGGCAAGAAAACAGAGTTTCCCTTAGAGCCTCCAGGAGGAATGCAGCCGGCTGACACCTTGATTTGAGCCCAGTGAGACCGATTTCAGAACTGCAAGATAATAAACGTGCCCTGTTTTAAGCCACAAAGTTTGTGATAATTTGTTGCAATGGCACCAGGAAACTAATACAGGAATCATTAAAGGAGTGTGAGAAAGCAGCCCAGGAGTCCGGAAAAAACAGGCATAATGTCGTTTCACAAGGCAGGTGGGGAAACTATTTCTAAAAGAAAGGAGGGCAGCACTGTCTTAAACATTGCGGAGAGACACAGGACATGAGAGAACAAATTTACCACCAGATTTATTAAGATGAAAGTTGTTGGGGCCTAATATAAGCAGCTTCATGGAGTATGGGCAGAAAACCTCAATTGATTGCAGTGGATTAAAGAGAGGATGAGCAGAGAGAAGTATAAAGAACAGAGGTGATATTTCAGGGGTTATTTCCTCTAAAGAGCCAGAGAGGGATGTGGGTGTATCCATCAGGGTTCTCCAGAGAAACGGAACTGACAGGACTTCTGAAATCCTCAGTTCTAGCTTTAAGACCTCCAGCTGACTGGATGTGGAGATTCTTCTCATGGCTGAGGGCAATCTCCTTTGTTGGTGTAGATGCAATCAGTCCATAGATGCAACCAACTGACTGACGTCCAATGATGAAATATCCTCACAATACAATCAGGCCAGAGTTTCTTTGACCAAACAACTGGACACCATCACCGAACCAAGTTGGCACACGAACTTAACCATCAACCAGGGTCAAACAAGGCTCACTTGTCTATTTTAGATAAGTTTGAATGCTAAAGGAAACAGACCAGTGGAAAGAAAAGCCCCAAGAGACAGCAAGGGGGAGGAGTCATGGATCCCAGCAAACACGTGGAAGAGCTGGCCTTGAAGAGAAGCCACGGGAGCAAAGGCAGGGACTGTGGGCCACGTGCACACAGGATGGGAGCTGTGTGCCTCAGAAGACGAAGTCATTCTGATCTGAGTGCTTCTGCTGTCTCAGAGAATTTAGGTAATCAACTGAGGCAAGAAGGGAAGGCGAGGGGTTTGGGAGGTTGAAGGATACCAAAGAAGTTGTGAAATTGCCATTTAGGAGAGGGGGAAAGTGATCCACCACTTACCAGCTGTTCTGGTTAGCTAAAGCTGCCAAAATGCAAAATACCAGAAGTGGATTGCTTTTATAAAGGGGATTTATTAGGCTAAAAATTTACAGTTCTAAGGCCATAAAGGTGTTCAAGCCAAGGTATCAGCAAGAGGATAACTTCACTGAAGAAAGGCCGATGGAGTCCAGAACACCTCTGTCAGCTGGAAAGGCACGTGGCTGGCATCTGCTGGTCCTTTGCTCCTGGGTTCCATTGCTTTCAGCTTCTGTTTCCAATGTCCTTCTCTTTAAGCATCTGTGGGTTCTCACTTAGCTTCTCCAGGGCAAACTCTGGGCTTCCTCTCTTAGCTTAGCATTTCCAAACGTCTTTCTGTCTGCGTCTCCAAGCATCTGGGTCTGTGTCAGCTCTGCGCTCTCTCTCTCTCTCCCCACTGGAGCTCTCTTAAGGACTCCAGTAAACTAATTAAGACCCACCTTGATGGGTGGGGTTATATCTCCATGGAAACAGCCTAATCAAAAGATCCCACCCACAGTAGGTCTGCCCCCACAAGATTTGATTAAAAGAACATGGTTTTTCTGGGATGCTTAATAGATTCAAACCAGCACACCAACTATAAGACCAAGGAAAATTACATAACTTCACTAAGTTTCTATTTCCTCAACTTCCTTGTAGCCCCAATTCTCAACTGCTTGTTTCTTCAATGCGGAATCCACTTCAGAACTGAAGTGGTAATACAAGGCAAAAAGAGAATAAAAGAAATTCTGGGTTTTCTTGTATATTCCCTAGCATAAAACTTACAAATTGTCCCAAATGTTACAGCTTGTATTCATGGGGGAAAATCCCAAAGACAAAGCCTGTTTCTAGAACTTTGATAGCAGGAAGACAGTAATGAATTAATGAGCACAATAAACTCAAGATTCTTTGGGAAAATTATGAAAGATTAAAATGTAGTTTTCCATTTTAATAGTTTAAAAAAATCAACATGAAGCTTTATTATCAGCTATATAATATCTGCTATCATTTCTTAGCCTTTGGAGGTTTTATTTAATTGAAGTGTTGAACTCTGACCCAATTTTCATAAAGTCTACATTACTAACCATATGTTTCTAGAGAAGAAGGTGGTTTTCACCGCTTCCCCCATTTAATGAACTATTTTATAACCATGAAAATGTGATTAGCTTATTTATATTTAATCAAAACACTCTACAAAAACTTGATAACTTACTTCTGAGAGCTTTGCATCATTGATGATAGATTAAAAAAGAGTGTTCGGCTATGTAATCTGATTTACCATCATAAATATTCAAATCTCACTTATTTGTTCCACAAAACAGTTGTTTAAGTGGCTTTAATTTATTTTCAATTTTATTGTCTCAACTGTATAATGCAAATCAATTGTTGGGATTGTTTGGTAACATGCATCCAATAAATGTGGAAGAGTCTTTCTCTCTTTTTTTAATGTACATGAAGCGAATTAAAATGAACACGATAGAGCTCCAGAATCCCATGGTCCATCCTGCCAATTTCAAAGTGGATATCTGCAGCACATCAGCTAAACCAGTTCTCTGCATATGAGGAGAGTATCTTCTTTATTTATTACTGCTGAAGTTTGAAATTTCAGCATTAACAATAATTTCTTTGTTTAAAAATCTACCTAAAGGAATTTTGTTTCCAGTTACGTGGCAGGCTAAGTGTGCCAACAGAGCACTGAAAACAACCAAAAATCCTAGATAATTTTTTTCTAAAGTTCATGAAACACCTTTATGACATCATAAAGAATCACCAAGCCAAAATCTAAGGGAAAGTCAGAAAGCAGAGAAGCAAGAGTGGCAATGAAATCACTTTTGCCTGGAGAGCAAATCTGGTGAACTTTCATTTTCACGGCCTTTATGAAAATAAAAAAGACCCAGACCCGAAAAATAGGGAGGGTCCAATAAGAAAGCGGGGATCACAAAGGACAATAGCCTCAGTGTAAAGGTTTAGCAAGAATTAAACCTACTCACCCCCACAGGAGCCTGCCTTGAAGCTCAGAGGACTGTGCCGAGAGCAGGATGGCCTTGAGAAATTTCTAACTAAAAATAACCTTTCTAAATTAAAACTAACTAAACCAAAATTCATGCTTTGAGGGTTTGGGGGACTACCAGGAAAATACTGCCAATAAAACTGGAGTAACTATAATATTATCAGACAAAAACTATAGACTTTGAAGCAAAAACATCATCAGGTTAAAAGGATCATAACATAATAAGGAAAGAAAGTTCCTAGAAAGGTATAGGAAGTTTAAACTTGGGTGCACCTAAGAACGAATGAGGGAAAAGATGGGGGGGGGGGGGTCAAAGATTAGCAAAGCCCTGTCTGATCTCCTGTCTTCAAATAGAGGGGTGGACAAAAGGTGACTTGGCTTATTTCTCTATAACACAACTCAATTTTAGTTTGTAGCCCTATGTTGTCAGAGTGATAGAAACTTAATCTTGGCTAGTTTAGAAATGCCCCTGCCACTGTCCCTTTCTTGAGGGATGTGCTGAAGTTCCAGGGCACTGACCTAGTCCAAGAGGCCGAGCCGTCGGGGGACAGAAGACTGCCAGTCCTCAAGGCGTCTGGTCGCTCAGGAGACAGCCGGGCTGCAGCAGGTATCACAACGTCCTCAGGGGCCAACTGCTTCTGTGCACAGGGCATCCCCAGGTCTGCTGCCCCTTTGGTACCTCTCTTAAGAATTCGGCAATGAGTCATAGCTTCCATATTACGGGGCTCTCTAAGTTCTCTTCTACCTAGATGCACCATGCAGTCCTTTCCTCCTAAAGAGGTCTTGAAGTCTCCACCCCACCCCCAGGTTTCTATCAGGAAAAGGGGCCCAAGCCCTCAGCTCTTTCCTCTCATAAACCTCCCCAAGCCCTGCCTTGGCAGCTGCTCTAAAAACCATGTCTTGGGGTTTGGTTTTCATCTTTCTTCTTCTGATGCTCTTCCTTCACCCAACTTGGGGAATTTTCTCTCCCTAGATTTGTTTTTTATTTTTGTGTTTGACAGGGAGTTAGCCTTACTTTTACTTAAGATTTCTTTTTCCCAAAAACTTTATATGTTCTATGAAGCCTTTCCAATATCCTAAGAGCCTAGACTTTGAAACTCAAGAGTCAGACTGTCAAACAGAGTCTAAGATGGAAAACTGCACGAAGAAGGTTGCTTGGGCAGTTGGTCTCGGAGGACACATTGTTAAAGAAGAGAGGTTGCAGGAACGGGCATAGGCAAAAGATGACTCTCAATAAGGTCCAATTGAGACCTCAGCTGATCCTACAGGGAGCTCTGGAGCTTTGATAGGCCCACAGATTTGTCTCAAGCTGAAGAAAGTGGGTCATTCCTTTGTATTACCACCGCAGTCGGTAATTGAACATGAGCTGTCATCTGGGAAGTGAGGTAACCTTGAGTGAGGCAGTTTCCTATGGCTGAGGGCATTCCACAGTGAGGTTGCTGAGTTTACATTGGCCAACATCTCTAATCACTGAGTGATGGTTGTATTGAAGCTATGAGGGATCTGGTAGAACACCCCATTACCTAATACAGTTCATCTGCATGCTTCAGATTCACTTGCTTCTAGTAAGTGTTTCCCAATCAAGAAACAGCTCCTCCAGGATCCTGGGTGGACTGGTTACCTGGGGAACTTACCAGAGAAGGTTGATAGGATAAATTGCAGCCCCCACTACTGTGGTTGATCTCATGGCTATAGTGGATATTCACCATCCCCTGTTCCACCACCAATTCAAGGCTCCCCTCATCCTCAACGTGCACCTCTGCTGGTCTAGGCAACTTACCTGGTGGAGTGACCCAGATCATCATTTCTATAGGTTCTGAACCCATGTTTACCACTCCCTTCTCAGGCCATGGCTCCTGTACCCATCCATTCACAGTTAAATCAGAGCATGGAAGCACTGAGATGTCCCAGTGGATCATGCGAGCACCAAACCTTGTCTTCCCTGCTCCCATGTATATCTGCAGCCCTACTTTCCCCTGTGATTAGCTCATGTGATGGGCCCAGGCTTCCTCTCTGCCATAATAGCTGCTCCTTTTATGCACCCACTGTGTCTGCAGCGGGGTGGCTGATGACAGGTGCCTAATGTCACAAGGCCAAGTCCTTCTGTCTGTTTGGCTGTGTACTGCCACTTCCACAGTGACTGCTCTTACTGGACATGACCTCGGGATACAAAGATCTTCACCCTTTGTGCTCACTCCCACAGGTCCATTGTACTTCAACCTTTATCTTCCCAGAGCATTCACCACTCTCCACGAGCTTTGTCATAAAAGTTGCATGGTCTAAATTCTTGTCCCAGGCCACTTCTCTTTCCCTACAAAGAGGATGACCTACCCAGATAAATTTCCCAAGGAAGATTTCCTCTCACTGATGTTTTTCAGGACCATTCCAGAAGAGTGTTGCCAGCAGTCCATTTTTTTTTGTCGTGCACCAATGACTCAAATCATCCTGGCCCCGCAAAAGCAAAAGGTGTGGGCTGAGGGAGAGATGCCAGAACAGCAGTGATGAGGATGAGGATGACATGAAGGCTGAGTCAGCTATTTGCACAACCTACTTTTACCCTCTGGCCCTGCCCAAGCCCATCCCATTATGATGAACCCACTCAATCCTTTAAATTAGTGGGTCTAACCGAATCTAGTATGGCCACATGGTTATTTGACATGCCATGCCATGGGGTCATGCTCCATCTCTACCAGGGCCCAGTAGCATGCCAGGAGCTACTTTTCAAATAATGTATATTTCTCTGCTGTTGATGGCATGGCAGATCTCCAGAATTCCAGTGATTACACCGATTCTCCCAAGACTTGTCATGGACTCCACATGGTGTCTTTTCCCACCATGCCTATCTCTCATTCCATAGACATCTGCCATACTATACCAGATGTGCCAGTCCCATAGGGTCAGTGGGTTATATGGTACAAATAGAAGGCTTACTTGCACCACAGCCTGAACCTACTATAGAGCCCTTTCCTTCTCTGGGTACCTAATGGGTTGAAGTAGAGTTCACAAAGGTGGAACACACTGCCTCCAAAATCAGAAGAGGCCAATTAAGCATTGGTGCTTCTTTTATAATGGTGGAATGTACGAGACACAATAATTCTTTATTCTAGAGGGAATATCCCAGTGATCCCCAGGATGCTGTTTCCTAAAAACCTCACTGACTCGACAGGCTCTGACTTTTCATGGCTGTGTTCCATGTGCCAGAGGCTACATTAATCTGTTCTAGCAAAAACACCACATCTGGCACTGCAGCTGCAAGTGGAACTCCTACTTGATTAAAGTTGTGGAAGTCCACTCTCCTCCACCATGATCTATTTAGTTTTTGTAGAGCCAGACTGGTGAATTAAATGGGGATGGGTGAGAGACCACAGTCCCTACATTCTCTAAGTCTTTGAAGGTGGCATAATCTCTGGTATTCCTGCCCCCATTGTGAGATGTATAATTATTCTACATGCAAAGAACCAGTGATGAGGGTTCTACCTGCTACCAAGTATGTGCATTCCAATTGTGCATGATTACCAGGGAAATGATGACCAAGTGGGTCTATGGACCCAGGGGTCACACTTTGAGCTGGACTGGAACCAGGATTCCATTTATTGCCTGGCCGCCAAATGTCTCCACTCTAACAGGGATCATGGTGGCACTGTGGGTCCCTGGGCATCAATGTCAGTTCAATAATCCTCGAAAAGTTTACATAGTCCTCCTTCTCCAGTGTGCATTTGCCTGAGTAAATGGCCTAGGTCTCTTTGGGGAAAAACTGGAGGAATTATTTCTGACCACACTTGCTGTTATGTTGTAGGGTCCTTCCCCAGAGGAATTCTGCTTTTCCTTGAATTAATAAGTCTCTGGTCAGAGAAATAGCTTGTTTCAAGAAACTAGTCAAGAGATCTGGACTCTTGGTTGGAGTGGTGTTCTGGTTTGCTAATGCAGCCAGAATGCAAAACCCTAGCAATGGATTGGCTTTTATAAAAGAGGGTTTATTTGGTTACACAGTTACAGTCTTAAGGCCATAAAAGTGTCCAAGGTAAAGGCATCAACAATCGGGTACCTTCACTGGAGGATGGCCAATGGCATCTGAAAAAGCTCTGTTAGCTGGGAAGGCACGTGGCTGGCATCTACTCCGGAGTTCTGGTTTCAAAATGGCTTTCTCCCAGGACATCATTCCTCTCTAGGCTGCAGCAACTCAAAAATGTTGCTCTTAGTTGCTCTTGGGGTGTTTGTACTCTCTTAGCTTCTCCAGAGCAAAAGTCTTTCAAAGGCCGTCTCCAAAATGTCTATAAGCTGCAGCTCCTCTCTCAGCTCCTGTGCATTCTTCAAGGTGTCCCTCTTGGCTGTAGCAAGCTTGCTCCTTCTGTCTGAGCTTATATAGTGCTCCAGTAAACTAATCAAGGCCCACACTGAATGGGCAGGGCCACACCTCCATGGAAATTATCTAATCAGAGTTATTACCTACAGTTGGGAGGATCGCATCTCCATGGAAACACTCGGTCAAAGAAATACAATCTAATCAACACTAATACGTCTGCCCACACAAGATTGCATCAAAGATAATGGCATTTTGGGGAACACAATACATTCAAACAGGCATAGGTGGCTTCCCCCATCCTCCTGATCATTCGTAACTGATTTCTTTTAATTGCATAAGTTAAGCAATTACTTAATTTTAAGGGCAATGTGTCTACTGGCCATCTCTATAGCTCTCTGCAGGGCAGGATACCCCCCTGGGTACCCCACTGGTCTTGCCTCTCATTGTGATAATTGCATCCACCTTGCTTCTGATGGTTAGACACCCCAACAGCCTCTACCATGTCAGGATCTTATTATCTCCATTGCATTCAGGAACCCAGTTCTGTGGCAGCATCTTCTAACATCACCCCTGGCCTACGGAGGTTAGCCATTCCTGAGTTTTTCGATCATGCTGGTGCCACTTTCACTAGCACATTCTTTTGTGAACAGAAAGTACTCCAGGACATCTTGGAGAAGATAGTCAGCAAGGTAGATGCTAGGATATCCTGTCTAACATGCCTACTTCTCTGAGTCATTTGTTTCCTTCCTCCACCTGCCTGGAAATTCTGTCACTACTTTACTTAGTGTGGGTCACTGCTTCTCTGGGCTCCAAAGCACTATCCTAGTAGAATGTTAGCAGTGTCTCCAGGTATCCTGGCCAAGATGTTAGATACTGTACCAAGAGAGAGTATCATGTATCTCCCATAGCAATACTCTCTCCCTTTTCCAACTTTATATTCTACTCTCTTTGATACAATCCCAGATACTGACCTGGATTCTTCTGGAAGCTATTAGCTAGACCCTGCAGCTCTTTCTTCGTAAGACCCTTTCCTTGCTGGTCAGCCCAGCACATCCCCAGCTGTACTGTGCTAAGATATGGCCCTTGTGATCCATCTGGTTGCCAGGAGGTAAAATAGGGGTAGATCCTAAGAGAGTAAGCACTGTTTTTTTAAGACAGCTGTCAACTTTAAGGCCGATGCATGATCTTCAAGAAAGGGGAATCGACAACCTTGAGCACAGGGTGAGGGACAGGCCACTTCTACAGGCCTTGAGGGTTCTGGGAAATGCAAGAGTTCAAGGTTCTCAACTGTCCAGACATCCAATCCAAAGGGCCAAGATCCCACCTCCTCCCTGGAGTAGGTCCTGACCTTGGTGTGCCCTAGACCTGCCAGGGCTGCAAATTTCACCTTCTCAAACACTCTGCAACACTTAGGATTAAGGCAGATCCTCCAGTCTATTTGCCTTCCAGCTGCAGAACATTTGGGGTTTGCTTAAGTGCTGCCAAGGGGGAACTTTGCTTCCACATTTTGTCTTAAATTGCTGATTAATCGTGCTGAGCCTGTAACTGTCTCCCATCAGCAGATCAATAGCACTCAGCCTCAGCCTCCCAATCCCACAGCCCTTCTAGTTACCACTTCCCTAACACTTCTCAAGCACTGTCCACACTCTGCCTACCACCAGTGTTGGGGTTCTCATCAGCCAGCCATGGGATCCATCTCCAAAATCCCATGCTCACAGTCTCTTCCAGTGTCATCTGTCTTAGAGGTTTCCTGGAGACAGAGGCTGAGATGGAAAATTACCTGCAGAAGGTCTAGCAAGAGAGTCACCGATAAGGAAGTACGAAAGAGGGGGCCTTCAGGGGGAAACTGACTCCCAATGTGGTTGCAACAGAAGCTGCCTTCAGCCAATCCTGTGGGAGTTCTGGAGCTGAAATAGCCCCTCAGAATCACCCCAAACTGAAATAAGGGGGCCAAGTCTTTGTATTTCTACCTCAGCCGGTCTAAGCATGCACAACCCTATTGGTGTGAATGTAACTTTTAGTGGGGCAAGTTCCTTGCAACAGATGACAAGTGTCATTGGGAGCTCAGCTATGCGCCATCAGCAGCCAGATTCCCAGCAAGTGCTGGGATCATCGGCCCTACATCGGGGTCTGGGCAGAGCACCCCGCCATCCACTTCAGCCAAAGAGGGGCAGCTTTTTGTTGATTTCTTTCTGCTCTTACCTCCCTTCACTGAGATGCTGGGCAGAGAAAGGGCCTGTGTGGATCAGATGAAAAGCAAAGGGAAAAGAAACACTGGGTGAGAGGAGAAATCTCCGTTATCAGGTCCAACTATCATCCCACCACGCTAACTTCAGAGTTTTGCTCAGACTCACCTGTCCCATTCTCTGCACTCCTAAGAGGTGGTTCATCCTTCTGTCCCATGCCTTCTTCCCTTTCACACTGGAAAATTCTCAAGGGCAGTCACAGCATCTCACACATCTTTGGATCCCCAGCGCCTAGCACAGAGGCACCCAACAAATTGAATAAGTTAATTAAACAATTAATCAAGTAATTAATTTTCATTACAGTCAATTGTCTGGCCATTTAGATGGTCAGTTCTATGATTCTGGGTCAAAGGGAGGGGGCCCGAGATATAGCAGAAAGGATTTCAAGGAATTCACAAAGCCAATGACCCTTCCTAAAGACATGGAAGGAAGATGTCCAGAAAACAAGCAGCAGGCAAATTTGAAGGAAAGCTCTAAGGGAACCATACACGCTCTAATAAAAGAAAAGAAAAAGGTAAACCTGCCATGGTGATCCAAATGCACAAAACTGAAGATAAAATTACAGCCACAAATGCTAAGCAGCAAGAGAGAAGACACCGTCGTGGGCCATGGGGCTAGGTAGACAGAACCTTGGCTTTGAACCAGATCTTTCTTAAGAGGTTCAGTGTGAAGAGCCAGCTCCACCCCTTCCAGCTGAGCAAGTTACTTAATCTCTGAGTCCCTGCTGCCTTGCCTGTGCTGTAGCATCATAAAAGTAACCACCCTAACTCACAGCGTGGCGGTGCAAGTCAAATGAGGGAGTAATATAAGCTGTAGGACAAATTCCCAGTCGCTACCACCTTGTTGTCAACTATTACAACAGTCATTATCAACATCAACTCTCCCAGTGCAAAGAATTCCCCTGTGGGAGCTTCTGTTTGGATGAGCAACACTGGGGAAGCTGGAGAGAGGGGTCTGAGGGGTTTCTGAGCAAGAGAGTTTGGGTTCAATCCTGGCTGCACCTATTCTTGGCTGGGGAACATTTTACTTAATCTCCTGACTACTTAATTTCTCCATCTATGAAAGGGGTTTCTCCATTTATGGCTGAACTCTTGAATTTTTTAAAAGGCATAAAATTTACAATGCATGTAGCATCTGATATACCATCTATTATTTCAGATATATATAATATAAAGTTGTTTTAATGATCCAGATTCCTTCTCAAGAGCGCTCGTTAATCAGGAGTTTGCTTTCTTTTTAACTATATTTTATTTATTTTATATTTTAATTTTATTTAAATTATATTTTACGATACTATACAGGTATTACCACATGGAGGTCTGTTTTTGTTGTATTTTCTTACCCTTTTTTTCCAACGTTTAAGGCACTTCCTGTGATTTACATTCTCTGTCATTAATCCACCGAGAAGCCTTGACCTTTGCTATAATTTTTATTTTACTTTAAGAAAGTGATTTAAATACTATAGATGGCAGTAATTTTTTGCTGAAATTGCTTTTCCCCTCTGTTTGCTGCAAGCTCTCCCTGACCAGCCTGGCTCTGAGCTGAGAGATGGCTCCTCCAGAAGCAGCCTTGTCCAATGCATCACTGACCACTGTCCCCAAGGTCATCATTGTCCCCAAGGTCAGGGCTGAGGACAAGAACAGTGACTTTCCATGATTCCGACAGCCGAGCCCCAAGGTGAGAGATGCTTTCCTTTCCAGAGACCCAGCTTTCCTGCACAGGCTGGGCACCTCCCACCCGATCAGGCACATTCAGCCCCTTCCTGCCCCCCCAGGCTAGATGGCCCCGCTGTCATCACCAGAGGGGAGCAAGGTCCAACAGGCAGCCTTGAAGTTATCGTCGAGGGAGCGGCCCCCCAGGCTTGTGCAAGAACAGCCTCCAAACACCACGCGCCGTGCCTGCTCCCAGCTGAGTCAGCACTTGCTGAATCCACCCAAAGGATCGCTCTATCTGATAAACAGAGAAACCAGTTCAAGCCCTACTTTGTATGGCAAGCAACAGGAAACCAAGAGGAGGCAAGGAACAGTGTCGAGGTTAGCAGGGAGGGGTCCCGCTGAGGCCAGATCTCTGGTTTCTGTTCCTCTCCCATGTTCAGTCCCCTCCCCACCCGCTGGTCAGGAATTGAAGCAAGTGCAAGACGCAGGGAATAGAGGAAAAGCTGCAGTGAGTTAAGGGTTGAGTCTTTTCCTGTATCTGTCTCCAGTGCCTAGCACACGGCAGACTCAGCGATCAGTGAGTGAGTTACGGTGACACCTGCCCTTAATGCCAAACCGTCTTTGCATCTTCCCTTTGAGTAGCCCTGATTCCCAAAGGGTAGCGTGGGCAGGTTTAGTGGGGCAGGACAGGTGATGTGAGGAGTTACACACAGGACTGATCATGTGTATAAGCCAAGACATTGGTTACAGCTTTATTTGTATTGTTAACAGTAAGAAAAGAAAAAAAAAAAAAAAAAAGGAAAGAAAAACTTACCTGTGTTGCACCCTATTTCTTCAAGCATGGTGCCTTGTAATTGGATGTGCTGAACATTCATTGCATGAATGAATACAAGGATGGATGAAAGTAGGTGAGGAGGAGGGGAACTTGACACAACATATTACATGTTGAATGGCCATTACCCAGGTAATGGTACCCAAGTAATGATACCCAAGTAATGTCACAGGAATCTAGACTCCTATAGAAAGGTCTGTGGCCCAAGGGACTTAACTCCCTGCTAAAAGATAGGCTGCAGGGAGAGGCAGGTGGCTAAACCAGAGAAAATCAAGTAAAAAGGACTTTTAAATCAAACTCTGACTATTAAACCCTGACCTGACTAGGACACTCCACACACACCCAGGAATCCCGGAACCCAGGGCGGCTGCATTGGTTTAGCTCTATTCGGCACTTAAGCCCAATGGGACTGAAAGGCCTGAGGCAACAGGCTCTCTGAGACAGAAGGACTCAGGGAGATTTGCGTATGCTCTAGAGGAAAAATGAAACAGGCAGACAAGGATAGTGGGAGTTTTATGTAGCATAATCTTCATAAACCCTCATTTTGGGTTTCCAGTTTGGCCACTTCCTAATTATGTCATTTGGGCAACTTTGTTAATCTCCCAGAACCTCAGTTTCCTCATTTTTTTACAGTGACAGTTATCCCAATGCTACCTGTCTCATACTACTGCTGTAAAGATTAAATACAAAATTTCTCACAAGGTGCTTAGCATGTTGCCTTCAAGGCTATCTGCTGTTATATTTGTGTTTGTGTCAGTTCTGCCATTAACTGGCTGTGCAGTGTTGACTTCTGTGGCCCTGGGTGCTTAGTATGTGACGCCCAGTGACACAGGCCGATCTGACTAAACAACATATAATGCAAAGGCCCGAGCCCCGGCCAGGACGTCAGATGAGGGTCTCCACTTCTGGCCTGCACTGAGCCACAGGGTGAAACCTGAACAACATCACTTCTCTGGAGATCTCACTATGCTTATCTGCTAAAATAAAAGTTTCACACTAGATGCTCTCTGAACTATCTTCCGGTTCAAACAGCTTTCGAGTCTACGTTTTTATAAAGCAGTCTCACAACTGAACCGAGATGGTTGCGTTCTTTGCTTGGCTCTCCAGAGATCTACCCAAGCCCTTTCACCACACCTTACTGTATTCTCCTCATGTGGAAGCCACTCTCTGGGAGTGTTTATATCCCACCGCTTTGATTACAGCTGATTAGCAAATTTACAATGTGTTTGAATTTCACCAGGTAGTCAACACTCTCATTTGCTAAGGGCAGCCCTCCAGACTTAAGAAGACTTTCCCTAAACAGACACCTTGTTTAAAAACCTCTAGGAAGCCAAGTGTTAAACAGAAGTATAACCTGAGACTTTTTCTCATGATTCCTATTATGGACATTTGCTGTTTGCTTTGCAATTGCCTTAGCGCACACACACTTACACACGTGCGTGCACACAAAAACACGCAGTGGAGTACCACCCAAAGTGTGATGATTTCCAATGCCCAAGAAGAGCAGCACTGAGTATTTCCATGGGTGAATGGTTTCACAGTGTGAACAGGATTTTCTGGACAGGCCTGTGGGATAAAATACCTACCAGCTGCCAGAGCAAATTACCAAAAAAGGCAAATGAGGAAAATGTTCCATTCAAAACACATGTAACATTTTAACTCCCTGTGCCCAGAGATTTCCAATTCTCCCACAACCAAGCTGTAGAGGAGATGAGGAACACTGGAGCATCTCAGATTCATAGATTAAAAGGAAATCAAATCTCTGCTCCTAGATTCCAATGCTATTTTGGCCATCAGCTTGTTTCAATGACCTTGGAAAAATAATTACATTTCTTTGGGCCTCAGTTTCCCCAGCTGTAAAATGAATGCATCTCATTTTATAAAATGGCATGTCAGGTCCTTTCTAGTTTCAAAATCATGTGAAATTCTACAACAGGTTTTAACCCCTTTGAGAAAATGGGTCATTAAAAATACCTGATGAAAACTTGGGCCTTCTCTCCAGTAAAAATATGCAAGTGCACATAAATACGTAGAATTTATGGACAGAGTATCAAGGGGTTCAGAGGCTCCCTATCACTGAAGGTTGTATTAAAATACTTAGCTCTAGGAAGAGCTCTTTAAATAAAGTCTCTCTGAAAGACGGTCCACACTTACGGCAGCTGGGGAAGTTTGAACATCTGAAATTTCAGTGTAGAAATAAATATAATTATCTTGTTCTGAACTTTTAAAAATGAAGCCACAATTCTGTACAATGCCTCAAACAAAGGAAGAAAGACATTAAAGCAAGATTCATTACTGTGATGAGCTTCAGATAAGCTGTATCTGAGGCCTGTTGGAAGTGAGGAGTCAGATTTTTATAGATCAGGTATTATGCAAATGTCCAGGGCTCCCATTTAATGAGTTGAGTGTCCCCCTACCCCCACCCCACCCAAGATGTCCCAGCCATGTCCCAGAGCAGGAGGAAAGATGGCTACAGATCAAATCCAATTTTTAAATTCCTGTAAGATAGCGGCAGCACGCGATCTCATCCTTCCAATATCAGAGGTGCCAAAGCATTGCAACATGGTTGGATAATCCTACATTCAATCCATTTTACTGAAGACAGAACAAATAAACTCAGAATCAGAGGACTCAGTGACTCAGATCAGAAGTATAAATTGAAAGTCAACACTTGTCCTGGATATAATCTACTTGAAGAAGAGTTTATAGTTCAAAATTCCCTATGTTTAATGTTATTGCTGCTTCCTAAAAGAAGCATTCCAAATATGCTGTGTGTGTGTGTGTGTGTGTGTGTGTGTGTGTGTGGGTGTGTGGACTCACAGCTTTAAAATACACATCCCATTCCAGTAAAATGGAAAAGAGGAAGAAGGAACCCCAAACTATTATTTTATCTTGAAATAAAATTCAAATTATTGTAAAGAATAATTGTCAAAATTGTGGATGAAATACTGATTTAAAAAGGATTATTTATTGACAAGTATATTTCCAATGACAGTGCTTATCAGGAACTATCTACCCCCTCTTCATGTGCTTCTCAATATGATGTGTTTGTCCTGGTTCAGATACTATTTTTCAAAGGGACCTTTTGGAGCTTGTAGCTGGTTGCAACTGTCTTAAGTAACAGTGTCATTCTGCACTGTATGTCAGTTTTAATATACAGGGCCTTTTCCCCCACTGGATGATAATGTACTTAAGGACCAAAACTCTACATTAATTATTTGTGTAACCCCACAACATCCAGTACAATGTTTGTCACATAAATAACCGTAACTTCCCGGTAAATTAAATTAAAAGTTATTGCTCTGAGGCTAATGGATATAATGTAGAGGCTGAGAGGTAAGTCACTGAGTTCTTGTTTTGCATTTCACTAGTGGTTTTAACTTCACAAAGATCATTTAATTTCCCCTGACCTGAGATTCTTTACCTATAAAATCGAAAGTTTGAACCAAATGTGAAATCCAAGTCCCACTTAGTTTTATGATACTGTGGGAGCTTGTTCTCCAAGAATTCAACTTCGGAAGTAACTTACCTTAAGTCCTAGCCATTCCAGACATCTTTAAATCAAATAGGATATAAAGAAATATGCAATTCTTCAGGTATACAAGAGCGGCTCTGCAAGCTAGTAGAGGGCCAGATTTCTGGAGATGGGCTTCCCTGTTTTGGAATGGCTTCTGATTTATATGGGACCTGAAACCTATTCAGGAGACCATCTGCATTTTAAAGGCCCTTCAAAATTGTTCTAGCTGAGGGCTGTGTTTGAACCTGCACTGAAGGAGCACTTTTCCTTACTGAAAGCAGGCTATTTTCAAAGTCCACTGGGCAGTGAAGTGAAGTGATATCAGTAAGGAGAAGTGTTCAGAATGCATTAAAGTAAATGTTTCATGGACTCCAAGGGACTGGAGTGGAGCTTAAGACCCATTTTCCTGAGCCTTCTAGGAAGATGCTGACAAGAGGAAAGAACAGTAGAAAGAAGATACATGGGTTTCTCCAGGAGAAAGAAGGGAAGAGAAGTCTGGTGGTCAACCTCTAGTGATAATGTTCTTTCCCCCAGTCCAAGTGTCACCCCAGAAGCCAGAAGAGACTTAAGTGGGAAAATAGTATTGAGAGAGACAATAGAGTCCGTCGGGAAAAGTCTGCTCACTGTGGCCTTCACAAGCAGTCTCCCTTCAGACCTAGGGGAACTTATCTCTCTTCTCCTGAGAGTCTCCTCTTGGGGGGTCTTCCCCCACTCCCACACCCTGCCCCCTGCATCCACCAGGCAAAATGCCTTGTCACATCTTCATTGTTGTGCTCACTTCATTGAAAAATGACTCTCTGACTCTCTGTCCATCTCTGGTGTGGAATGCAGCTTCCTCGAGGCAGTGTATAAATCTAAATCATCTCTGTAGCTTCAGGGCCTGACACAAGTTGGTGCACACTGAGAGTTTAATGAGAATCTAATTAAATGAAGAATGAATGGCTGAGCAAACCTGGGGAAGGTGGGACATTCTAAGGCATGCATTCATTTGATACACATTGAAGGAGTGCCAACTCTGTTGATGGACCTCAGGGCTGGGGGGCTTCCCAGAGCAGGGGTAGGTGGGGGGATAGTCTCAGACTTTGTCTTCCTTTACCGGGAGTCTTGCTCCACCTCTAAATGTTTATTGGAGTGTATCACAATAATTCCTTCTTGGGTCTATCTCTGTCCCCCCAGCTAAACCACTGGACATGAAAACAAGTGCAGCAAATGCAGATCTGAGGGTTCTCTGTTTCCCCCGGGAAACTGCTTTGGAGTTTATCACGTAAACAATGACCTTCCCCAGGGAAAGGGCTGGAAAACTGGTGGAGACTGGCTACCCTAGGGTCGGGTTCTAAGAAGTGTTCTAAGTGCTCCACGGAGAAAAGCTGAGATCTGTGTAAGGCCAGACCCTCCAGGACGGGCAAAGGGCTGCAATCCCCACGCCAGCTGTGCAGTAGAAACAGGGCAGTGGGCAGGGAGACCACGACAGCCAGAGCAGCCAAGGAGAACAGCTGTGGCAGTAACCTGAGGGGTAGAGAGAGGGCTGGTGTCTATCCTTGTTGCTTTCAGTCTCGTCTCAACCTCCCAGGGGCAAGTGACCTGGTCCAAGGCCAGGCTTATGACAATATGATGGGTTTGGGCCTGCAACTAGCACAGCAGAACCTTGAAATTCCTTTACATCACCCGTCACATGCAGGAGGCACATGGGCTTCTGTCTGAAACACTCTAAAGCCACATGTGCACAGAGTTTGAAACCACGCTCCTCGGATTTGAATGCTGTCTGTCATGCACTAGCTATGAGACGTTGGGCAAATTATCTAACCTCTCTGTACCTCAGTGTCCTCTTTTGAAAATGGGGACAATCATAGTACCTGCCTAATGGAGTTTTTGTGAGGATTAAATCAGTTAATATAAGCAAATCACTTAGACTAGTCCCTGGGATATAGCCATTGCTATGTATTTTATATATATATATGTTTATATATATACATACACACACCAATAGAGAGTATAAAACAAAGGCTTATGCACTATCTAATTTTGTAGTGTATTCAACTATAAGAGAGAGAGAAAAACAACTGCATAGTTAAATGTGGCTACTCTAAAAGAACACATACTGCTATAACTTGACAAAAACTGGAGTGGCCAAAGACTGTTACTAAATGTACAAATATTAAAATGTTTTTACATGTGGGAGAACAAATGACTGGTATTTTGGAAAAAAAAACATAACCAAAGCAAACTGGAGTCGATGGACAACAGTAACATTGTAATATGCTTCCATTAAATGTAATGAAGGCAATATACCAAAGCTAAATGTGTATGAAAGGGGGATATAGGGGAGGGATATGGGATTCTTGGTAGTGGTGTTGTTTTCTTTCCTTACTATTATATTGCATCCTATGATATTATAAAAAAAAAAACAAAAAACAAAAAAAAACTAAGTGACAGAGGGTGTAAGGGGAAGTAGGAGAGGGTGGGTCTCTGGGTGTGGCTGTGTTTCCTGGATAGAAATCCATAGTAGAATGGATGCTAGTCATTTTTCTTATTAGATTATTTGCCTGACACAGGGTTGATAATTGAGGCTGATGAGAAAGGTTGCACAGAGTAAAAGAGCAGAAGGAGCATGGGGCTCTACTCACAGATCCATCTCGGGGCCTTAGGTTATCTCCCACAAAATATGAGGGAACTGAAACCAGCCACAGCATCAAGGAATGACAAGAACATCTGCTTTCAACTGTGTGGTGGTTTAGAGTGAATCACCTCCTCTGATCTTGCAAGGCTCCGTGAGGTGGGCAAGCAAACTGAATGAGCCCTGATTTTACAGATAAGGGAGGACAAAGGCTCAGAAATGATCTACCCAGGCTCCAGGGGAGATGGCAGAGATAGCCCATGAACTCAGGTCCCTGACTCTTGGAGTCTAGAAAAATTATCAAAGCAAGCCCAGGGAAGTGAGCCACAGAGACAGGGAGCACCAGAAAACTGAGGTCCCAGCTACCAAAGGGGAAGGGCAGAGGGCTGTCTGCAACCCTACTTATATCGACATCTGAGCATCAGCTCTCAAATGGTTAACCGAAAGGCAGACATGGGACTCAAAGAATCTTTGATGTACAAAGTCTTATTTGGCACTGAGGGTGTGGGGGAGGAAGGGGAGGAAGTGGCACTTCGGTGGCTTGTGCAATTATTTTCCAAGACTAACAGGATGCTGTTTTCTTCAAACAAATCTGATGTCCTTGTGCCCTATTGCCCTCGATTTAGATCAGTTACAAAGACAACTTTCTCCCGAGGTGATCGGGCATAAGATTCTCTTTCCAAATTGTCCTTCAGAATGCCTTTGATGTGTCTGTCCCAGCTCCCTCGGGTACATTTTCCTTAGCTCAGTCGACTATCGAGTAGTTTTCAAAGTAGCTTCAAAAGTAATTTCTTTCAAAAGTAGCCTTTTTGAAGTAGTTTCTCAACAGAGGTTTCAGCGTCAAGCTCTACACCCATTCCTGTACAAGAAATCGCTTCTACCATCCGCAGCTTCAGGCTGCTGTGAGGCCAAAAGCATTTTGGGGTTTATCAGTGTCAAAGTGCTCTGCCTGGGGAGTGAGGGTGGGCTCATGCCAACGGCAGAGCAGAGACAAATGTAGGAAAGCAACACCCTTCATGTGTTCATTCATTTGTTCAAATGCATAATGCACACTAACTCTGTGCTAAAATATGTTCTGGAGATGAATGAGCCAGTCACTGCCATGGAGGTATTTGCAGATTGAAAGGAAAGGCAGGCACAAATAACAGGAGAGAAAAAGTGCTATGAGGCATGTGTGCAGAATGTGTTAGGAGGCTCCCAAGGGGACCCTAAAGAATAGTGAATAGTGGCTGTGTTTATCAAACAGCTCCAAAATTCCCGAAAACGTAAGATTCAGCTCTTGAAGCCTGGAAGGAGCCAGCCCCAGCACACTACTGGGTGAATCCCTTCACTCGTCTCTATGACCTCCATTCAAACTACCATCCTATGTCTGCAGGAATAGCACACCCTCTTTCTAACCCATCTCCCTGCCTCAAGCACTCTAGCTGCTCCTCCCATTCTGTCCATCTCAACAATGTAGCAATAACAGTCTTTCTAAAATGCAAGTGTGATCGTGTTACTTATTCTATGGAGTGGAACTCTTTGATGGCTCTCCATGATTTTTGATCCCCCTCTACGATGCTAACCCACTTGCCACTCTAGCCTGAATCCTTCCCACTCCTCAGGCGCCGTATTCTATGCTCATGCCACACTGGGCTACTTCTCCTTCTCCAATGGCACACTGATCTCACGCCTGCTGTCCCAGCTGCCTGAATACCCTTCTCTGGTTCTTTACCCTTGGTTGACTCCTACCTGTTCTTCAGATCTCAACTTAGAATTGACATCTTCAGGGAGATTTTCCCTGGGCCCCAAGACGAGAGAAGGTGCCCTTCTTTCGTGCACCCTCAGCTTCCTGGGCTTGAGCCATGGAAGTGCCTATCATGCTGGATGGTCGTGGCCTGGTTTGATTGCATGGTTTTGGCTGTAGGGCCTGGTGCTAGATTGCGTGGGTATGACTTCTCGCTTGGCCACTTACTGCCCATGTGTCCTTGGAAAAGCTACATCATGTGTCTGAGCCTATTCCTTTTTGATGGGGTTACTGTGAGCCTTGAATGATTTAATAACAGTATCTGGCCCAGAGTGAGTGCTGTCGAGAGTTAACTGATACTGGCTTTGTCTGTATCGCCCTTGGACAGAGCGCTCTATAAGCACTTCTGTCCTCTCGCTGTTGTACATGGCTTAAGTGTAGCACAGAACTGGACACTAAGTAGGTGATCAGTGACCCTTCTGAATAAATAATGGGAAATAAATCATCTAGAGAAGGGAGGAAGGAAGGAAATGCTGGTCATTCACCGCAGAGAGGACATCAGGTGTGGATGCCCAGAGCATGGCACACTCAGAAAAAGGTGGGGACAGAAGCATCAGCGCTGGATTAGAGCTAAAGTGGTAAAAACCAGGGTGAATCCAGGAAGGGCAGAAGGGCAGGAGCTGGCTTGGACTTCCTTCCTGAAACGCCCACCCTGATTCCCCCAGCCCATTCCCCACCAACAACCCCCAGTTCTACTTGCACAAAGAACAAATCTGTCCTCTCCTCCATCCTCTGGTGTGCAGAAGTGAACAGGGAAAAGCATTTCATCAGCGTTCCAAGAGAGACAGCTGCTCCCAGCACCTCTGCTAACGACCAGCTAAGTGTGTCCACTGCTCAGGAGCCTAAGAAGTTGTTTTTGTTTAACTAGGGACTTTATTAGCTGCTAACTGCTGAGAGATGAAAAATTGCGATTGGAGCCGTTCAGGTACTCGACCTTTCAGCTAAAGGCTCCTCTCCGGGATCTGCCTCTGCCCCCGCATATTCAGAGTTTTCCAGCCAGTTCAGCTGTCAAGTAATTATTTACAAATTAAACTCCCAGGGAATACTTGATCAGAGAGTGCTAGCATTATGCACATAAGTAACATAACAAATGATTTTTCAATAAAAGGCAAAGCATTCTCCAAATAACCAATGACCTTAGAAAACTCAGGGACGTGTCACAATAGCTAACCACTGCTGAGAGCATCTATCACCAGTTGGTCTCCCTGATTAGAGGCTGGGAGTTTATATGGTAAATATGACTGATTAAGTGAAAGCCATGATGGGTCTCTCCAGTCTTAGGGATCATAAAACAATCCTTTTTTTTTTTTTTCCAAATCATTTTCTCAATTCAAAATACTTGGACACTTGGTGAAAATGGGGATTACTTTTGTAGTTTCATAAAATTATAACTGCTTATTCTAAAGCATTGGTTAGGTCTTGGGACATAGCCTATCAGCTCTCACCAAATATCCAGTCGCCCCTCCTCCCTGTAACAGAACCTCCAAATATCTGTGCTCAGCTAGAAGACTATGTTTCCCAGCCTCTGCAGCTGGGTATGACCATTTACGTCCTGGCCAGGATGTGCAAGATGAAATATGTGCATGGGGAGGCAGGGCCTTCCAGAAAGGTCACTTAATAAAAGCAGAAGGGGTTGGTGGCCCTTCCTCTTTTCTGATCTCTGAAATATAGATATGATATCTAGAGCTCCCACAAATATCTCGACCACGAGGTAACCTTGAGAAAGCAAGCACTTGGATGGGTGAACAGTAAGACAATCTGGGCTTGGGTCTCTTGCAGCCACTCCAGCTCTTGAATGCCTGCTTCAAACTTCTTCTGTAAGAGAGAACGAAACCTTCATCTCATTTGAGCCTCCGTTTCCTGCAGTGTTCTCTTACATGCAGCTAAAACTGATCCTAATCAAGCAATGCTTTACACACGTTCTCTCTTTAGGAACCACAGACAGTGTGGACATGTGAAAGCCAGAGTTTATTTAAAAACATCACGTTTGTGATTCTCTCATTGATTCATTCCAAAATTATTTGCTGACGTTCTTTTCACTAAGCTCCCAAAAGGCAATGTTGTCCTTTAGGGGTTCCAATCTAGTTTAGGATGTAAAATCAACCCTTAAGTTATAAAAATATAGGGAAACGTGTTTTAATCAGAGCAAATGTCCCCTGCTAGAATTTTGTCAGTGTTTCTCAATTATCAGAACTGAATATGCCTTGTTTTCTCCTCCTCTTGAAGGCCTCGAGGATAGAAATTTGGGAGGGATGTCCCCAAGAAAGACATATGTTTGCATGTAGATGCTTGTGTGTGTGTGTGTGTGCACAAGCTCTCATGTATGTGAAGATATCGAGGATGGAGAAGAAGAAAGAGGGAAACAGAAGAATAGTGTGAGTCTCTGCAGATAAACGCAACTGAATTCGCCTTTTCCTATCCAATGCACCATAATTCTTCTGAACATTTACATCTAAGCACTAACTCATCTGCACTTAAGGGTGTTAAAACTCTAACCACTCTAGCAAAAAAATCTTGCATAACAGCTCAATTCCATATAATTTTAATCTTTTCAATAAAAACAAAATGTTAAGTATACAACTAAAAGTGATTGAGTTTTTATGCTTATGTAATAATACTCTTCACGTAATTAGATTCACAGCCCCAAGTTTTGGTGTAAAAAGGGTGGTCACCACAAATATGTCACATCTATCCATGGAAGTATGTTTTGAGAAACACCCAAATTGCCCTAATAAAAAAAAAAAAAGTCATTTATAGAGTCCTTTGATGAGTTTGTTACTAAACTCACATATTTTAAATCATAATAAAAAATACAGTTATATGCCAAGAAGGCCCATCAACATGTGAGCATAACCCATAGTCAGTAACCCACTATCTCACATCCTTTAAACTGAATTTCCACAATCTTTTTCAAGAGGGTGTTAATGGCCTCTGCCTACGAGGGTGTGGGGCCGGGTCCTTGTTTCCAAAAACCAAAATGACAATAATTAAACCAGGCAGCTGCTGCCCCTAGCAATATGACAACCTCCCCCTGCTCCCTGGAATTTGCTGGAATCACCCTACTAGAGCTCATCTCATTCGAATGAACTGCTCCCTCCCTGTGCCCCGGCAAGCTGGGTGAGTTTCCCATCCATTAGCTGAATTATTCAGATGTTTTCCCACAATGGCAGTGGCAGTGCTCGTATAACTAGTTTCGAAATCAACAGTGAATTACATTATTGACAATCTGAGCAGATTAATTAAGAAATCTGTCAGGAATGATGCTCTGAGAGCTGGCTTGCTTTCAAGTCAGATCCAGAATCTTCAAGATACAGTCATACCTGATGTGACTTCAGAAGTGGAAGGGCAAGGTATGGAGCCAAATCTGGGGAGAGAGGACATCACAGTGAGCTTAAAGGTAAAGCCAAGGGGGCAGGGACATCTGGTCACCCACACCCACACCCACATACACACACGCACACACCCCACAGGAGTGGTGATTGGTTTACAACAACTGAAGTGCACTGCTGCAAAAATTCTGTACCCCATAAAGTGCTTTGTAAATGTAATCTCTGTACCATTTTTATTTCTATGCACAGATCTGGGGCTCAGGCAACATCATAAATGTGTCAGAAGTACCTGGCTTTTTGGGGCTTCCCGAGTGCCTGTGCAATATTGGTGGTCTCAAGCTCCACACAAATAGAGCAGCCAAAGAAAACTCTCTGGATACTCAGCTATGAGAAAGCAACAACACCTAGATCCACTTATTATCTTTTAAAATAAAAGTTTTGTTGCTTTTTTTTTCTGGGTAGTTCTTCACCAAACCCCAGCATAAAATGCAAATAAATAAATAACTTAAAAAATCAGAATCCCATACCATTCTGTTTGATTGAGATTTTGAGAGCCTACTAAATCGTTCTGCAATAATTTTGCAAATTGACAGCGGCTAACATGCAGGATTTAAAGTCTGAAGTCCTGGGTTCAAGTTCGAACTCAGCCCCTCGCTAACTGGGTAAGCTTCGGCCTTTCCTTTTACCCCCAAATCTCAGTGTTTTCATCTCTAAAGAAATGCTTCCCACCTCCCAGGCTGCTGGGCGGATCAAGGAGAATAACATTTGAAAGAGGCAACGGTCGATATCCATAGAGTGCCTGTTACCCGTCATGCAACTAAAATATCTCATCTCATCTAGTGTTCATAACGACCCTGCAAGAGAAGCATTATCACTCCTTTATGAATAAGGACACTGAGGCTTAGGGAGATTAAGTAGATTTTCCAAAATCACAGAGTTACAGAAAGCAGGGGCTGGCCCTGCACCCCTGTGGTTTTGGCTCCTGGCTGAGGCATTTCTCCAGGGATCCGGGGAGCCGGCTGGGGAGCCACGGAGGGCTGGTCCAGGGGGACTGAGTTCCTAGGGTGAGTCAGAGTTTTCAGGGAAGGAGGGAGCATGGTGTGGGGGTGGGCCAGGAAAGACAGTGTTTGGGGTGTCCCTTTAAAGAGGAAAGTGCAGGAACCCAGGGACGGATGTCACGGTGCATGGTGTGCCTGGGTCCCAGTGAGTAGTCTAATGAAATCAATCCATACTCAAGGAGCAAAGGAGAGGGCTAAAGAGTAGTAACATACTGCCCTAGGTGCTTTATGTGAATTCATACGACTCATGCCTATATCATTGTAGACAAAGAAAACGAGGATCTGAGCAGTTAAATGACTTGCAATAAGTGGTGACTGGGACCTTGAGAGCCTGAGGGACAATCAGTACAGAAAGAGGTATAGAAGAGGGCACCCCCTTTTTCAGCACCCTCAAGAACTCCAGAGAGTTTTCTATTACTTCAGGCCATCGTCTCGGTTTTACGAAATGGACTCCATGTGCTGCCTGTCTCAGCATCTGTCTCCCCAGGCACTCAGTATATTTCCTTCCACAGCAAACTAAAATCTGTCATCTAATGTCAAGCAACTTGCTCACATCTTGAAATCAGCAGCGATTTGCTCTGTAAACTTCCATCCCCTGCCTGGGCCCAGATAAGGAGACAGAGGGGTGAGAGCAAGTGCTCAGAATATGCCAGTTATGTCATAGCTGTCACCAGAAAGAACACCGTGTGCATAGCATGCACTAGAGGTGGTTTTATAGGAAAGGCGTTTGCCAAAACCTGATTTGGGCATCCAGCAGATAAGATGGAAGTCCCCGGTGATTTGGTGATGAGCTCTAGGACCACAGAAGAAATATATGCCCCTCTATATCCAGGGACTTTCACTTGGAAAACTGAAATCACCCCTGACACCTGTGGACCCAGGATCCTTGACGAAAGTCGAGTTGAGGAGATGCCATGGAGGGGAAACAGTTCCGGGGGACGGAAAACTACTTGATAATGATAGTGAGGGTCGTTACCTCCAACATAAAACACACTTTCAAGAAAGTTGCATCTATTTGCTTTATTTTACAGTCTTTCTTAACAACGAAAATGAATCTCACCTCAAAAATCATATTTATTGCATTATGGCTTAACACTGGAGACCATTTCTCCATCTGTAAAGTGAGGTCACCTTCATACCGTAGGGTTGCTAAAATGAATGAAAGAGATGACATATATAAACGATCTTTAGTTAAAATGAACAAATATGATGGCATACCTAAACGATGTCTCCTCTGCTTCATGGGTAAGAGATGAGTACAAGCACAGAGGATCCCTGCACTCAGGGTTTAATACCCTATGTTTGCCAACCAGAAATTCTGAATGATTTTCACTTTGAATTTGTGTTTTGTGAGGTGCAATGGGACGATGGAGCACGTGTCTGGGAGGCATGGAGTCCCAGCTCCCTCACTGTCCCACTCCAGCCACCTCCTTGAGAAGGTTCCCACCTGCTTGCTCCCTGCTCTCTGGTGTCCTGGGCCCCACCTGGCCTCCCCACTCCGTGACCACCTGTGCCGGTTTGGATGTATTATGTCCCTCAAAATGCCATGCTCTTTAATGCAATCTTGTATTGATTAGGTTGGAATCTTTGGATTAGGTTGTTTCCATGGATATGTGACCACCCAACTATGGGTGATACATTTGATTGGATTATTTCCATGGAGGTGTGGCCCCACCCATTCAATGTGGGCCTTGAATAGTTAACCGGAGCCCTATAAAAGCTCACAAACAGAAGAAACTTGGAGCAGCTGTTAGTGACATTTTGGAGAGCAACTGAGAGAGACATTTGGAGATGGCCATTGAAAACAGACTAATGCTAGCCCAGAGTTTGCTCCGGAGAAGCTAAGAGGATAAAACATCCCAAGCACAACATTTTGAAGAATGCACAGGAGCTGAGAGAGGAGCTGAAACACAACCCAGGATCAGCAGATGCCAGCCACGTGCCTTCCCAGCTAACAAAGGTTTTCCAGAAGCCACCAGCCTTCCTTCAGTGAAGGTATACTTGTGTTGATGCCTTAAATTTGGACACTTTCATAGCCTTCAGACTGTAGCTTTGTAACCAAATAAACCCCCTTTATAAAAGCCAATCCATTTCTGGTATTTTGCATAACAGCAGCATTAGCAAACTGGAACACCACCGTTGCCTTTAGATCCAGCAGGCACCTGGGCATGGGCATTAGGAGGGCACAGGTTGGTTGTGGGTGCTCTGTAGTATGGTCTTAGGATGAAGTATGGTGGTGGCCGCCCCTATCCCAGTTGACAGCACCTCGCTGAGTCTGGCAGGTGTTCTGATGCTGTCAAGCCTCTCACTCACCTCTATCCTGATATCCAGCTGAGGTTTATGGTCCTTGGGAGTTGCCCATCTGCCATGGGTTGGGGTTGCCATCCATGGGAAGGAAGTTACCTGGTTCAGCTTCCCCACACCCTATCCAGGCTAGGGTGGGGCACTTCAGTCCAGCAGCTACAAGATGAGGGGGGACCCCAGAGCCCTGGGCTCCATGCAGAGGGGCTGTCAGGGACCTGTGAGGGTCTCCATTAGTCCCCTGAGTGTTCCAAGCCCAGTAGTGCTTCTTCAGCAGTCTCCATGCCAGAGAGATCCTCTATTCCTCCTTGCAACCATCCTGAGCCTGCCCTGTATTTTCTTCTGGCCAACTCAAGGCGTCTTTGGGGAATAAGCCACAAAAATACAAACTGAGTAATTTTGGCAACTCTGCATAGGTTAGATGCTCTGACATTTGCATTTAAAACTAACATTGAAGATATTGAAGATGAATTGTAAAATCCATAATAATAATTAAAAATTTTAATTTTTCCTTACTTAGAATGGCATTAAATAAAAAATTTAAAACACCATGTCAAGTAGAAAGAGACATGGAAGGAATGTAAAAGCTTTGTAAGTATCTTCAATGGCACTTTTTTCCCCTACTTTTTGCCCTGCATGTTCATTTTGCACCAAGCTCTGCAAATCAGGTAGCCACAGCTCTGCTCCTCCAGTCTGCCACTCTAGTTTATTCTCTTGGCCACTCATTAAAAGTAAAGCTGGTAGACTTCACATCCATCAGGCCAAAGTCCCACCTCTTTCATGAAACCCTTCCCACCCTGAGCATCATCTCAGTACAGCTTGAGACAGCCATCACGGGGAGGTCTGCTGCGTTTGTAGTAGGTTCCCCATCACCTGAAGTTTTCCAACAGAAGGTTGAAGACCATTTTCCTGGGATGTTATAAAGGCCATTCCTACAACTTTTCTCTTTGAATGACAGATTCTGTGATTTCAAAAGACTCAGAATTGGGATCAGTTTTATGACCTGGTGTTTGTTCAGAGTCCTCATTGGTTACATCGAATCATTTGACAGAATGAAGGACAAAGACAGGTTGAGTTTATTGATATAAATATACAGATAGAATTCAAAGTGACATCTTTTTAGATCACAGATGAGGTCCATCCGTCCATGTTGACATGTGATCGAAACACATTCAAGGGATGAAGACAAGCTGCAGAAGTGCAAGTTAGGTAAGTTTAACCAGGAAGTACTGGTGTGGGTGAGGTCATCTCCGAAAAGACTCAGAGCTGAACTACTGGACCCACACTGACTGGGAAAATGAATAGCTACTTTAGTATGAGAATAACATCAGTGTGGAGTGTGGACTTGGATCTAGAAACCTCTAGCATACAGTCTTCATATTTAATCACTGGCTCCCTATTTGCGTAATAATCTAGGTAGCCTTCAGTTGTACTGGCACAGATATTACTTGATTGAATATCAAGGACCCCAGGAGCTCCACGAACTCGTTTCAGGGTCAGTTTTGCATCTTTAAGCAACCATCCTCCTTCTCCTCCTCCATTGGCTTCAGCCAGAAGATCGGATTTTTACTAATTTGTAATATTGGGCTTATCCTAGAGATTTTGTTGAAGGAAAGAGTTTGGCTGCTTTAATAGTTTTAAAAGCACTCTCCAAAAGAGTAAGGTCTATTTGTCTTTAATTTACTCTATTAACAGCCAAATTTCATGCTCTGTGCTGAAAAATACTTGAAGATGACATGATGATGTTGAAATAAGACTGGCTTGATTCAGCCTGGAGTTCTTAAATACTGTAATTCTGTCTTTTCTAACTGCTATGATTTTCTGCTCCCAATCAAATTGTGACAGTCCTTCACATCTATTTCCTCACTTCAGTTTTTAGTTATCAAGACTTTGGGAAGAAGGAGACAATATTAAAATGACAAGGAATATGGGTAGGAAAAATTCAAGTCCTGATGATGGAAGGAAGGACCCTACTTTCAGTGACTGAATTACTCTTCTGTAAGCCAGAGGGACCCCTCACTCACTGAGGTCTTACAGCAGTGGGAAAGGCAGCCAGGCTCATCACGCCCAAAGCCTAAACCTTCCCATGAGCCCTCCCAAGTAGATAAGTATCTCAAGACTTTACTCATGCCATGGAGACTGAACAACTCCTTAAGGTGCCAAGTTACCTTTAAACATTCCTGAAGGATGCCCCAATTATTCTGGATAATGGGTTCATGTTATTCAAAATGAGATAATCCACATGATGCATAAAATTGGCCCAAATAAAGCTTTTAATATTTCAGAGTAAATTGTAGATCCTTAGGGACTCACACTTGAATAGGACAGTGAGCACCCCTCTCCTTTCCTGAACCCAAGCCTGGAGGGCAGGATGTCAACGTGTGACTGTGAAATCCCCGAGAAACTACAGCGAGCTTTTCACCCATGTCATCTCATTTAATCCTCATACCAATTCTGTAGGGTCACTCTTAATACCCCATTTTATAAATGAAAGAACTAGGGCTCTACCAGGTGAGGTGAGCTACTTGTCCAGAGCTATCAGGGCTTGAGCCCAGGTCCTTCGATTCAGCACCTCAGGTTCTTTCTACCACCCTGATATTCTTCAGACTGTGGTCCTAAGATCTCAAACAAACAATTGTAATAATAAGGATAATATTAATAGTGAACATGCTCTGAGTACTTACTAGGGTCAGCCACGCTTTTTAGTGTTTTCAATATTTTATCTTCTTTAACCTTCACTAGACTGCTATGAATGATTAAGCCACTTGACCAAGGTCATACTGATGAAATGTGGTGGAGCTGAGCTGAAACCCACGTCGTCTGACCTGGAAACAGCAGGCTTTCCCACTCGCACCTTTCCCTCCATGAGATGTTCCAAGGATCATTTCTGTGGGTGGGAAAATAAAAGGGGGGCAAGTAGGCAGGACTCAGGGCCCACCACCACCCCTTCAACCAAATGCAGCTCCTCTTTCTGTCTCGGGCTTCCATGAAAGCAGTGGGAGAACTGGGGAGTGGGAAAGGGGCTTTGAACCCTACCCTCACTGGACATCAACATCTCCCACCGAGTCATCACAAATAAACATATCACCTAATTAGAAACAGTATTCTTGCTGTGAAAATCAGACACATCCCCAACCACCTGACTCCACTTTCAACCCAGGGACCTCTTGAGATTTCATTTGAAGAGTTCTGTAGCAATGAAAAAATTAAAATAATGTTCAAGCTATGATGCTGTACAACTGCTGCCCCATCCCTGGCTATTACTACTATCTCAAGAATACATGCTCTAGATGCTTGTTTCCCAAAGTAGCCCATGGATCACCAGTGACAGCACTACCAGAGAATTTGTTAGAAATTCAGAATTTCAGGCTCCATGGCAGGCCTATTACATCAGAATCTATATTTTAACAAGATCCCCATGAGATCTGCATGGAGATTAAGGGTTGAGCTTAATGCAGCTTCTGAAGTCCGCCAAATACAATGACTTGAGGAACTGTAAAGACTTCAAAGATTCCAAATTATTTCTGGCACTGACTTGGAATTTTTATTCTGCATTATCTATTTGATAAAGGCTATGCCTTCAAAAGTCCCGTGCATTGGCCCATTTGCTCTCACTAGCATAGCTTGATTTATCACAAACTTCTCCAGGCACAGAAATTGTCCCCTGGGAAAGCAGCAGAAGCCAATTATGGTAGCGTTGCTAAGTTTCTCAGCAACACATTTGTTTTAATCCTTGACGGGAGGGGTGAGAGCATCTTAGTAGGACTGAAGTCCTCAAAAACCATATAGCTCTTCTGTAATGAAACCTCAAGGGAATTCCATACAGTTTGATGCTTATCTTAAAAGTTTAAAATAGAACACATTTGCACTTAGATTTAGAGTTCACTGGAAAGGACCTAATCATAGTTCACATGAAGAAAGACCTAACCATCTGACCTGGAACAAGTCACTTCAACTTTCTGAGCCTCAATTTTTCTCATCCCTAAAATAGGAATTATAATAGTGCCTACCTCAAAGCATTTTAATGGGAATTGAGTTAATACTTGCAAAGAGCTAAGAACACATGACAAGTATATGTGCTAAATACACACAAACATGCACAGAAGAGAGTTAATATTTGTTACTTGTATTTCTGCATGGTTGGATTCCAGAAATAGGATAATTATTGTTTTCTTCTTTATATATATTTTTCTGTATTTTAAATTTTTCTACATGACCACTTGGGATTTTAACAATCAGAAGAAAAACATTTTTAACAAAAACATTATGTCACATGCTAAATGGCTGACAGAAAGACTTGATTTCTGGGTCTGGAATGGAAAAGCTGGGAAGTATAATGGGAAAAGCACAGAATTAGCAAGTCACAGCCTTGCTACTTCTTAGCCATCCTACCTTGTATAAGTCATTTAACCTCTTCAGACCTCAGTTCATCAGCAGCAGGATGGGACTACAATGCTTTCTCTATCACCTCATTGGATTTCTAAAAGAGTCCAACCTAATCATGTAGATAAAGTGTTTTGTATAATAAATGGCAGACAATGCTCTTGATATTATTACTGTTGGTGTTGTCATTATTACTTCTATTGATGTACCTATATCCCAGACATACAGGAGCAAAATATATTTTACTTTTGTCTTTATATGAAAACAGCAAAATAGATGAGTATCTGCTCTTTTAGGAATACTACGTTGAAAATGAAAATAAAGTGGGCCCCTTCTACGTGTATGAGTTTTCTTGATCTTCATTGATCTATTGATATAAATCAAACTGCTTTAAAATACAACTGGTCAAAGTAAAAGCTTACCCAGGGATCTGAAGAGTAAGCAAATATTTCTCATCAATCTTCCCATGTTAACGATGAAAAGCTGTATATTCTTTAGCCCAGACAGGAGGATCCTTCAATAGGAACACAACTTGCTGTTGAGGATGATTTTCCCCAAGGCAGTTTACTTGGTCTTGTGTCTTTCTTTCATCTGTCCAACCAAACAAAAATATTGACCCTTAGCAAGCCTAACCCTTTTCTGAAAAACTAAAAATGGCCATTTCAAACCTTTATAATCTTATTTCTATTAAAGATGTGTTAATAAAGCTACATCCAAATTTAAACAGTACATATTGTGCATACTTTTCTTAATTTGTGGCAAAAAAAAAATGTAGTTATAGTGATGGAGTCTTCTCATTTCAGATGATTCTACAAATGAAAACAAGAGATTTGTCATTAACCGGTATTGATGATACTCCTAGGGTTGATATGTTTGTCAATTTCATTAACCTTTCAAATTAGGTATTCATAATGTGTTAATGACAGCCTAACACATGATTACATTACTCAATGTAATTTCATGGGATATTATGTATAGTTTGTAATGTTAGAATCTCTTTTCTTTACAGCTGTTGGAAAACATTATACTTTCTAAGATCATGAGGGATGTGTGAATACCAAACAGCTAAATCCACAGCTCCAGTAATGATCCCTGCTCAGCCTTGAATTCTGATCAGGGTATGACTCTGCAGTTTCCACTGGCAAAAGGCTAAACTCCCTTTAATGTTTTAAAAAGAACTGGAGAGTCAGAAAGCTGATGGAGAGTTTGAAAATTTATTTCATTTAATTCCTTGTCTTCAGATTGGCTGTGATAAATTGCATAATTGATTGCTTATCCAATAGTCACGCCTCTTCCCCTTGGGATAGAGCATGACTTCTGGCCCTGCTGACGATGGCATTGCCAGTGATTTGTTCTGGCCAATGGAATGCGAGCAAACATGATGGTAGTGGAAGTTTTAAATGTGCTCTCGTGGTTGGTTTGTTTTTGTGTGCTCCACCATCCAGTCAGACACGTCCCCTCAGTGTACCCCTGAATGACACCAATGGAGCAAACCTATGCCCACCTTCGCCTGGAACCAAGCCCAGCCAAGCTGAGTAAGATCATAGAACCTCAGCCAACCACAAACCCATGAGTAAGAAACACAAATATTCATTACAAGGCACTAAAATTTTTAAGTCGTTCATTGTATAACATTATCAGGGCAATGGTGAACTAATACAATGGCAGAACTGTTTATAAAGTTGTCATAGGTACATGAAAACTTCTGAGGTTTGATTTCAGAGGAGTACAAAGCTTTGTGTCTTCCATTAAAGTCTTGGCACTAATTCTAAATGACCTTGGGTACATCAATTACTTTCTGCATGTGAGCTTCAGTTTCTTATTGCTCTCACCCACTCACATAACAAATGTTTTTTTAAGTTCTTTCCATGCTCCAGACACTCTGCTAAACAAATGGAATAAAGTAGATGAGGTTTTTGAACTCAAGGGACTAATGTTCTATAAAGTAGATATAGCATCTGGTTTACCAACCTCATAACGTTGAACGAACGGAATAAGGTCATGTATGAGAAAGTGCTATGGAAAAGTTGAATGCCGTAAGCAAGATGAAAGTAAAGTAATTGTATTTTAATTTCAGGATTTTCATTAGTTAAAAATCTAGTGCAAATTTAAAGATTCATGAGACTATTTATAACTGCATTAAACCAGAGTCTTATCTCCAAATCTGAAATACACATGTATCCTTAGCTTACCAGAGAATACTTACATCAAGTACTATATGTGTTTGGTAATAACCAGCTTCTGAACCCTGTGTATGAAAACTAGATACCCCTCATTTCGTCTCTAAGACTATTCATTAAAAAATGAATGAATTTTTCCCTTCCGAGCTCTTCCAAATAATTTATATTTTTCAAAGTTATTTGTGAATTGATACTAATTCTTTCACGTTGGCAATTTCTTAGTATCAGGGATTACAATGGATGCATTTTGATGGCAGGACTTCGGTGACCAGGTGTCTGTGAAGTGACAGTGTCCCAAACAAGTAGATTCCTTGAGCAGGAAGTTTACCTGAAATATTAACCAATCCAAAGCCTGCATCTACACCTAAGGAAAGTGACGCCCAGAGGTGAGGTGATGCACTGGGGAAGAACCAAAAATGACATCCATGTCTCTATTCACAGCCCCATGCTCTTTCTTAAAGAGAAGCTTCAGAAGACTAAAGAATTTGTTTAAAAACAACAACAATAAACAGGTATCTTTCATCTGCAATGCCCTAACTCTAGAAAGAATTTCCAGAGTCTCTAAGTGATAAAATTGACCCAACCTGGCAGTCCTTTCCACTAAGGTGTATTGTCCTCTGAAAGCAATCACGTACTCTTTCTCTGCAAGACCCAGTGATAAGTAAGGGACTGTCTGCAAGGTTCTTATCTGTTTCTTCACATTGGAGTAAACAGATTTGTCACTGAGGGGCATTCCCCAGGTTTGCATTCTTCACTCTTTTTTCTACCATGAGAATCAAGAAGCAGCTAGTACAGATAGAGCACCCTCTATACTTTCACTGTCTAATAACTCTACTTTTACTCTCTACTGGACTGCCAGCAGTTCTCTCACAGTAAAAGCAAACTAATCAAAACTACTCTCCCTGGCCCTTTCCAGGCATGTTAGTTCTGATCTTCGTAATCCTTTGAGATGTCTATTATTATCCCCTTTTTTACAGATGAGGAAATCAAAGCTCAGAAATTAATTTGCCCAAGGTCCCACAGCTACTAAATAACTGCACCAAAATTCAAATTCAGATCTGTCTTCACATCATTTTCCCTTTCCACCAAAGCCCACTCCTTAGCAATGAAAAGGAGCAACTACGTGGAGAAGGTTTCTGGAGCCAAATGCAGGTGATCCTACTTCTAGAATCCACAGAATACCAAAGGGAAGCAGGAAAATTAGAACCAGGAATGTCACTGGCATTCCACTCAGCTCTCTAGCACTACCTATGCTGATAAAAATATATTTGCTCTAAAAATTAAAGTTCCTTTGTAAACAGCTGTAAGTCACCCAAGTTTTCGTTATCCTCTCTCATAGACCTTAAAGCCCCATCCACAATGACTAGGATGTATATTTCACTATCCTTTGGTCACCACAATGTAGGGAGAGCCATAAATCTCAGTAAGCTACTGAAAGGATGAGTTAGACATGCAACCCCAGAGAGGTAAAAAATATATATAAATACATAAATACCATTCCTTGAGGTTGAAAGAGAAAGTAAGGGTGGGTGCCATGCTACCTTTGACGACTACAGACAAGCTCAGTCTGGATGGTAATTATGACGGAGCATTTAGGTAATGACTGCAAAGTACTTTGAAGATGAAAGAGTGTCATAATTCAACCATTGTCAGAAGCACGTTGGTTTTCCCTTTCCTGGTTGCCACCTCAAGGTAGTAGATGGAACCAACAAACGTTCTCTCAAGGAAGCCAACAATGACGTTCACATTGTCAGGCCGTCCCCATGCCTCTCTCAGGATGAGAACACATTCAAGGTGGTGAAAGAAGTCCTTTTCCACATCAACTAAAAAGGAAAAAATAATAACAGTTTTGCTTCCACTGCTTAATGACACAACAGTCTTTCTCCTAATGGACTGCGTGGAAGAATTCAACTCCCCAAAAGTCAAAACATGTTATTTGAGTATCTTAAAGCTGACTTCTCGTGCTGGCTCACACTTGCCAAGGGGCTAGCTGACCACATAGTCTTGCTCTCAGAGAAGAGACACATTCTGGGCCATAAAGAGATGCACGACAGACACAGCTGACCAAAATGTCCATTCTTCGGGAATTAGGCTGCCTTCCTGATTTAGGAAGTTACCGCACCACTTCCTGTGCCTGAGAGCCAAGTCACCTTGGGTCTCATGCTCAGTGGAAATGTGTCTCAGTGCTGAGCTACTCTTCTCACCCCTTCAAAGGTAGCCAGATTCTGTCTGTTGGTTTCAGCTCATTGTTTTGCCCTTTAGGAAAGGTCTTTTAAACTGGGTAATAACTCCCTTACTCTCACTTCTCCACCTGCTTTCAACTTCCATGACACCCCCCTTTTTGGTGGGACCCATTTGCTGTGGGTTAACATCTGTTCATTTCTCTTTGGACTTCAAAGGTCAGCTTTGGGAGCTTAATGGTGAAAGTTTGGGGCAGGCATTCCTGGAAAAAGGAGAAGAATGAAAAACTTCCCCACTGCTGCACAGTGAAAAGAGCATGGGCTTTGGCATCAGTTAGACCTGGGAACAACTTCCAACTAAGGTCACTTGCCATCTGTGTGACTTTGAGCCTCAGTGCACCTCCCTGATGATAAAAGAACTTGAGCAAAGTTTTGTGCATGTGGAAGACACTCAAGAAATGGTAACAATTATTGCATATTTTAAGGACTGTCAGTCAAGTCAAAGAAGGGAGAGTTGTTCTGAAGAGCCCAAAATAATAGCCAACACTTGCTGAATGCTGACTAGGTGCCAAACTTCAATTTTGTTTCATTGAATCTGCTCAATAAGACTGTGATGTGAGTAGATGTTGTCAGTATCCCCATTCTCCAGATGAGGATGCTATAGTCCAGACAGGTTAAGTAATCTCTCTGGGGCCATATACTAAGTCCTTTAAAACAAACCCTGGCCATTGGTCTATAGAGGCCACTCTCTTAAATGCTATGATAAATTGAACCCTCACCAATGTGGATCTCAGAGTTCCATTCAGAGAATCCATCATCCTATGACTCAGTTATTTTGTCTGCTGTGTTGTTTTTTTATTCACCAGGGAGGGTGAAGTAATGAAATTTTGCAAAGCTACATGAATGCTGGAACAGAAGCCAAGAAGCAGCAGGAGGAATGCGTGTCTGCAGACAGAAAACTCAGGTGACAAACAGCCACTTGAGACTTCACTGAGCTCAAATTCCCTAGGAAAGAGACAAGTAGAAAGCAAATACAAGATTATGTGTTGCCAAGCTGGTGCATGCTCCATGGGCCACCAAGTAGCACTTTGGGGTCCCCTTGCCAGAGAGGACATCTCAAAACAGGCTGCACAGAGAATCTGTGCCACGGAATGATCCCTCCATGGAAGCAACGGAGAGGAATGTACCTACCTGCTTTCTCTCATCTTCTGTCTCCCATTAGTTAAAATCATCAAACACTTTCCAGGTGCGTCACCTGGCTTCTCCAGGTAGCTGCAGGGAAACCAGATGTCACTCCCAGGCATCTCATCCTGGTCTAGGAGTTCAGAGCTTCTGTGAGCCTTGGGGGTGTGACAGGAGCTGCACCAGAGCCTGCTGGAGGACAAGGAGGTGCAGTGATGGTAGCAGTTGCCTGGCACTTTGTGAGTAAGCACCCAAGGGTCCAGGAGAAAAGTGAGATGGAGAGAACTCAAGAAGGCTCTGAAAACTGTGTCTGGCCTGGGACTCCAGGGTCCCTCTGGACAGTCACAGGCCAAGCACAGGAGGCTGTGCCAAGTTGCAGTCTTGAGTTAATTTACAGATCTGGGAGGGGGACTTGGCCCAAGATGTCCAGAGCCTCTGATGTTCTATGGACCCAGAGCTGTGGAGTCAGAGCATCTTGTGCAATGTACTCTTGCTGTCCAAGCTTCTTGAGATTGGGAGGCTCTAGTGCCTTAGCCCTAAGGGTTAGGCTGGAACCAGCCTAACACCAGCCTGGGGAAAGTCACACCAGGGCACTCTCCTTGAGATGGTGATACGGGGAAGAGGATTCTGGACTGAACATGAGAAGATGTTGATTCAAGAACCTGTTCAAGACCTGTCTCTGCCTCCTACAGCCATGCACCCTTGGATAAGTCCTTTCACCTCTTCAGTGCAAAGACAATCAATCATAGCCCTTCCCTGGAAGCCCCTCAGAGTTAGCCTTCTGAGCCTCAGTCTCCTCATCTGTAAAATGGGGTCAGTGATCCGGTAGGGTCTGGGAACAGGGTTGTTGCAAAGATCAAAGGAACACAAGGTTGGAGGAAGCATTTTGCATGAGTTTTAGTCATGCACATGAAAGTAAACCAGGTGCTTGAGGCATGAGACCAGGGAAAGGTTTCTGTTATCAGAGCTTAAATGCTTGCCCAGCACTTCATAGCCAAGGGAAACAGATTAGCCCTGCTGCAGGCTTGCTTCCCCTCCCTGAACCAGCACCACCCTTGAACCAGGGCAAGGGGAGCCCACTTTTAGGTCCCAATCTTGTCACCTCTGCCTTTCCTCTCTCTCCAGGAGGAGGAGTCTATATAGTCAGGGGATGTGGCCCCCCCGAAGCCCCTGCTGGGCCCCCTTCTGGACCATGTTCTGGGTACCGAGGACCCAGAATCCCTCTCCCAGATATTGCCAAACCACTTCTAGCTTCTTCTCTGAGTCTGACTGCCTTGGGATGAACCAGCTGCAGTGTGGGCACCCTGAGGTACCATCTGATGCCAGCAGTGAGAGTGGGACATGGATGCAAGGGCTGGCACACCCGCTTGTGTGAACCTGAGGCCCCTCACAGAGTGAAGGAAAGCCAGGGGAAGACGAGAGGGAAGGCTGAAGGCATCAGGGACTAGAAGCTGGCCAGTCCTCTGCTCCCATATTCCAGAGCTAAGTTGCAAGCAGCCTAAATTCTACATTTGCACCTGGCCCTCGAGGTCAAGGCAGGAGATAGCAATTTGCAAGCTAAATTTATATAATTCTTAAATATTATGATCTTTAGTGTGTGGGCCCCCGGGGATCTGCAAATGTTCAGGGCCGTGGTCTCCTTTTACCCAACCTCTTCCCAGCAACTTCCACCCTCTGCTATAGCAGACTCCCCAACAGCCCATTGATCAATGGGGGTGACCAGAAAGTTCCCCATTCTACTGGGTGTCTGTTTTAAGGCACTCACCTTGCCTAAGGAAAGAGCATCTTCTGGAAGGCTGTGTTCCAAAACAGACCCTGAATCATTCACATATTCGTTCAAGTAGTCATTGAGTATCTGCTCTGGGCCAGGCTTGCGGTGAACAAAATGAGGGTAAGGCTTCCCTGCCTTCATGGAGCTTATTTTCTAGTGGAAGAAGACACACAGTGAGCTAAAACCATACGGAATACACTGATTGTCAGGGACAGCTGCCACCCACCACCGGAGACCGTCTTTCAGACACTGCGGACACTGCTAGGGCCTGCTCAGTTCTCGGTGCCAGACAAGGAAGCCCTTACATGCTTAGAGGGTGACGTAACACACCCCTGGCCACTTAGCTAGTAAATGACGGAGCTGGGGCTTCTCATTTTAATCATAGTATTAATTAGCTAATCCTGGCTGAGGGACGTAATGGCTACTTCCTTTATTACAAATATTAGGGGCATACGCCAGCTGAAAAAGAAAATGGATTGAACACCACTAGCAGAGATAAACTGATATCATGATTGACAAGGGTGTTTTCTGTTGTTGCGGTTCAACACTAATAAACAGGAAAGGAGTCTTGATTTCGAAAATCAACCAATTGCCTTGCTATAGTCGTATCTAGGTTCCGTATCGAAGAAAACAAAAATAATTCTGGGCACAGAAGGGAGATGGAATATTTCTGCGCTCAATACTGGGCCAGTTTGGCTTATTCCCAGACATGAAGAATTCTGGTGTCCCTTTTAAAATAAAAAATAAATAAAATAAAGCCGTTCAACCCTGATGGTGAGCGCCAACAGATGTTACAAAGCAGTAGGGAGTGGGTGGGTGGTGTAAAACCTTTTGCAATTGCTAATAGCAGCCTGTTGTGAAGCAAACAGCTGTGAGCAAAACACAGGTGTGCTAACACAGCCCGGGCTGGTCCCTAACCTCCCTCCCTCTCCTGCTGGCCACCGCTGACCACTGACCGCAGAGAACCTCAGAGAGGGGAGGCGGGAGGGGGCAGCTGCAGCCAAGCCGACGCCCAGTGGAAGGGTCATGTCCAGTTCCTCCAGGGACAAACACTCCAGCACAGGGTCTCGTTTAATCCATGATGTTGGCTCCCAGGCCAGGGGCAGGCATCAGAGGCTCTGCTACTTTGCTATTCCCTGTTGCCAGAAGGTCTGACAAGCAATGTAATTAGGATAAAAAGTATGTTACATATATAAACCGAACAAAGGACCAGGATGGGACATGGCTTTGTGGGAATTATGGGAATTCCACTGTTCAAATTCTAGCTCTGACTTTGTGTCTTGGGCAAGTTCCTTTCTGAGGTGCAGGTTCCATATCCTAGCTTAGAAGAATTCTAGATAGTGCAGGCAAAATTCCTGGCCCAGTAGCAGGAGCGGTTCTGATGGTGTTTAAAAAAAATGCCATGAAGTTTTAAACCTCTTTCATCTCACTAAAAGGGAAATTGGTGATCTAGTTCTCCAGCCTCACACAAAAGAAACCTTTGGATGACCTTTTATCTTCTTTATATATGAGGGATATAGAATTTTTTTCCAAGTAAACATTGGTTCAGTCAAAAGGATGAAAAGAAGTGATAGGCAGAAAGTAACTGGCATCTTGCAGGCATTTTTTATAGTAAAAAACAATGATTTCATTAAAGATATAAATCAAAAGAAGACAATAAATAGGCGTTCCTTGATGCCTTCGTTGTTCAATTGGCCTGCAGATGACAGCCCCCTTTCTTCTCTCTAACGCAGTTTCTAAAGCCAGAATCTCCACAGATGGCCCTGGAAGTCCTCAGGGCTCTTGAAATTGTATATATATGCGCCCCTTTTCCCAGAGAGAGGATCCAGAACTGTCAGGAACATCTCAAATAGGCTAAGAGTCACTGATGTGCCTGGTCCCCTCCAATATTAAAGGGGAATTAAATGCCTGTTTAGCTGAAGACCAACCAGACATCATCATTTTTCTCTTGTACGGACCAACCAGTGAAGATTAAACCATTTTCATCCTATTTCTAATTGTCCCTTTGTCTTTCCTCTCTGGCTGTCTCTTATACTTGAATGCATCGTTTTCTCAAGGGATACTTTTTCTGAAAATAAATACTTGGATAGAACATAAGGCAAAGGAGGCAGGCGAGTGTAGTGGCAGGCAAGTAGAAGCAGCAAAGCCTCACTGATGGCCATAGGCCTTGTCCTCAGCCTCCCCGCCCCCAAGCCCCTCTTGCCAAGTGTCCCTCCCCCAGCCATCTACACATTTCACCAGGACTTTCACTGGGGCCAAGAGAGAAGCTCACAGCAGCCAGCCTTGCTTTTCATTAATTTACTCATTGAAAGAATATTTGTTGGGAACCTATTATGGGCCTTGGGTACCAGGCCTGGGAGATGCCCTGGTCTGCCTCTGTTCCCCCTGGCAAAGGACTGGGTGAAGGATGCTTCAAACTCTCTCAGGCAGCCTTGGAGCATTAGTTCCCCGTGGGCTTAGAATCAGATACAGTGATGCATGCTTAGTGTCAAGAAAGCTAATGAGCTGCTGGTTGGATAAATGAACTGATGCATATGTTATAGTTTAACTTCAATTCTGAAAACCCACTGTTTGCAAGTTGTCTGTGCTCTGCTTTTTTGGTAAGTGCAGAGTGTACTGGTAGTTGCTCTAGTTCCAACCACAGGGAAGCACCCACCAATAGCTCCACTCCCCTTCTCCAGGCAATGATGGGGCTGGGCACAACCAGCGGCCATGAGACCACATTTGAGGCTGCTTTCTAGAATGCCTTTGTTGCTTTGTGTATTTTAGCTGATTTCTCCAGAGACAGATGCTCAGGACTTTGAGAATTCTCGCTCTGTCGCTTTATTTCTAGCTGTGTGACCATGTCTGAGTTACTCAACCTCTCTTGGCCTTGGTTTCCTCCACCTGTAAAAATGAGGATATATCTCTATTCTTCGGAGGGCTGTTATGAAGATTAAATTAGGTCATTATGTAAAGCACGTAACATCAAGTCTGGCATGTAACAGGTATTCAAGAAACAGTATGATCTCAAGAACTTCTTCTAGCATGTGGACGGCGATACAACACCCTTCCTCCAGTTATTGCTATTCTGTAATTGACCAAGATTCACTGATCCGAAAGAAATAAATAAGTGACCACTGAAGCAAACAAAGATAGAAAAATGAGAGGCGGTGTGACGAGCATGGTAGGCGACAATGCAAAGCTGGGCTTGACTTGCTTGTGGCAATGAACTTGCAATAAATGCCCCGGACAGCTGATGCTTCTGGCTAGGAGTCAGACAGGCCACCACATGGCCCTGGAATCAGGGAATCATCTGCATAGTCCATAAATGATGCATCAAGAACAGAGCTAGCTACAAATCATGGAGATGCAGGCCATGGTAGCATCTGTGCAGATGGGGGGATCTCACTCACAATCATGTCCCCAGCTGCACAGGCCTGCAAATCCCAAATACCCACACACTCACCCAGGACCGTGTGCTCACAAACCAGTCTGCTCCCACACCCCACCCCTCACCCTCTACACAGCAAAGGACATTGATTTCAATCTTTGAATAGGAAATTATTTTAAAGGAAAAAGATTGTCAGGAGAGTCCCCATGACAGGACACTCTTTTTTTCCTACTATTGGTAGACCCAAGGTAGGAAAGGAAAATCTGACCTCTAGCTCTGATAATTATGCCCTGTGGCCTTGGTCCCTGCATGGTGGCAAGAGCCCGGAGCCCAGTCTAGGGCCTGACTTGTGGGATGGAAGGTAAGCTCTCTGGGACAAGTTTTCTCACAGAATCATTGTGCTCTCAAAGAGCCAGTGCACTTTCTATTAAAAAAAAGAAATGTGTTTGAAGCTGGGAAATGCATCACCCAACCCCAACCTTCTCTTTCTCTGGGAACTTTTGCTTTCTTCTTTCCATTCAACCCATCGTGGTGGAAACTTCATTTTCTTCAGCAATTTTAATCTCAGAAATGAGGAGTCAGGGAGCCTTGTGCATGCTGGGGGAGGAGGTGAGAGTAGGGAGGATTCTGAAAATAAGGGAATATCCTGGCTTATATACTGTGGACACACGATGAGCAATTAACGTGTTGCCTCCAGATCCCTTCTACAAGACTGCTCCATGAGCCCTTTGTAGCGAAGAGTGTGGAGTAGACATATGGCCCTGGGATGGTCACATAACCTCTCGTGCCTCAGGTTGTTCATTTATAAATGGGGATAATAATCTCTACCTCATAAGGTCATTATGAGGATTAAATAAATTAATCTCAGTAAAAGGCTTTATGTGAGGCTGGTTTGTTATATTCACTGTACTACGATAGTTTCAAAGTAAAACATGGTAATATTAACTACTTGTTTCTAAGACATAAGTGCAAACTGCAGAAACTCATAATGCAGTTTAGTAGCACATAATGGGGAATGAGAAGAGAGGCTATAAATTACAAAAAGATAAATAGTATACGTATCAGACAAGAATCCTATGTGAGAAGGAATGCTGTGACAGTAAGAAAGGGAAAAACTAGCCCCAAGAACTCATCTGTTTTCTGTGCTCAGTCCTTTCATATAATCTTTTCTGAGTAAAATGGTGTCACTCATCAAATAGTCAAACACCTATTAAAGTCCCAGAAGTTATTCAAGAAGTCCACCGTAAACTAACAGAAGATGAAATTTCTCATGGGCCAAAACAATGGGAAGTTTCAATTGGTCCTGAATTTCCTCATAAAATCACTGAAAATGCTCTTTTGTCCTCATTCCCCTTTGCCACCAATTTAAAGCAAAGAAAACTGGGTCATGCATTCAACAGAAGAATGTAAGAGGCTGCAAAACAAGCCGGGGATAAAAAAGAGAAGTTTCTGGCAACATACAGGTTCTCTCCAACTCTAAATGAAAAAAAAAAAGAAGAAGAAAACCCAGTCTGAGGAGGCGATTGTTTTCGAGGGCCTGAAACTGGAACACTTGGTTACAAAGAGGAGCGGAGTCTAGAAAAGCAGTTACCAGGCTAAGACCGCAGAACCCAAAGTGTGTTCAGAGCCCCATCTCAGAGTTCAGTTCCAGGCGGAGGGGCTCGTGATGGTTATCTCTGTGGAGCGTGGTCAGCTGTCAGCGTCTCAGGGCTGCACATCCACAAGCCTTCTGAGCACCGGGCTGCTAACCCTAAGGTCACCACGACGAAAGAGCCCCGAGAACAGTCAGCCGGCCTCACTAGTCCCAAAGCAGAAATGGCCGTTATTGCCATGTGCATCGCCAGCCCTGCCACCCCAACTGCTGTGCACATTCGCCCAGAAAGATGGAGCGCCCACCCGCCCAGTTTTAACTGAAACAATCCTACAAAGGCTTGCAACAAGTATAATGATAATTCTAAAAAGCAAAATGACAAAGGTATGGCCCAAACTCCAAATCAACTTGTGATCTGCCTCTCTAAGGTCAGAACCATGGATTAGCCATTGCTCTGTCCCCAGAAACATAGTCAAGGATCTGGCACAGAGTAGGTGCCCAGTTAGAGTTTGTTGAATGACTAAATGAATGAATGAATGAGAAGGAAGAATCCCCATTCCACACATCCAACTAAGCTGCAACCTGATTGAAAAGATAAGGGCTTCTCAAACTTTCTGGTCTCATGACCTCTTTGTACTCTTAAAAATTATTGAGGAGCCCAGCAAACTTTTGTTTACGTGGGATATATACATGACATTAGAAATTTTAACTGAAAAACTTTTAAAACACAAGAATACACAGGCATGCATTCCATTAGCCAACAGAGCAACAAAGTCACCACATGTCACGTAGCCTCCAAAACACTCCACTGTAGGCTCGTGGGAGAATGAAAATGGCAAATAGCATCATAGTTTTATTATGAAATTAGTTTTGGTCTAAAAGAGTCTCAGGAATCCCCAAGTGTCCCTGGACTACACTCTAAGAACCATTTGAATAGATTAGTTCTTGAAGAGTTGTGAATCAGAAGGGTCAGAAATTAAGAACTCGATCTTCCTGCCAAATGTAATCTTTTTTTTCTTTGAACAGGTATTAGCCTTATATCATGAGGTCAGGAAGGGGCTGGAGAGAGCCTATCACTGTAGAGATGAAGTCACAAGGAATTGAAGGTAAAAGGTTCAATTGTAAACCAAGCTTCTGAGAGGTAAAGGCTCCCAAAGCTGACGATGAAACTCAACTGTGGAAAGTGGAGGATGAAGATTGGAAAAGGATGTACATGATGGATATGCCCTAGTCTTCTGAGGGTGAGAGGTTTAGCTGCACACTTGTAAACCAGTACCCCATCAAAACGAACTGCCACCACTTCTGAAAGTTCAGCTACTCTAGCCTAGTGTGTGACATTGTGCTGGGCATTCTAGATATGTTACATTGATCACATCTCACAAAAGCACTGCAAGGGTAAGCACTAGTTCCATGCTACAGAAGTGGTAAATGAGAGTCTGTAAAATTAACACAACCATGGTTAAACAGCTGGGAGGGGTTGGAGGGGGATCCCAATGTGGTCATTTAAGATTCTAAAATGCACAGTCTTTCCACTATTTCACTCTATCTTCCTCAAATAGCATTCGTTTATTTTTGGTATCACTTGCCTTGATGACTCTGAGATGGAAAATATGCCAATGTTCACAACATTCTACTCTAATAAACTCTGATACTTCTTTGGTGGTTTTTCTCCTTAACAAAAATTTTATAGAGTAGGAATAGAGAGTAGTCACTCTAGGTTTTGCAATCAGAAAAAAATATTTATTAAATTTCAGAAACATAATGAAGTGGCAGAGCTAATTCTAGAACAATCCATGCTCTTTTGCAGGGTGGTCTTCTCTGGGCTGGAATCGTAGCTTACATGTTCACACGTCCCCAGTGGGCCTGGGACACAGGGGGCATTCAATATACATTTGTTGAATTGCATATTTGCTACATGTGTTATGCATGTAATATGTGCACACACACACACACACACACACACACACATACAGGTCATCTTTGATTTGAATATATTTTTTCCACATTGACTTACAGCCACACTAAAGGAAGACTAGAAAAATCATTATTAAAGTTGCAAAGTCAATGAAGAGGTTGTAGGACCATAATAGACTTATCTTTCTCCTTTAAGTACTTTAATTACATTTGTTTAATTATTAGCAGGTGTCATATATTGAGCCCTTCTACATGCCTGGTGCATTTTAACATATTGATGACTACAAGTCCTGCTTGCTTGCTGGTTTAGAGCCTCCTTATAAATTAGCAACAAATGCATGACTCAGGATATATATGAGAGGGTCGTTTAGACAGAGAAGGAAAAAAGACATTCATACTATTCTAAAATATGAAAAAAATAGCATTTTACCACAACTCCTAAGACAGTGGTTTCCCTATAGACTATCCCTCAAGAACAGCAGTAAGTTTCCACAGAACTACAGGGTCCATGAACACATTGTAAGGTAAACTCTTGTCCATCAGATGCTGTTGAATAAAAAAAATGAGATTTAGCAAAGAGAGGGGTCAGGGCCAAACAGAAGACAAGAATCTTGTAATTTTATAAATAAGCCATTTATACACCAGTGTGAGCTAATGTGTATAAACATTTGCTATGAGAAATAAGAAAGAGAAAATCAGACTCCCAAATAACCATTCGACAAGGATTTCTTGAACACTTCTAAACCTAGAAAGAAAATAAATTGGGCCCTTCAAAAAATGAAAAAAAAAAAGGAGACTCATGTCTAAAAAAAATCAACCCCCATTTCCTAACATTGATCACTCACCCCTTATTGCTATCAGCCTTTTTATTCCAATGCCATCATTCTTTCTGTTTTCTTTCTCTTTGATTCAGAGATTAGCTGAGCATATGAATACATATATTTCCACTTCCTGCCCACACATTGATATCTGAATTTCTTCAAAGTCTCACAGTGAAATGCAAGGCAACTTCTCTAAACACCAGAAAACGATGCCTTTTTCTTGGTCCACTCTTCTGTGTCTTCTGTAATCATTTCTGGTTGTAATTTACGGGTGATCTAAGTGCCTTCATTTAGGTTTGTTTAGCTTTGTTTTAGATACTGAGCCAGAAAAGGGCCTGGCCTTTGTGGGGCTTGAGTTTTAGTTGAAAGACACAGAGAGTTAATGAGGAAACAAAACATAAAGATGCTTTCAGACAATGATAAATGCCCTGAAGAAAATAAGGAAAAGTAATGCATTAGACTAGATTCATATTACGTAGGACAGACTAGAACCAGAATGGTGAGAAGCAGTAAGCAGTGTGTCAGTTTTGGGTAAGAACAGTCCAGGAGGAATGGAAAATGCAAAAATTGGGGTGCATCCAAAGTAGACATTCAATGTCTCACAATGTCATCACCTAGTTGTGCAATCATCATCACACTCAATACTTTGGATGTATTATATGTTATGTGAATATATCTCAATAAAATTTGCAGTTGAAAAGAAACCAATCTTTGGAGGCAGGAACAAGCTTGGCATGTTCAAAAAATAAAAAAAGTCAAAGAAGGCCAACCTGGCTGAAATGCAAATTAAGAAAATGAGACGAGGGAGAAGAAACAGGTAGAGGTCGGATCATGTAGGAAATTGGAGTTTATTCTAGGGGCAATAGAAGATCATGGGAATATTTCAAGCAGAGCAGTGATAATATGTGACTTCCCTCTTAGAAAGTTTTGGCTATTGTTTTTAAGATCTGCGCAGCCTGGTCCCTAATTCTACCTTAAATGACATGATTGCCACACAGGCCACATGGAGATAGAGGAGCGACTGTTAGGAAGTCTACTAGGAAGTTGTGTTTTAATAGACTTCTGATTCTTTCAAAAAAAAAAAAAAAATTAACTCAGGGCTCATATTTGGCTTTTTATATATTAAAAATCTGTTTGGGGAGGAGGACTGTTGGAAGATGCCAAGTAGGAGGCTCCAGGAGTCAGTCTCTCCACCAGGGCAACTACTAAACAAGCAGGAAGTGTCTGAATCAACTATTTTGAAACCCCCGAGTCCAGCAGAACACTGTACAGCATCCAGGGAAGATTAGGAGGAAGAGGCTGGTAAATTACGGTAAATACTGTTAGATTGCTCTGTCCACATGGCCAGTTGCCATCACCCAGCCCCACTCTCACAGCAGGCAGCAGTGGGGTCAGACAAAGGGACATACAAATCCACTTCCTTAGGATCCAGAGTGCAAGGGTCAATAGCTGATCACAGGTTTCACATAGCTACTTCAGTTTGTTGCAGGCCCAGCTTTGAGGGCAGCTGTTGTTGCAACCTGCCCCAGAAAAAGGCAGTGGCAAAGACTTGAAGGCTTCCTTGGAGTTACAGAGGAGAGTTAAAGGGCTGCACTTTCTGGGCAGTTCAAGAAAGCACAGCTTTAGGGAGCTGTAGAAGACCTCCTAGTGCTCTTCCTGGTATCTCCCTCTTCCCCTTTCCAGGAGAGTTTGGAGCTTCTTTTGTGGATCCTTGGTCTTGTTCTGGCTGGGAAAGACTGACTGAGGAAACTCCGATCTTCTCTGACATGCCTCCCAGCTCCCAGAATTTAGCATCCAGGCAAAAGCAGCTTAAGACAACCAAAACAGGGAAAGAAATAATTGAGGCAGATGGCCTGAGGCAATGGCATGTCTTCTTCAAGTCCAGCAGTGAAGCCCTGGGGAGAGGAAGAAGTTCTGTCTCCTGGAAATAGAAGGGCATTCAAGCTCCTGTAAACAGTGGTCATGCTAAGACCAAGAGAAGCACAAGCACATCAGAAGACACAGTCCCAGAAGAAACAGGAAGACCCTACGGGTGTGTTTGCCTTGGGCGGACCTTCTTCACAGGAGAGGGCTGACCCTCAAGAAAATCTCTAGCATACCTCCAGCTGGTTACAAACTCAAGAAACAGACATCTCAAGGACTAAATCCCAGAGTAACACTTTAGAATATTATAATGTACAGTGTGCAACAAAAGATTACAAGACAAAGAAACAAGAAATGATGGTTCACCCAAAGGAAGAGGATGAAAATCCAGAAAACATCAGTGAGGAAGACAAGACTATGGAAATACTGGGAAAAGATGTAAAAAAAAAAAAAAAAAAAAAAAAAAATGTTCTTCAGTATGCTCATGAAGATGAAGGAAAATACAGAGAAAAACTAAAGATACCAGGAAAACAATGAAGGGACAATATGAGAATCTGAATAAACAGAGAAATTATAAAGGAACCAAACAGAACTACTAGATATGGAGACCACAAAAACTGAAATGAAAAATTTCTAGGAAGGTTTCAACAGCAGATTGGAACAGGAAAAAGAAAAAACTCAGCAAACTCAAAGATAAGATAGTTGAGATGAGTCAAGCTGAGGAGCAGAAAGAAAAAAGAATGAGATCAAGTGAAAATAGCTTAACAAGCATACCAATACATGCATGGAGGGGGAGGTTCCCAAAAAAGAGAGAGAGAAAGTGGAAGAAAGAATATCCCAAAGAAATAATGACAGTTTCCCAAATTTAGCAAAAGACATGACTGTGCATACCCAAGAAGCCCAGAGAACACCAAACGGGAAAAATGTAAAAAAAAAAAAAAAATGCACCTGGTCACATTATGATCAAACTGTTGAATGCAAAGGACAAGGCCAGAGTTCTGAAAGTTGCAAGAGAAAAGCAACTTGTTATATGCAAAGGAGTTCCAAATAGGTTAAGTTCTGATCTCTCATCAGAAACCATGGAGGCAAGAAGGCAGTGTGTTGAAATACTTAAAGTACTGAGAGAAAATAATCGCCAACCAAGAATTTTGTATCTGGTGAGAGTTTCTTTCAAAAATGAGGGAGAGATTAAGACATTCCCAGACAAACAAAAGCTGAGAATAATCATCAGCACTAGACTTGCCCTACAAGGAATGCTTGAGTTCTTTTTCTGTTGTAAAGGTAACCATTTGGGTAATTATACATGCCAATATTATTGTATTGCATTGTTTGGTATGTAACTCTATTTTTTACTTCCTACAGGTTCTAAAATGCAAATGCATAAAATGTCATAATAAATCTCTGGTTTTGGACATAAAATGTACAAATATATAATCTGTAACAAGTAAAAAAAATGTGGGGGAATGAAGGGGTAGGGGAGCAGTATATGTGTGAGATATTGAAGTCAAATTGTATCAAATCATTACGATTGATATTTATTTAGGATGTTAAATATTATTCCCATGGTAACCACAAGAAAATATACAGAAAATATATCCAAATAGAAATGATACATGGTACAAGACAAAAAATTAAATAAATATGAAAGTAGATATTAATGGAAGAATTTTGGGATGTGTTCCAGTTTGCTAATGCTACCAGAATGCAAAACACCAGAAATGGATTGGCTTTTATAAAAGGGGGTTTATTTGGTTACACAGTTACAGTCTTAAGGTCATGAAGGTCATAAAGTGTCCAAGGTAATGCATCAACAATCGGATACCTTCACTGGAGGATGGCCGGAAAACCTCTGTTAGCTGGGAAGGCACGTGGCTGGCATCTGCTCCAAGTTCTGGTTTCAAAATGGCTTTCTCCCAGGACATTGCTCTCTAGGCTGCAGTTCCTCTTCCAAATGTCACTCTCAGGTGCTCTTGGGGCGTTTGTCCTCTCTTAGCTTCTCCAGAGCAGCAGTCTACTTTCAACGGCCGTCTTCAAAATGTCTCTGTAAGCTGACACTCCTCTCTCAGTTCCAGTGCGTTCTTCAAAGTATCCCTCTTGGCTGTAGCTCCTCTTCAAAATGTCACTCTCAACTGAGTTCCTTCTGTTTGCCAGCCCATTTATATGTCTCCAGTGATTTAATTTAGACCCACCCTGAATGGGTGGGGTGACACCTCCATGGAAATTATCCAATCAGAGTCATCACCCACAGTTGGGTGGGGCGCATCTCCATGGAAACACTCAAAGAATTACAATCTAATCAACACTGATATGTCTGCCCTCACAAGATTACATCAAAGATAACGGCATTTTGGGGGGATATAATACATTCAAACCAGCACAGGATGAAAAGGTATAATGTACAAAAGACTAAATAGCAAAGTGGGAGAAGAAGGTCCTGCATTATCAGTAGTGACTTTACTATGTAAATGGATTAAACTCTCCAGTCAAAAGGCAGAGATGGGCAGAATGGATAAAAAAGAATGAGCCAGCTATATGCTGTCTATAAGAAACTCACCTTAAATTCAAAGGCATAAGTAGTTTGAAAGAGAAAAGATGCAAATAGTAATCAAAAGAGAGCTGAGTTATCTATACTAACATCAGATAAAAATATACTTTAAGTCAAAAACAGTTATGAAGGACCAAGACAATCATTACATACTTATAAAGGGGTAACTTCAACAGGAAAATGTAACTATTACAAATATGTGTGTACCTAACAGTAGAGCTCCCAATGAATGAAATACCAAGAGATATGAAGTGAGAAAGGGATGGTTCTACATTAATAATAGGAGACTTTAATTACCACTTTCAGAAAGGGTAGAACATCTGCCAAAATATCAGTAAGAAACACAAGCCCTTAAAATACTCTAAACCAACTAGACCTAACAGCCATATATAGTACACTTCACCCAACAACAGCAGAACACACATCCTTCTCAAGTGCACATGGCTCATTCTCAAGGATAGACCATATCTTAGGTTACAAAACAAGTCTCAATAAATTCCAAAATATTGAAATCTTACAGTGTATCTTCTCTGACCACAATAGAATGAAACTAGAAAATCACTAAAAGAAGGAGAAATGGAAAGTTCACAAATACATGGAAATTAAAACAACATACTCTTAATCAATGTGTTAAAGAGGAAACCACAATGAAATTAGGAAATATCTTGATGTGAATGGCAATGAAAACACAAAATACCAAAGCTTATGGGATGCAGCAAAGACAGTGCTGAGAGGAAAATTTTTCACTCTAAAAGCTTGCATTAAAAATTAAGAAAGATTGCAGATCAGAGGACCAAACCTCAAAACTGGAAGAACCACAAAAAGAAGAGAAACTAACCCCAAAGGAAGCAGAAGGGAGGAAATAACAAAGACTGGAGCAGTGACATATAAAATAGAGAATTAAAAAATACAATAGAAAGAAACAACAAAACCAAAAATTAGTTTTTGGAAAAGAAGAAATAGAGGGTCTCAAAAATAATAATCATCATAATAAAGAGATTGAATCAGTAATCAAAAACCTTCCAAAAAGGAAAAACCCAGGACCGGATGTCTCAGAGGGGAATTTTCCAAGAATTAACATCAATCCTACTCGAAGTCTTTGAAAAAACTGAAAAGGAAGAAACACCCCTTAATTTATTCCATGAGGCCAACATCACCCTCATACAAAAGCCAGAAAAAGGAAGCACAAGAAAAATAATTACAGACCTCTAATTAAAAACAGATATAAAAATCCTCAATAAAATACTAGCAAACAGAATCCAATAGCACATTAAAAGAATTATACACCATGATCAAATGAAATTTATCCCAGATATGCAAGAGTGGTTCAACATAAGAAAATGAATTAATGTAATACATCACATTAACAGAATGAAGAGAAAAAAACACATGTATTAGTTAGGGTTCTCTAGGGAAACAAACCAACAGGAGATATCTGTAAATAAGAGATTTTAAAAAGTGTCTCATGCAACTGTAGGGGTGCACGAGTCCAAATTTCGTGGGGCAGGATGCACGAGTCCGAATTCCATACAGCCGGCAGCAAGCTGGCAACTCCGATGAAGGTCTTTGCTGGACTCTCCAGGAAAGGCTGGTTGGCAGAAGAAAAAAGGGTCTCTCTTCTCCCTTAAAAATCTTCAACTGATTGCGTTAAATCCAGCTGATTGAATTTTCTTATTGTAGAAGACACTCCCTTCATTGATGTAATCAGTCACAGATGCAATGACGAATGATTTAATAAACCAAACTTTTGGTTCATTACCAGCCACAAATGTCCTTGCAGTAACAGGCCAGTGCTTGCTTGACCAGACACCTGGGCACCATCACCTGGCCAAGTTGATACATGAACCTAAATATAACACCACATGATCATCTCAATTGATAGAGAAAAAGCATTTGACAAAACCCAGAACTTTTTCTTGATAAAAATGTTTAGAAAACAAGGAATTAAAGAAATCTTCTCTACACAATAAAGGACATATCTGAAAAACCTACAGCTAACATCATATTCAGTGGTGAAAGACTGAAGGCTTTCCCTCTAAGATCTGGAATAAGACAAATATGTCCACTATCACCACTGTACAAAAGTTCTAGTCAGAGCAATTCAGCAAGAAACATAAATAAAAGGCATCCAAATTGGAAAAGAAGAAGTAAAACTTTGCCTGTTTGCAGATGATATGAGCTTCTGTACAGAAAATCCTGAAAAATCCTCAAGAAAGCAACTAGAGCTAATAAATGAATTCAGCAAAGTGGTAGGGTACAAAATCAACACCCCAAAATCAACAGGGTTTCTAAATACCAGCAATGAACAATTGGAAGAGAAAAATCAAGAAAAAATTCCATTTACTAGCAACTAAAGGAATCAAATATCAACAAATAAATCTTAAACTACAAAACATCGCTAAAAATCAAAAAGACCTAATTAAACAGAAATATATTTCCTGTTCATGGATTGAAAGAGTAAATATTGTTAAGATGTCAATTCTAGCCAAATTGATTTATATTTTCAATGCAATCACAATCAAAATTCCAACAACCTTCCTTGCAGAAATGGAAGAGCCAATCATAGAAATTATGTGAAAGGGTAAAAGGCCCCAAATAGCCAAAGTCATCTTGAAAAAGAAGAACAAAGTTGGAGGACTCACACTTCCCAATTTTAAAACTTATTACAAAGCCACAGTAATCAAAACAGCATGGAACTGGCACAAGGACAGACATATCAACAAATGTAATTGAATGAAGAGCTAAGAAGTCAAACCTCACATTTATGGCTGACAGTTGGCAAGGGAGCACAGACCACTCAATTGGGAAAGAATAGTCTCTTCAACAAATGGCACTGGTAAAACTGGATGACCATTTTCAAAAGAATGAAAGTGGACCTCTACCTCATACTGTATACAAAATTTAACTCAAAATAGATCAAAGACCTAAATATAAGAGCCAGAACTATAAAACTCCTGGAAGAAAATTTAGGGAAGCATCTTCAGGACCTTGTGGTAGGCAATGGTTTCTTAGAATTACACCCAAAGCACAAGCAATAAAAGAAAAAATAGATGAATGGGAACCCATCAAAATTTAAAATGTTTGTGCCTTAAAGGACTTTATCATTAAAGTAAAACTATAACCTACACAAAGGGAGAAATATTTGGAAACGTCTTATCTGATACGCATTTAATATCCAGAATAAATAAATCTTTCAGCTCAACAACAAAAAAGACAAACATCCCAATTAAAAATTTGGCAAAAGACTTGAATAGTCCTTTTTCGAAGGAAGATGTACAAGTGGCCAAAAAGCACATGAAAAGATGCTCAATATCATTAGCCATTAGGGAAACCAAAATCACAGTGAGATACCATTTCACAATCACTACAACTACTATTTTTTAAAAAAGGAAAATAACAAGTGTTGGAGAGGATGTGGAGAAATAGAAACACTCATTCTTTGCTGGTAGTAATATAAAATTGTGTAGCCACTATGGTAGACAATTTGGCAGTTCCTCAGAAAGCTGAGTATAGAATTACCATGTGACCCAGCAATCCCACTTCTAGATGCATATCCAAAGGAATTGAAAGCAGGGACTCAAACGGATATTTGCACACCAATGTTCATAGCTATTCACAATTTCCATAAGATGAAAGCAACCCAAGTGTCTGTCAACCGATGAATGGATAAACAAAATGTGGTATATACACACAATGGAATATTATTCAGCCATAAAAAGGATTGAAGTTCTGATACCTGTGACAACATGGATGTACCTTGAAGACATCATGTCAAGTGAAATAAGTCAGACACAGAAGGACACATATTGCATGATCTCACTGATATGAAATAATTAGAATAAGCAAACTCACAGAGTCAGAATCTGGAATATAAGTAACCAGAGGACAACATGGCGGAATAGGAAGTTAAAGCTTAAAATGTAGGTTCCTATTTGGATCAGTGAAAATACCTTGGTAATGGATGATGGTGATGGTAGCACAACATTGTGAATGTAATTAACAGCACTATTTGAATGTAGTTAAAACAGGAAATGTTATAATATATATGTTACTAGAATATAATTTTTTTAAAAGTCCATGGAACTGCACAATACAAACAGTGAACCCTAATTTAAACCATGGGCTACAGTTAATAGCACAATTATAAAAACTTGCTTTCCTCACTTATAACAAATGCTCCACACTAATACAAGGTGTTAATAACAGGGTGGTATATGGGAATCCTGTATTTTATGCATGATTGTTCTATAAACCCTCAACTTTTCTAATAAAAAAAGAATCTGTTTGGAAGCCAACTGTTTTTAAAGTAACTTTGATTTTAATTAGTTTAGCATTTTAATTTTAAGAAAGGATGAGCAAGCTTAGTAAGAAGCATTTTCCCTTTGTGTGTCTAAATCTGCACCATAATGTTACATTAAAATAGTTGCTGGTGTGTTAATTAATAATTATCTTAGGAATATTTCAAATGTGAAAGGCCACTGTGACTCACCAAGCTTGCTTTTCGCTCGCTCCATTTTAAAATTCAATCAATCCTTTTTACAAATGACAGGATCATTTAATTTCGTAAAAGAGACATTTTTATTACACATAGGGCTGTTCATCTAATTGAATTTATTGGATATGGCAGGCTCTAAAACTTGATTTTGTTTTTCAAAATGCATTTTGTCAAATATCTTGCCTATATCTAATTTGATTCACGTTTAGGCTCCAAATGAATCTCACTGTCCCACTCTTGGTCTCCCCCCAAGACGCTGGGGGACACTCACTGCACACGGAGCTCAGTGGAGTGAGAGCTGGAAGAGCAGACAGTGGTGTATGGAAGGGAGGTGAAGACTGCAATTACCAGCCAATGCAACCACACTGCTATTTTCTTTTGTACACAACAATGGCCTTTACTATTTTTAATTTACGTCATATACACGACAGCAGTAGGATAGGATAAAATCACCTGAAATGTCAAAAATATAAATATGTAAATATATGTGGCAAATTAGGGTACATTTGGAGGTTTGAAGTTAAAGGAAAACAGCATTCCCTGAGAAGAAACTGCCCATTGTCATCTCCCCTGCCCACAGTCCTCCCCACCAAAGGACAGGGTGTCGCAGTTGGTAATAAAATATTACTCCAGAAGGGATTCCTACATGAAAGGCTGTAAGAGGGGCATTCACTTTTGTGTTTAATCCCCTCAAAGACTGGGCATTTTAAAGATCACGAAGGAATCCATACTTGACGGAAGTGAAATCCTGATAGTAGAGCCACATTATTAAGCAGCTGGCTCAACTCCCAAATTTCATATTCACTCTTCCTATTGCACATCGCTTCTACTGGCTGAAATAATGATAATAACAGTAGCAGCTATTAATAAGAAGAGCACATTTTATTATCTGGTACCTTTCTTTAATGTCCATTCATTTGCCTTATTCAATCCTCATTGCAACCCTTGAGGTAATTATGGTGATGACAATGTAACAAGTGGGGAAAACTGAGGCTCCAAGAGATTAATGGACTTGCATCAGGTAACAGAGGAGTCCCGTGCAGGTCAATTTGAATCCTTCCACACTATACCCTGCTGGAAGGTTATCATGATTTGAGACAAATGGTAGCACTTTTGCCATTCAGCACCACTAACCACTTACAAGAGACACAGAGAGCCCCAGCACCAGCAGGTCCTAGGTCCAAATGGAGGATAAAGCAGAGGAGTGTTGTAGTGTTTGCACAGGCTGAAGATGGCCAGAAATTCCTTGACACTGTCTCTCGTTGAGAGTTGGGCTCCATTTCCCCTCCCCATTGAATCTGGGCTGGCCTGTGACCCCTTTGACAAATAGAGTATGGTGAAAGTGACTCAGGGACATGGCTGTCAGAAACTCTACAAGATGCCTAGCTGAATTTGAAATTCAGATAACAACAAATTTTTTGTATAGGTGTCTTCCATGCAATATTTGAGAAATACTGATATAAACTTGTGCATACGTACATACTTATCCATGCATAGTTATAAAAATTTTTACTAAATATTATTCATCATTTAAAAACTGGGCATCCTGTATTTCTTTTACTAAATCTGACAATCTTGCCCTAGGCCAGTCCCAGAACCAGTCATTAAAAGAACCGGAAGCTTCTGCCTTGGTTCCTTGGAGTCTTGGCTGCATGTAAGAAGCCTGACCACCCTGGTGGAGAGATGATGCGGGAAAGTAATGGAATTCACAGACAGAGAAGTGGGAGCAGTCAAGCTCAGCTTTCCAGCCTTCTTGCCAAAGCCCCAGACATGGGGTAGTCCAGGTAATCTGCACCGGTCTACACCACAGGCAGCAGAAGAATCATCAGTCAAGCCCTGACTGAAATCCTGACCCACCAAAGCATAAAATATAATAAATTGGCTGTTGTATTTAACTACTATGTAGAGAGATAATTTATTATACAGCAATAGATAACTGGAACAGAATTGAAGAATAAAGGAGGGGAAAATCAAAGTCAAAGCCAAGGCCCATAATCAATGAAGAGTAATGAAACTCTCAAGTGTCTTTGGAAAAGATGCAATGGTTTATTCCACTTCAATTTTTTTAAGTGTTTAATTTATGGCAATTCAGCCTTTACATTAGCTTTTTGAGTGAAAAATTGATAACACACAAATATAATTTTTAACATATACCCTGAAACATAAAAATAATTCTAAAGAATATTTTTCAGTCTTTACCTCTATAGGTCTTCCCTTTTACAGCATGGTACTTTTCAAAAAATAATTTAGAATAGCTTGTTTATGAGATATCAGCAGCTGTTGATTCAGTTGCTAATTAATGATTCAGGCAAAATCAATGTGTAATATCCAGTGATAACCACTTTGTAATTATAAGTTCTTTCCTTGTCATCAACCTTGTAAATTACAGATAATTTTAGAATTTTTACTCATCGTTGGTTACTGAATAGACTCTCTGAATGATTCCGGTCATTATTCATCAGTTGTACTCAAGGAAGAAACCTGAGCCTCTTCCCTGCCTCCTTCTTCTCCGTCATCTTCCAGAACCAGTAGATGAACAAGAGCTGCACGTTCTGGCCCCCAGATGGCTCTCAAAGCCACCCGCTTCTCTTCACCCCACTGCCACCACCCTGGATTGGGACCATGAAGATAACCTCTTACCTAGTCTTCTTGCCACTATCCTAGACCCTGTGGTAGGCAGAATCGGAGCATCCCATAATGTCGATGTTCTCATCCCTAGAACCCAGGAATAGGTAACCTGACCTGGCAATGGGGATTTTGCAGATGTGATGAAGTGAAGGATCTTGAGATGGGGAGATTGCCCTGGATGATGTTAGGTGGACCCCATGTCACCACAAGAGCCCTTATAAGAGGGAGGCATTAGAATTATTGTAAAACAGACGAAGGCCATGTGACAATGGGACTAGAGATTGCAGCCATGCACTTTGCATTTGGAGGCCTAGACCACAACCCAAGGAATGCTGGTGGCCCCTAGAAGCTAGAAAAGGCGAGGAAATTTCAGAAGGCATTCCGACCCGCTGATGCTTAGATTTTAGACTTCTGATACCCTGACTGTAACAGAATAGATTTGCTTTGTTTTCAGCCACTAAATTTGGGGTAAATTGTTACAGCAGCAATAGGAAACCAATACACTCCTCTAATTTGTTATCTACACCAACAAAGGCCTCTGTTTGATCTTTGAATTAAATCCAAATTCCTTCAAATAACTTGCAAGAGCTAGTCTGGTTTCCTTGACCTCATTTCTTTTCACACTCCCCCTTGCATGCTAAACTCCAGCTGACACCTGCTTTCTGTTCCACAAACATCCCAAGCTCTTCCTGCCCCAAGGCCTTGGCAGAGCTTAGTACTTATTTGCCAAGTCCTGTCTTTTCCTTCCTGGCCCCTTAGATAAGCAACAGGTAGCACCTCCCTTGAAGTTAGAGCTATTTGACTATCTCGGACAATAGAAGAGGTGTAAACATGGTTTTTGCTCCTTCCTGGGCCCCGAAAACCTCCCCCTGAGATCCTCTAGGCTCCCGCCCTCTATTCCCACCTGACAACTGAATGTCCAGGCCATGGAGGCCCCAGAGAGCTGTCAAATCGCATCATGGTTGTCACGGGTTGGAGTGACAATGCTCCTCTGCCAACCCACATTGGATCCTAAAGTGCATAAAGACACTGCACTAAGGCACTGGGGTGGGGGTTATTTGTTACGATGTTAGGTAACCCACTGCAAAACCTGTTCATTAGCTGTACTTTTGCCTGGAACATGCTTACTCCAAATATTTCCATAGCAGACTCCCCAAGGTCTTAGCTGAAATGTCATTTATGGAGGGCTTCCCTATCCATAGAAACACCCTCTACTCATATTAGCTTGTTGTATTTTTTCATAACAGTTTTCATTATCCCCAATGTTTTTTTTTTTTAGTTTTTCCTTTACATGGTCATTGTGTATCCTCAATGCCTCATACAATACCTGGCACACAGTAAGCATTTAATAAATATTTGTCGGATGGATGGATGGATGGATGGATGGATGGATGGATGGATGGATGGGAAGGGATAGCATGAACCCACAGATTGACAAATTCAGGGCTTTTAGGCAGCTGGGAACGGAGAGGTATCTGGAAAGGGCTAAGTTGTGAATATTCTTGTGCTTCATTCTGAAAAGCCTATCTTTATTTTGCAACAATTGGGAAGCCACTAAATGTTTTTTATCAGAGTAGGTCTTTCAGAATTTTACTTTGGCAAGAGTGTGAATAGTGGTTGATCAGGATATAAAAGAAGAGGAGGTAGGGTGACCACTTGGGAAACCACTGGTGAAAAAAAAAATTAATAAAGAGTGTACATCAAACACTGCACTTAGAATTTAATTGCATCAGAACTCATTTAATCTTCATAACAACCAATGAGGAAGATATCATGATGTCTGTTGTACAGATACAAAAACTGAGGCACAGGGAGGTTAAGTAACTTGCCAAGATCACACAGCTAGTCAGCCATTGCTCATTACAATTTGAACCCAGGCAGTCCAATGCCAAGGACCACGCACCTAACTACTATTTTATATTGTGATTACAGTTACATACAAGGACAGTGGCAGTCAACAAAGAAAAGAGGGTATTCCAATATGCAGAAAGGGGTGTCAGACACGACTCCAAAGTATTGCTCAAAGTAAAGAAAACAAAGTAGGTGCATTATCATTCCACTACTTTATAGTGTTGAACTTTGTCTCACACAAAACCTCCTCAATGCCAGATTCCCTTTTTTCTTAGAAACCGAGCCTTGTAATATTTTTATTTCAAGTAGCATACCCAATATTGTGATACTTTCTGTTGTGTTCCTTGCTGCTTCTGCCAATTCACCCAAAACATCTCAGATCATATAAACAAGCCATGGGAGGATGATAGGAAAACAAGCAGAGACGCCAACCACTAGTAAAAGTGAAGAGGGTGTTTTTCAGAATGTTTGGATAAGATATTCGGGATGACCCCCAAACAATTTTAATTTTCTTAGGTGCAGGTCAGTCTGCCCTTTCCAGGCACGGTGTTGGCTGTGGCTACTCATATATACTAACCAACGTTAGGCATTCCATATTGGGGGTGACATGAAAGGCAGGTCTCTCCATAATCCTGGATTTATAAAGATTTCTATTCACTTAGGCACTCGGTTGATTTGATCACAAGGCCTTTTTCTTTAAACAGCAAGTTTAGGCATGTATGAGGGCTTGCTTCCATCAGGGCCCAGCACTATGGTAACTGATTATTTTTTCCTTTGGTCTGCATGAGTGTTCCTGAGGGAACATAATTTAAGCGGACATATTAAATCATGTCATCAGCAGTCACCAGCCAAATGAATTATTGATCAATGGCTGTGAAATCAAAGTGCATCTGCAGAATTACTACACTTGGAACCAGGGACACGTTTACAGTAAACTGTATTCGGGAGGCTCTCCGTTTGACTAAGGGCTGGCTTGGCACGGTCGGCTGTGTAGACCATCTTTTCCAGGTTTTTCTTCTTATACTCTTAAGTATCTGTATTATGTCTGTGAAAGGGCCTTGCAAATTCTGAAGTCAATACAAATGCGGCGGTGATTATCATTTCAGGTGATTGTCTTGTATTTATCAGTAGAAATTGGAAAATGGATTTTTCCAGTCGGTGTATTATCTAAACCTACTGCCTCCACTCCTACCCGAAATACCACCGCTACCAACAACAAGATTCATCAGCCTCCATTGAGCAGTGCCATGGGCAGGTGCCGAGTGGCAGTCACGCAGGCTTCCTCCCTTGGACAGTTCTTTCCCAGTGCATTCATGCCGTGCGTCCCCTCACCACTCACGCATCCTGTCATCTAATCATCTCGACCCTGCCCAGTGAGTATCGTCATCACCCTCATTGTCCAGATGAACAAACAGACTTAGCCAGAGTGGCACGGCTAGGTAGGGTAGAGGCAAGATTCAAACCCAGCAGCTTGACCTCCAAACACGCCTGCTGCTTCACCCGTTCTCAGCCAATTGGGAGATGGAAGGAAGTGGAAGGAATGTGCAGCCGGTGTTTGAGGCATTGCCTGGCTGGTTTTTAAGTGTGCACCGGTGTCAGGGGTGGGGCGTGAGTCTGCCTTCTCACAACTCCTCTCTGGCCCTTGTCCACTCAGTGCTTCCCCCACTTTCTTGTATACACAGATCACTTAGGGATCTTGTTAAATACAGATTCTGACTCCATTGGAGCAGAATAAGCCAGAAAGTCTGCGTTTCTGACCAGCTCCCAGGTGCTGCTGATGCTGCCGATCCCTGGGCAACCCCGGGGGGCAGCAAGGTCTTCCAGGAGGCATGGAGGATGTTGGTGGGGAGATTAGAGCATCAGTCAGGATCCTGGATGAAAGACATGGCTGAAGAGACTCTTTACAGGGGGGTGGGCAAGTCAAGGAATCAATAGAACACAGACTCAAGAACTAACAGTACTGGGAGGCTGTTACCTGCATTCATGGGGGTGGGCAGGGAGCTCTAGCCTGTAAGAGGCACTCAGCCTCAGCTGGAGGAATGTAGCCACTATCACGGGCCGTCCAGCCGAGAAGGAGCAGGAGGAAGAAACAACCTTACCTCTCTCTACCTCTTGTTTTCCTGCAGGTACCTTCCTGGTCAAATCCAACTCTAACCACTGAGCTTGAAGGCACAGGGCAAGTTGACAATGGATCTGGAGGGGCAAATGGGGAATGATTAGCTTTGGGGATGAGTCTCTCAATGGGGAAGTCTCCCTGATCTTCTTTGGCATCAGTCTGGCTCATTCATCCATTCATCTGACAGATATGTTTCTACCACATCAATGGTCTCTCCTACATGGTAGGGATAGAGTGGTGACCAAAACAAGGGTTCCTGTCCTCTTGGAATGTATACTCCATATGTCTGGGAGTAGGGGTAATATCCAGGGGATAGGTAAATGTATACCATAATGTCAGTTAGTGATAAATTATGTAGAAAAATGAAACAGAGTAAGGGAATGGAGAGGGGCAAGAGGCATTCTTTTAGATAAAGTGGTCAAGGAAGACCTCATTGAGTAGGCAGCATGTCAGTAGCCACATGAATGAAGTGAGGAAACAAACCATGGGGACATATGTGGGAAGAGAAGTTTGAGCATAGAAGAATAGCAAGGAAGCCGGTGTGGCTGGGCTTTGGTGAAGTGGACAAGTGTGGTAGATGAGGTTCTCTGGTCTGATGGTTGTACCTTCTCTGCTAAAGTGTTGGTCTCCAACTGGTTTGTTTGTGTGGTTTGCTTGGGATGGTGTTCAGTTCCACCTGGGCCTCCTGAGGAAGGGAAGCTGTACCTCCTCTCAACTGTCCCTAACCACGGGCCAGGTTGGGCAAACCCAAGCAGTCTGTGTGCCAGTAACTTCCATGCTCCTCCACACAGAACCACGAGAACCCCTGGAGTCCTCTTCTGTGCCCTCCAATGGCCTTGGAAGGCTGGAATGGGGTGAGGGATAATGCTATCCTTCACCCAGGCATGTTCTCCTGTGGTGTCTAGTTTGCCTCCTGCCTTCAGAAATCTCTGGACCCAAAACAGGAAACAGTCTCTATGTTAGGTACATCTACAAAGCTCGGGGAACCTCAGTTGAGTTCTCCTAAGAACTCTCCCCAAATTCTATTTTGACAATAGCACAAGAATGGACCTAGGGACTTTTGGAACTCAGTGAGCATCCAGAGAGGGAACGAACTGCTAATCTTCTCGTTCTGCATATACTCCCACCCACTCCAACAATTTCCTTGAGCTTTGCCCTTGGCTTCAGGGAAGGAAGTCCCACCATCATGCAGAGAGAAGGAAAGGACCCCTCCCCCACATCACAAAGTCTGCACTCCTTAGAAAGCCAGCAACCAGAGTGTCCCTCCTATCTCCCTTCCTCTTCTCACATAGCCTAGGGATGGGTGTGGCGGGACAGTGGGTGGTGGAGTTAGGTTCTGTGGAAAGACGTCTGGACCCCAGCTTCCAGCATTGTCTTTAGAAATGGGAGCATTTAGCACATTTTATTTTCAACTGCAGGTCCTAGTTGCACCAAAATAATCCCATTCATCAGCTTATACAAATGAAAGTAGCACATGTCCCCAGTTGGGCTTGTTAACAACTTTGGTAAAAATACGGTCTGGGAAAGGCAGCTGAACCTCCTCATAGAAATGAGATTTGGCTTCAGGTTTTATTGTAACTCACACCTTTACTGCAACCACAACCAACTCTCATTACAAATCCTGTGTATTTCTTACGCATCTTCCCAAGAGCCTTGTGCATGACAGACACTCAAATATTTTTGGATGATTGTAATACAACCCTATGTTCTTTGGTAGATGGGCCTTAGGAGTGTGATTAACAATCATAGCTGGGAAAACCAGCTGGAACCAGAGGTCCTTGCTACTCTACCTGAAGCAGATTCACTGGGAGATTCCATGAAGCTTGGGAGAGATGGATAAGAAGTAGCAAGGGGAAAAGGTGATCTCCACTTTTTCACCTATGTCAACCAAATAAACAGAGGCCACGGATGGGGTGACAGAAATTGCTGTCAAAATACATCGTCATGATCCCTGTAAAACTGAGCTGCAGCGTCTATATTAATATAAGAACAGATGTATGAGGTTCAAGGTTGGTACGTGGTTTGTATAAACTGATCCAAATATATGCAGTTTCTGCCAGGATCTCATATCTCCATACATTGTTGGGAGACATGTGATTAGGTTATCCTGGCAGCTCTGAATGGGTTTTGCTTATGGAGATTTTATGGTCACCAGACTCCAAGAAGCACAAACATCCAATTTGTAAATCAGTCCTCAATCAGTTGTATATGTTCCCAAGAACTATATCCTACAGATCTGGAGACACGTGGTGGTTACAGAAGGCCCAGTTTGACTGAGCATTACCTTCAAAGAGTAAGATCCAGTTTGAGTCTGGGCTGCTAATGGAATTTTACCAATAATCATAATGCCAAATGAATTGTGGGCTACGGTGTGCCAGACCCTCTTTGAAACACTTTGCATGTATTATCTCACTTAACCTTCCAATGAGCATATGAAGCAGGGCAGATGAGGAAATGAAGGCACAGAGCTGGCTAGAGCAGGGATAAGGTTTGATGCATCTGTTTTAACTTCTAAATTTCTATGGATGATTTTTTTTTTCCCTTTCTGCTGACCAGTTGGAAATGAATGGCATGACACTTACAAAGAGAACCTTTTGGGTGTTCATGCACAATTCAATTTCTCTCTGTGAGTCGAACTTTAAGACTTCCTTAGGGAATTCCATACAACAGCAGAGATGACATAGAGATACAAAACAGGCCACATTTGTGATAGACAAAAATTGCTTTGTGTAGCAAAGCCTGACTCTCATAAACTTTAAATGTTGTACTTCCATAATTTGCAATGGACGCTTTTTAATAGCACCTTTTCTATAGATAACACCCTGGCAAAATTTCTAAAACCTAATTTTCATTGGTGAAATGCTTTTGTTTTTTGCAAACGGCCTTTAAATGAGAAAAGGCGTTTGTATCCATTATTTGACACTGGAGACATGGTACTGAGCAACAAGATGAATTTTAGAAAGGGGGAGGGCAGAGAAAGAAAATGATTTTAGGTAATTGGACAGAGCGATTTTCAAGAGGATCTTGGTCACCGCAAGAGGAAGCTTGCCGGAATTACTCCGGCACACAATTCGCATCACAAGATCTGTTGCCACTGGCCCCTTGATCGATTTTACTTAACACCAAGTCCTGTTGGATCTTATTTACTTATGGAGGCAAAGTCCATAATAGTGAGAATGAACACAGAGGTGTTGCTTAGAAAAAGCAGAGCCATTTGAACAGCTGTAGACTGTGCAAATTATCAGAACATTCAACGAAGCCAAAGGAAAAGGCAGGCATCTCGCAGAGTTAGAGCCCTGCCCCAGCAGCCAGCTGTTACACAGATAATGACCCAGGGAAGCAAGCTGGAGAACAACAGAAAGAAAGAGATCATACTCCATGGTTCTACTGGACAGGAAGAGAACCTCCTCATCCTCTCTGAAAGCATAGTGGGTGTGCTTTCCAAGCTCATTTCCATACAGCAGAATCCCTTCAATCAAATTCCAAGCTGTTTGACTGAAGAGAAGATTCTGACAGTTAAAACTCTGAAATGATGATCTCTAGGCAGGCATTGGGTTTTCAAGTTACTTGTTTTCACTTGCTTTGTGCAACACCATGCTTATTACATATCCTATCTTAAAAAAAAAAATGCATTGATTCTCAGGGATGGATTTTAATCTGAGGTCACAAATCAATAAATCAATTTCTGCAAGACAAGACACAGATAAATGAGTGCTACAGAATGCGCAAGGCAAAGCACATGAAAGCAGCCTTTCCCCACCAGCTGTGTGACCTGCAACCACCCGCTGAAGCCCCTTGGGCCTTGTTTCCATATTAAAAAACAGTGATTTTTTAAAAATGCCTGCTCTATGTCTTGCCCATTTTGTCTATCGCTAGTCATAAGTGTTGAGTGAGCTCATGGATGCAAAAGCATTTTGCAAATTTTAAACCCATCCAAACAAAGATCACTATGATGATGATCATTAGTGGGGATGGGGGCAGAAGGAGCAATACAGCGAAAGTGCCAGAGATCAAGACAAGATGGGGGACAAGGGGTCAAAAGAGAATCAAGTTCATGGATTACAGCATGGAGAACAGTGATTTGAGCTTTAATACCAGCCCAGGGGAAAGCGGAGTAAGTGACCCTTCTTGCGGAATAACAATGAGTCCATGAATGTGGTGGCCAGGCTAGAAATACCTGCCCACCGCTGTCCCAGCTATGGCAAGGGATCATCTCCAGAAGGGCCTTATTCAAAGGTAAACCCTGACTCCCAAGGAGTGGTAACCAATTGACAAAGCTGCTTCTGCTTCCTGACAGAATGGGGATAAAGGAAATGGTGGGAGAGCTGGGAAGGTGTGGGGCATTCAAAAGGGTGACAGAGCATGGATGTCTTCACCAAATTCTCTAAAGGATCTGTTCCAGTTTGCTAAGGCTGACATTATGCAATACACCAGAAATGGATTGGCTTTTATAAAGGGGATTTATTGGGTTACAAATTTACAGATCTAAGGCCACAGAAGTGTCTAAACTAAGACATCAACAAGAAGATGCCTTCATTGAAGAAAGGCCGATGGCATCCAGAACACCTGTCAGCTGGGAAGGCATGTAGCTGGCAACTGCCGAATCTTTGCTCCTAGATTCCATTACTTTCAGCCTCTGATTCCAGTGGCTTTCTCTTTAAATGCATGTGAGTTCTCACATAGCTTCTCCAGGGCAAACTCTGAGCTTCATCTCTCAGTTTAGCATCTGCAAACTTCTTTCTGTCTGCATCTCCAAGCGTCTGGGTCTGTGTCGACTCTGAGCTCTCTCTCTCTCTCTTCCCCTGAGCTCCCTTAAGGACGGCAGTAAGCTATTCAAGACCCACCTTGAGTGGGTGGGGTCACATCTCCATGGAAACAACCTAATCAAACGATCCCAGCCACAATAAGTCTGCCCCCCAAGACTGGATTAAAAGAGCATGGCTTTTCTGGGGTACATAACAGATTCAAACCGGCACAGGGTCCATGACCAAAAACAACCTTTTCTAAATGATTCTCAAATAAGATTTCCTAAACTCAGCCTATAACTGGCTTTCACAGAATTCTTATGAAACGGGTGGATTTATCCAGAATTATCGATCGTTACACACACACACATCATCAGCATCAGGTCTGGGAATGGTTTGTCCAGGGCTTTGTGGCCTTATAGCAGGTGGACTCTCCCCGGATTCAGTACTGGGAATGGACAGTTACTCAACAGGATGCGACAGGCCTGAGCGGGAAGGAGACCCACCAATGTAGGCATGGGGGTGACGACACAATGGCCCCAATGTACAACCAAGACCAAGTCTAGTCTGGTGGGTGCAGCACAGTGTCCTGAGGACATGTCAGAGACAGCAGGTGAGGCACCTGTCTCAGTGGGTGCACGGATCCTAGGAAGGGGGCATCACAGAGGGTCTGTCTGCAGGTAGTTGGGCCAAGGCCATCACAGCTAGGATTTGAGGCCCTGTGCCCATTCCCAGGGAAACCAACCAAGACAAGGTAGTGATAGGAGAACTGGGATATTGGGCAGATTACAAGACGAGAACTCAAGTACTGGAGTCACAGCAAAAAAATCAAGGATCAGTAATGGGATTCAGGAACAAGAAAGAATTCCAGATGGCCAAAGTGGGCAGGTCCCTTGGGGTGGAGTTCAAGGCATGGAACCACAGGACATGAATCTTATTTACCTCTGGCCACAGTGAGTTTGGCCCTGGGGACAGGGATGGGGCTGGGCCAACAGGTGGGGAATAAAATGGCTCCAAGTCCTGGGAAATAAACAATTTCAGGACCTTGGGGGAAAAAATGCAGGTCTGATAGCTTTAGGGTTTGTTTGTTTGTTTGTTTTTCCTTTTTAATAATATCAAAGGCATACTGTAAAAATTAAATTAAATTAAATTAAAGTCAGCTAAACCAGGAAAACATAAAGAAGAAATTGAACCCAAATTTTTCTTTCCTTAAGCAAGACCCACCATAATACACTGGTGTATAAACTTCCAGATAGTTCCTGAGCATAAATGCACATATACATTTGTGGTGTTTACATATACACAAACATAAATTCTGCCAAAAAAATGTATTCACACTGACAGACTCTTTCATGACCAACTTTTTCACTTAGCAATATATAATGCATGTATTAGTTAGGGTTCTCTAGGGAAACAGAACCTACAAGAGATATCTGTAAATATACGATTTTATAAGAAGTGTCTCAGGCAACTGTGGGGATGCAAGAGTCCAAGCTCCGTAGGACAGGCAGCGAACTGGCAACTCCAATGAAAGTGTTTGACAAACTCAGGAAACGCTTCACTGGTTAACCAAAGAAGAGGTGATGGTCCCTTCTCTCTCTCCCTTAGAAGTTTTCAACTGATTAGATTAAATCCAGCTGATTGAATTCTCTCATTGCAGAAGACATGCCCTTCATTGACGTCATCAGTCAGAGCTGCAGCCAACCTACTGTTGATTTAATAAACCAGCCTTCTGGTTTATTAACCAGCCACAAATGTCCTTGCAGTAACGGTTAGGACAGTGCTTGCTTGACCAGACACCTGGACACCATCACCTGGCCAAGTTGCCAAGTTGGCACATGAACCTAATCATCACAATGCATATTCTCCAAAATCCATAAATATATTCTAATATTGTCATTTTGAATGACTGGCATAATATTTATTTTATGCATCTACCATAATGTGCTTAGCAAATACCTCATTGCTAGACAATAAGGTCTTTTTCACTTTCTGAATTTATGAACAGTGCTGTGGTAAATATCCTTGTACATAATTTCCTTAACCTAAGCTTCTAAAAGCAAACGCATTAAATCCAAGCCCATATTAAGTTGTCCCATATTGACAAACTGATCTCCATGAAGTTTGTAACCACTCGCACTCTCATGAATATTTATGTGAGAGGTCCAGTATTCAATCAAGAGCTCTAACACCTCAAAGGTATCTACTACTTGGAAATTTACTGTGTGAAACCATCCAAAGGTGGTTTCTAGCCTCTAGTCGCTTCTACAGTGCTGCCCACCACCCTCCACCCAGTAAAATCACAATATGACAGACTCACAAATCACCAGAGCACCATCTCAGGAAACAGGCAAATATCCCTTCTAGAGAAAATTGGTGTATATTTATTCATTTGTCTTCTAATTGTTACTCCCATATTAAACATCAAATCCTTTTTCGGTGTGTTTTAATGTTCCATTTTAATTTGACTTCTGTTGCTCATAATTCCCATCAATGGGCTGCCAAAAAAATCTAATCATCTATAAAACAATTGCTTGACAAAAAAAATATTTAATACATTCCTCATTATCAACTGCATTTCAGTGGAATTAGCAGCCTGGTGCCATGCGGCACTGGCTCCCACTTGTTCAATGAGAAGCCGTGCAGCCGTGGGGTCTCGGCTTGTTCTGCAGTGCTCGTTGCCTACAGGCCTGGCTGGGATCACGGGCAAAGGCACCCACACCTAAAGGGGTGGCGGTACACACAGTCTTCCTACAACAAGATCTAAGCAATTAGCATTTTAAAGAAGATGATAAGCAGTTGAGGGAAAAGAAGAGCAACTAATTTAGTTACACTTTCAAAAAAGGTATTTGTGTAAAGTGCCAGAGAATGTACTACTGACAAGAAGGGTTTTGTCAGAAATGGGACCCTCAGTGAGAGCTGGGAAGATGGGCAATCTGAGCAAGGAAATGCATCATGAGGTCTTTGTCCTCCCTCAGTTTACACAGGACCCCAATAGATAGGGAGCTTATGCAAACCTACTTAAAAAAAAAAAAAAAAAAAAAAGAATTAACAGAAATAAATGAGATAGGTCTAAGATAATAGATTCCAGAAAAATTATCTAAACCAGTATCTCTCAGTGCCAATGATGTAATAGCAGAATAATAATAATATTCTGGGGGAAGGGTTTTTTGGTTCAATAATTCAGTAAGGGAGGGAAATACCTCATTCAATCGCTCCCTCTCCCTCTTGTATTTCACAATGCACAAAATCATTTGAAAGCCTCTAAGAATTCTTGCAGTTAAAAGAAAACTTTCTTTAATTATGTTAATCCCAAAACTGTTCACATTTTTGATGGGAAAAAACTCTTTTATAAATAAACACCTATCACAATCTCACAAAGCACCAACATTTCATGAAGCACAGATGATTGAAATTGCACATGGGAGACCATGGGTCCCAAAGCTATCAGTTATAACCAGTAGGGTGAAGGCAAACTGGTTCTCCATTTAGATAGATAGATGATAGATAGGAAGGAAGGAAGGAAGGAAGGAAGGAAGGAAGGAAGGAAGGAAGGAAGGAAGGAAGGAAGGGAGGAAGGAAAGTAATAAAACCCTGATTTGCAGTGTTTGCCATTTTACATCATGCAAATACTCCAGCTGTGGCCAATTTGAAGAAAGGTTATGTTCAACAAACAAGAAAGGCTCCAAGGAATGGCATCGGCTTTTTCCTGAGAGCCCAAGGTGTTTCCGATCCCTTAAACAGCAAAAACAACTCTTAAATATGATCATAAATGTAAACAAAACACATTTGTCTACTGTTAACACAGTTTTTGACAGTGCGTGGGAAAAAACAAGAGCAGTTTAAATCACTGTGAAATGGTAAATGAATTAGTTTTTCCCTGAAATTCTCCGGTTCCAGTGACTGTCTCTCCAGAAAGAAAATAGAGAATGATAAGAAAGGAAACTAAGTAATCCAAAAGGACTTTCTGGAGACTTTAAAGCAAGAATGGAGGATTTTTCAGCAGTCAGAAAGAAAAATTTCTGAGCCTACTTTAGCCAGCTGTCTTTTCCCAAGGAATTCAATTTCACCTGCACTGGAGTTTCCAACTTGCAGCCTGCCCTATATGGAATGTGGACTTGCCAATCCCTGTGGTCATGTGAGCCAATTCCTATAATAAATCTCTTATTATTTACATATCTATCTATCATCTGTCTATCCACATATATCCTAGGAGTTCTGTTTCACTGAAGAACACTAATACAAATATGTACTACTATTTCCTTTTTATAGATAAGGAAACTGAGGTTCAGATAAATTAAATATCTTAACCAAGTTCTGCCTTTAGTATCTAACTTCCAAGAACTTGTTTGTTCCTTTATTTCACTTGATAATTTCTTTTCTCTGAAATACAAAACACTAGAGTGAGTCAGTATTTGGAGATGGTGGACTTTAAGGCTTGAATCATTGTTTTAGAAAATTTAAAAGAAAACACTTGAAGTGGTTGTTATTGGCTATAGCAAATCCCCTGAAAATTTAAACAATAATGATTCTGGTTTCTCACTATCATTTTTGATCAGGATTTCAGGGAGGCATTGGCAGCTCAGTTCTCCCTTGTGGTTGTTCATGCAGTTGCAATGATTTGAAGGTTTGACTGGGGCTGGAGAATCCACTTCTAAGTGGTTGGCTTACTCACAGGGCTGACATGTTGCTGCTGGATGTAGGCTGGGGGCCTCTAGATCAGCTCCCTGTGGATCTCTCCAGAGTGAGCAATCCAAAGTGAAAGCTGCAGAGCCATAAAGACCCGGCCTCAGAAGTCACACAATCACCTCTACTGGACTGTTGATTCAGTTATAAAGATCCACCCAGTTTCAAGGGAAAGAAATTCTATGGAGGTGTGGCAATGTCACATCATAAAATGTGCAGTGGAGTGGACTATATTACTAATGCGGACATCTTTGGAAAATACAATCTGCAACAGAAGGTAATAAATGCGTGCAAACTGTCATCTCAAGAAGCTGGAAATACAATTAGATGTAAAGGGCATTTGATAGAATTCATGAATTTTTATTCATTAATGCTTGGAATATATATCATCCCAGAGATTATCAAGTATAAGAGAGGAAGATGACATTAACATTTTAGTGAGGAATTCAAGTTGTGCCAGATCATTCTTGAATATGATTTATACTGATGGAGGCACCAATTATGTGATGCTATGGGAGTGATTTAAATTCTATGAGCCTTGATTTCTCCACTGGAAAACCAGGGTAACATCTATGTTATAGGCCAGCTGTAAAGATAAAATTAAATAATGACTGTAAAATGCTTAGCGCAGAGCTTGACAGAGTAAGTTTTTAATAAACAAATGTTTGTGAATTATTATTTCATGAAAACTATATATCAACACTTCCAGATCAGAATGCAGATTGTTTTTCAATGACTTGGAATCCAACTTTCAGGAAAATACAATGATTAGGTAGAAGCTCCTCATGTGATACCTCCATAGACCTCAGTGTGGCTCTCCCCTGATTGGGGTTGCTGCTGGGACTTAGCCACAGGCCACAGGATTCAGAGGTACAACATGCAATAGGTTAAACCTCATTTACCTGAGTTACATCCAATGAGGTGCTGCTGCTTTCTACTTCATGCAGGTTGGAGCACCGATAACATCTCTTGGCCTTTATTGGACTTGCTTTATCCATTAGGCTAAAAGTCCTTCGCCTGCAGGGATCTTGTTTCATTTATTGTCAGGTTCTCCTTTCTGAGTCCCTAAGAATGAGCATCCCCAGGCCCTGGCTGGATGCTGGGGAGACAGACACAGGGCTGAAAACCACAGGGATCTCAAGCCTGGGTAGAGTCTTGCCTCTCCCACTTGCTGGCTGGCTACCTCTAGGCAAGTTCTATTCCTGCCCAACTCCCTTGGACTCAGTTCTCCTCATTAGCAAAAGGGGTTTAAATAAATAGTCCCAAGCCCTGCTATTCTAGAAAGGGTTGCAGGAAGTAATGCACACAAATTCATTAATTCATCATTAATATCATTATGCTACCATTAGGGGTCCTGTTTATGTGGGTCCCACTGTACCCTACGCTTACCCTTACGGTAAGACTGTGGACCCAATATTGCAATCATCTGTTTATTTGTCTGCTTCCCCCACAGGGCTATAAAATTCTTAGAGAGCAAGAGTTCCCCATTGGATCCCAAGGAGCTGGAATAGATGCTGCAGTTTAGTAAATTCTCAAGAAATCTATGTGGATTTGAACAGATTTCAGGACTGCTTCTCTGTACTCAATGACTTCAAAATTTGGAAGGGAAGATGAGCACGCAAACGGATACTTGCGGCCCATGTGATGAATACAATGTCTGGGTACACTCACCTTGGGACTCGGCCAAGAGGGAGTTGATATCAATTCCTTGTTGAAGTAGCAGCTTGGGCTTGCAGAGAAGGTGACTTCTGGCTGTGGGTTTTTTAGGGACAAGAAGGAATTTTTCAAGTATACAAGGGGGAGGAGGGCATTCGGGGCAGAAAGAACCCACGAGAATCAGAGATGTGAAGGAGCCTGGGCCATGTTGATTCAAACAGCACCCGGCTCTCGTTAAGCGGGTGACTTCACCGATTTGAACTCAAGGCTTGGGGTCAGTCACCACCCCCAGCAGAGAACACTGAAGGCGGTCATCAAAAACAATAGGAGACCAGTGCCTCCGGGGAACTCAGAAGTTCAAGAGTGCAGCCTGGCTGTTTGCTTAAACTCTGAACAGAGGTATTAAATAGTTTCACAGAAATGGAGATGCCACCATTCTAGCCCAAATTCAAATCATTCCTTCTTTGCAGCTCTGCAGCTGGAACTCGCCCACAGGTATGCTAGGGCAGGCTGTCATTCCTCAGACACCCTCCCTTCTCCTCCTTTAGCACCAAAGCCAGGGAGAGAGAGTGAGGTTGAGCAGATGGAAGCCAAACTCCCCATGACAAGGTACACATTTAAAAGCAAGCATGCCTCAGATGTTCCCGAGAAGATCCATTGGTGAGGACTGTCGGCATCTTGTCAACCTGCCAAGCTGGAGAAACTTCCACTCCTGGCCGGATGGAGTTTAAAAATGAACATTCCTGACTTTGGGGTCTCCTTCATTCAGTCTTTTGCTTGCCAATTTCAAACATGGGGACCCTGGACTAAGGGAAACTGAACTTTTAAAAAAACATTGCATCGAGATTCCCCCCCTCCCCCAAAAAAAGATGTATACGGATGATGTAACTTGGTAGCAATCAAACTATGTGGTATTCCTATTAAAAGAACAACAACAAAAAAATCCCGGATTTGCACTCTTTTTAATCAGGAATTAGAAAGGCAAGTTACGGGGACCTGCAAAATGAGATGCACACATTGACACAGCTCCAAGGGTTACACAGCCCTCGGACTCACAGAGCCTCCAGAGACACTGCTACTAAGTACACAAGATGTTCATATACCACAATTAGGATTAAATGGGCATATGGCAGAAGAAATCTGCTCACAGGGAGAAAAAAATGAAAACTAATATCACGGGAAAATGGCGCAAATTAAGCAGAGAGTCATTAGTCTACAGACAGAGCAATTCCAACCCGAGAAACAAGCAGTGGGGAGCTGCTGGACACAGCAGGTAAGACCCTGGAATAAGGCTGCATTTTGGAAATTCAGGCCACACTTGGCTGCAGCCTGCAACTTAAAACTCCAACTGTCCTGGCTCACTGGTGATTTTCAGGTCTCTTGCAATGATTTAGCAAACAAGGCTTCTTGCGTTGACAAATTAATCCTTTTAACTAAGATTGAAAGATACCTCACAGAGAAGGGATTAAGCAGCTAGTTTAATTTTTCAGCTTAACTTATATGGCAGTTGCACTGGCCTCAGAGAATTTCCTTGCTCACCACGGTGACCCATAAGTCATAGAATCAGATGGTTCATAGGTATTTCCCAATAAGGAGGCAGAATGGTCAAGCAAATGTCCCTCATTCACTGAAGTTGGGCCTAATTGCTCTACCAAAGAAGACCGTTATCCCTAAGCTAGCTTGCAACAATCAAACCAGTCCAAAAAAAAAAACAAAAAGTGTTTCTGATCTTTGTTGCTTATAAATTTTGGCCAGCATCATCCTGCCCGGTGGAGCTCCAGACTCTGACATCTGCACATATTCATCCTGGCTAAATGGACCTAGTTATGAGATTCAGCATCTTACAGCCAGTTTTCTCACACAAACACATCTATTGTGTGGTTTCAGTTGACAGCTCAAGTCCTCAGCAGCTCCTCACAGATTTGCATCACTACCCACAAGAAAGTTTGACTTCAATGCAAACCCAATATTATCACCTGAAAAGTGCTTGTTGTAGCTATTCTCCAAAGATGCTCACCCTCACCCCACATTAACCACCCCTCCCAATATTCTTGCCCTTTGGTAACCCCTCCCACATTAATTCTGGGCTGGCCCATGACAGAGGCCATGCCTCATGACTTCTGAGGCTAGGGTGCAAGATTCTGCCCTTGGTTCATCAAATGCTGGTTCTGGGAAAGGCGAAGCTGTGAGAAATAATAATATATTATTGGTTTAAGTCAGTAAGGTAGGCAGCAGTAGATAACAGGACCTGCATTCCTCTCGTGTTTCAGATCTAAGGTTTGAAACATTATCTGGGAGTCCAGACACAAGCACATGTGCTCACTGAACACAGAATGTCCATTCAAAATGAAGCAGGAGTGGAGGCAGGTGTCACTGTCACGTCATAAAGCACAGAGGCCTGTGGGGAAAGGGCACCCGTATGAGCTATTGTCATCACCAGAACAACTGGACAAAACTCTCCCAGGAACCACAACTCTCCTACCTCTTCCTAAATTTGCACAAGTTTTCCCTTTGTCCAGAATTAACTTTCCTCTAAACGTCTGCCTGAAAACTTCTTACTCATCACTTACATTGCAATATCGATGCTATGTCTCCTGAGAAGGTCAGACGCCTTCTGCTGGCCTTTCCCCCAAACGCTGTCTGTACTTTGTGCAAAGCCTCATGATAGCATTTGTCATTATCTTATGGTTGCTTGTTTGCATTTTTGTCTCCCTTCCAGTGGGATCCTTGAGGGAACACACGGTGTCATACTCTTCCCTGTGTTTCTGGCACTCCGTAAGTAGGTGCTGAGGAAGGAAGGACACAAAGGAAAGGAAGGAATGAGAAAAAGAGAGATAAAGGAATTTTGGAGAGAAGGGTGTGGGTGGGTTACCAAAGGGTGTGGGAATAAATATGGTGGAGCAGTTGAGAAACCACCGAGCCAGAATTCCCTGCCACTTTGAAGAGTGAATCCTAGGATTCTCCATAATTTGAAAGAGTAAGAAAGAAAGAATGCATGAAAGTATGGAGAAGACCAATGTACGAGTGGAATAATAGAACAAAAAGATGTAGTCAGGAGACGAAAAATGTTTTAAACACTGAAATGTGAGTGGAAGGAGAGAGTAAAACCAGACAAGAGATGCTAAGATTGGGAACTGAAAGATTAAGTTCCTAGTAACACTTACCAAAAGTATCACTTAAAAAGGGTCACAGAAATACACATAACCTAATCTTTTCTTTCACCTTGGATTACCAGACTAGAAAGCATTCATAGAAGAAATGGTCAAAAGGAAATAGAAAAAAACAAGTGAATGAGCATCTTATTCAAAATAACAGAATTCTCTATGAGCAAAAAAATTGAAACATATATAGCGAGACACAAACAATTATGTGCATACAATATGCTATCACAAACACAAATGCATTTTGCCATTCATAGATCTGCTGCATTTAATTGTAAGTAAGATCAAGAAATATATTTAAATTACTTTTGCATAATTATTCATTAAAGAATTCAAATATTTAAGAACGTGATGAATAAAATGAGAAAAAAAAACTCAGCTTTACCTCTGGCTTTAATTTTATAAGCAACAAAATCATTTTAAATCTGGCAATCACTACAATAAGTTGAAAGATGTTTTTATAAACATAGCACTAAATAAATATCATGTTCCCCAATTTTTCTTTCATAAATTATTTATATTTTTTAAAAATTGCTTGGAAAATATTCCTACATAAAAGACACAATTTATTACCACTTGCTTACAGGGCACTACATCACCCATAGCTGTTTAAGCCATATGGACACAGCTGTTTCTAAGTCAGTCTATAACATGTGGCATTGCTTCTTTGTAAACAATATATTTTTTAATGAAACCCTATAGTCCACTTAGAAAAAGTCATTTTAAGCCCAGCAGCGGCAAAACTACACAGCTTTTGAAAATTTTCAATACCAAAATGAGAATAGACTCACTATTTTCAGAAAATAACACTCCTCCAGTTATCCCAGCACTGGGATATCATGCACTTAATAGGAAACAGCATGTGTATAAAATATTCTGCAGTTAAATATGGGCCAGAAGTCAAGGGAAGATGGGGGTAGGGAGGAGACAGCCAATGTGCTTAGAAGTCCAGCCTGCTCATTATGAAAGTGCTCTCTGCTCACCTGCTACATCCAAATCAAACTGCTGCGAGTGGCGTGGGGTCTTGGAAACCAGTATTGTCTGAGCGGTGGGCAGCTGGAACCTTCTGTGCGTCTTCTCTTGTCAGAGATGAATCAATCATCTCGAAAGATGTCAGCATCTGCCCAAACCATTTTATATTAGAATAAATGGCAGATGGTGGTGTTTTTATATTTAATCAGTTCCACCAAATGCAGTTCCAGCTCTTATAAAACTAAACCATCTGCAGCGTGTAAGTGTACAGATAGAGCTAAATGTCCGCTTATTGAACCTTTTCTTTGAAAGGTAAAGCCGTGCATGCTAACATTTGTTGACATTAAGCTCAATTGGCCCTGAAATCCTTTAAAATAAAGCCTTGTGTTTTTAATAAATACTTGCATTTAATAATAGTAAATATTTATGGTCTACATGCATTTCACAGGAGCTGCATGACAGGGGTTTTTGTTGAATGCCCAGAAGAGCTTTCAACCCTTTCTGAAAACCCCTCTGTCTAAACTGCCTGAAAATATTCTCGCAGGTATTTTATTTGCTTGTGAATCATCTTTACAAGCATTTTTGCTTATCTTTACTTGGACATGAATTCTTTCAGAACAGGTTGGCTATCGCTGCCATAGTAATCAAATTGAAACATACACACACACACACACACACACATAGACTCTCACACACCCACAACACCAATATAAAATATCTTCAACAAATACATTTGTGTACGACCATCTGGGTGGGGTCTGACCAGATGTAAAATTGAATACTTATTTCAAAATGCAAGCAGATGGAACCCCCACTTTTTTGGCCACACAAAGCAACAAGCAATCTTACCACCAACCGTACTTTTTATACTTTATTCTTCCTAAAATGTGGAAGTCAAGCTCAGCAGAACTTGAGCCCTGACAGAGCAAGTCTGTTCCCATGGCAATTTTTTTTTTAACTTTGTTGTTTTGTTTGTTTGTTTGTTTTGTTTTAACTTTGGCCAGCTCCCACTTTTCAAGTCCAAATTCCTCAGCTTTGCTCCCATGTCTCTTCCTATCTTAATGAATCCTTCTCCTAGTTTCATGAACTTCTCATTCTTCAAGGAGCAACTTGAGAGACACTTCCTCTGGGATACCCCCTCCAGAGCCATCTACCATGGGTTCCCACTGCTCTTTATAGATATTTACAGATATTTGCAACTAAATACTATGATTACTTGTTTACCACCCAGTGTCTTCTATAAAAAACTGAATCCCATTTATTCTTCTTTGTATCCATCTCTTTGCAACTTCTTATGATGGAGCCTGGAACAGAGCTAGGAGGTCAACAAACCTCTGTGGAAGGAAGGAAGGAAAGGAGTAATTCCTGGCATTTGCTATATTGGAATACCATACCTGCGAGTAGTAAAAACATGCTTTATGACTCTTCCTCCAAATCAAAGGAAAGGAAGGAAAGCAAATACAAAGGGAAAAATGAAAGAAAGATAGCAGGGAGGACAATGAGATGGGGAGTGAAATCACATGTAGACACTTAGAAGACAAATAAAACTAAGACCTCCACAAAAGAATAAAATACAGTGCATCCTCAGAGCTTTGAAAAAATACATGCTTAATTAAGTAGCCTCCCATTTGTTACAACCAACTTGGATATGCATTGGGCATCTTAAATGTAATATGGCCAAAAATAGAAAATGATTAAACAGCATTCCCATGCACCCCTTTTCTTATGACCCCTCATCATCAAAGTCAGCTCCACCCCACCCAGCCCCAGCTGTCCTCCCCAGGAAATGGCCCCACCATCACCCAGCTGCTTAGACAAACACTTAAGAGCCGCACGTCCTGCCAGTGCTAGCTCCAATATATTTCTTGAATCCAGCCACTCCTCACAGCTCCACTGCCCACCTTCCCACTCTCTGCTGCCCTGGTCCTCGCAGCCTGACCAGATGCCAAGTTCCCCATCTGCCCTTCCCTGCTACCCTGGATCCCCTCATCACACTCCATTCTCTACCTAGCAGCCAGCGTGATCTTTGTAAAGCCTACATCAGATCTCGTTGCTCCCCTTCCAGTGATTTCCTAACACTTGTGAAACAGAATCCAACCTAACTGACCTACAAGGCTCCACATACGCTGTCCCCTTCCCGTTCTTCTGACATCCTCTTCTGTATTTCTTCTTGCTCCCTGAATGTCAGCTATGCTGGCTTTCTTCCCACCCGCCTCATTCCTACCACAGGGACTTTGCACGTGCTCTTTTCCCCGCTTAGAATGTTCTTCTTTGATACCTTCAGGTGGCTGCCTCCTTCTCGTATACGGGTCTCAGCTCCAACGTCACCTCCTCCAAGCAACCTCCCTCAGCCTCTCACCAGAGCTGCTCTGCCTCCCGCACTTGTCACTCCCAATCGTGTCACCTTCCTGTGTTTTCCTTAGACTATAACTGCCAGACATTACCTATTTTGTTCGATTATGTGTCTCCTCCACTGGAAATGGGTGGTTTTGTCTTCTGATTCCTTGCCATTTCCCCAACACCTAGACCTATGCCTCATCCGTGACAAGCACTCAATAAATATTACTAACTGACTGATGGATTCTTTGCACATAACCAGTATTCAGCTGTCTGTGGATGAGCAACTTAAAACTTGGGACTCTTGGAAAGTTGCTACTCCAGATTTTTTTTTAACTTCATTGTTTCATTTGTTCCAGTTTGGTAATGCTGCTGTTTTATGAAACACCAGCAATGGATTGGCTTTTATAAAGGTGGTTTTTCTGGTTACAAAGTTACAGTCTTAAGGCCATAAAATGTCCAAGGTAAGACATCAACAATAGGGTACCTTCACTGAAGGATGGCCATTGGCATCCAGAAAACCTCTGTTAGCTCGGAAGGCACGTGGCCGGCATCTGCTTGCTCCCAGGTTGTATTTCAAAATGGCAGTCTCCAAAATGTTGTCCTTGGGGCATTTTGTCCTCTATTAGCTGCAGCATCTCTTCAAAATGTCACTCTCATTTGCTCTCCAAGATGTCACTCACAGCTGTTCCAGCATCTGGGCTGTGTGGCTCTTTTTAAAGTCCTCCAGTGATCCAATTAAGACCCACCCTGAATGGGTGGGGCAACACTTCCATGGAAAGTATCCAATGAAAGGTCTTACCCACAGTTGATTGAATCACATCTCCATGGAAACACTGAACCAATGAGTTCCAACCTAATCAACACTAATATGACTGCCCCCACAAGATTGCATCAAAGAATATGGCTTTTGGTGGGACATAATATATCCAAACTAGCACACCATGGTAGAAAAATTCTAATCTGTTTCATCCTAAGTGCATCAAAAATGATATTTCATTCAAGATCTTAAAGCAGTTCTGCTGAAATTTGCCTACATAGTGCACCTTTTCTATTTTCTAAAGATATGGGCCTTTAGATTGACCCAGCCCCACGCACATAGATCAGGTGGTCTTGTAAAGAGTGTATCCTGGTGGGAAAGACAAACACATGGAAAGAGCAGCTGCTAGCCCGGGAGAAACCAGAGAATCTTTCCAGAAGTACCCTGGGGAGGGTGTCAAGAGTCTGCGGCCATATCAGGAAAGGGGAGCAGCACGTTGACGTGATGTGGAGATGGAAGATCACAGGGTGTGCTCAAGCCAGAGCCATCTCAGACCTGTGGAACTGTATCCAATTTTCCACAACAGGTCCTCCCTAGACCCCACCCCCCCACCCCCAAATGTAGATGCCTCCCCATGAATTCTACTTTTGGGTCCAGTCTGTCCGTCCAGAAGCACTCATGGAGCCACACCTCAATGCCATGACTTTGGTTTTCCATCCACGGGCATAGCGAGCTTGCCATGTGCTGTCTGACTCTGTTGTTCAGGCGGTTCCTCATGTCTACATTCATGTAGAACTTCAGACAGGAAATCTTTAAAGTAGGGTTGGTGTTAGAGAAGATGCATGTAAGAATCCCTACCTTAGTGCGGAAATCTAAAAGGTCACAAAATGTTTCCCTCATTGTCCCATCTGCCAGGAAGCTCAGAGCCATGTGAGACACTATGTCATAGTGGCAATCATCCTTCTTTTATCTCACCCATCTACTTTCTTTCTTTTTCCCCCTGTGCCAGTTTGAATGTATTGTGTCCCCCAAATGCCATTATCTTTGTGGTCTTGTGTGGGGCAGACATTTTTGGTGCTGGTTAGATTTGCTTGGAATGTGCCCCACCCAGCTGTGGGCAATGATTCTGATGAGATGTTCTCATGGAGGCGTGGCCCCACCCATTCGGGGTGGGCCTTGATCGGTGGAGCTACATAAATGAGCTGACTCGGGGGGGAGGAAGAGAGTGCAGCTGGGAGTGATGTTTTGAAGAGGAGCAAGCTTGCTAGAGAGGAACGTCCTGGGAGAAAGCCGTTTTGAGGCCGGAGCTTTGGAGCAGATGCCAGATGCCTTCCTAGCTAACAGAGGTTTTCCGGAGGCCATTGGCCATCCTCCGGTGAGGGTACCCGATTGCTGATGTGTTACCTTGGACACTTTGTGGCCTTAAGACTGTAATTGTGTAGTGAAATAAACCCCCATTTTATAAAAGCCTATTCATCTCTGGTGTTTTGCATTCTGCAGCATTAGCAAACTAGAACACCCCCCTTTAGTCATTTTTTTTTTCTATTTCCAGCTCAACTATGTTGAACCTAAAGTGTCTTTGTTCTTGTTGTTTTGGTAGATTGCTTGGCTGGTGGATTGGTTTTCTGTTTCCATGGGGAAGGGTAAGCAGCCTCAGATTATTTTGAAGAGACAATTATATAATAAAAGTTTACATTTTAAAGTAGATATTGTTTAAACAGGGTATGTGTTTTTTCAGGGATGAGGGGGTATTAAATCAATTCTCTTTGGGGAGCAGCAGTGAGAAGACTTCCTAAAGCATTGTGATTACCAGGCATATGCCCTGCAACTTCCAACCAGGAATGTCCTCCACAGCCACCAAAGGGAAGGGAAGCCAGGCAGCCTTCAGACAAATCCTTAACAGAAGAAATTCTGAACAAGGCAGGAACTTCCAAAATAAAACTTCCTCCTACTCTGAAAACAACTCTGTTCATATTGAACAGGAATGAAAATAAGGAAAGGAAAACATTTTGGTTGGGAGAAATTAGTAAATAATATGGGCATACAGATATCAGCTCATCCTGGAATCCATTGAGGATTTTTCCTTTTCTTGGCAGACAGCGGTCACTGTTGTCTTCCCAGCACCTGGACTCCCTCCCTTTTCTTGCTAATAGTCAGCCTTCATAGCTCATCCTCTTAGTCCCAGTCAAATGGGTGGATGTGCGACCCAAGACAGACCATCCAGAATCCTTCCTTGGAATTTCATGCTTGAAGAGAACAGCTCTCTTTGCTCTAATGCCCTAAATTGAGATGGTGAGCCTACAGCTGCTGCCTGCCAAGTTTCTCATTGCCTAAAGAAAGAAGCTCATCTGCAGTCCAAGTTAGAGAGAAAAGAGCAAGCTGGTGTCACTTGAAGTTCTGTCTCTTGCAACTGAAAGAAACCTGGCTAGCGTAGTCTCATTTTCCAAGTCAGAGAAGAGACTTCCAGACAGGTGAAATAATTGCCCATGATCCCAAAGCAAGGAGATTCCAAGAATCCTAACCCCCACTCTGGGCTCTTCTGTCTGTACCGTGCCATCTCCAGTTCTCCCACATGGACTTTTTGGTGACCAATGTCCTGTTTTCAGACTTCACCCCAGGAAGATGGGTGCCTGAGGTCCTCACGGTTTCTCCAGCCCCTTCATCCCTGCCCCTTCTTGCCCGAAATTCACTGCAAAGGGAAAGAATACATTGCTATCAACAGCCTCCGCAAAACTACAGAAATTGAGAATTCAGCCATTCTTTTGAGCTCTGCTTGTGGCTCACACAGCGAAGATGTTTCCATTCCTTTACTAAAGAAGAACTTAAGTTGTGAGATTTTGCATTTCTTTAAATAATGCTTTGTGTTTGCCTCTGCCCCCCTTTTGCTGAAAACTTCCCACTGCTTTGCAAAATTGATAGCCAAGACTGGCCACTCTCCTCGTGAGGAAGTTGAAAATAAGAGTCAGAGAGAAGCAGAGATATTTTTTCTCAGGTCCTCTTTGTAGCAATGGAAGGAGCCTTGTATTCAATTTCTGGCTCAGCCACCACTTACCTGCTACATCATAGAGTAAGTTACTTACTACTCTGAGCCTAAGTTTTCTTCACCCATAAAATGGAAATACTAGTACTACTTATTTTAGAGCATTATGGTGAGGATTCAATAAAATAATATATTCAAAGCACCTAACACAGGCCTTGGTAACTAGCTCATCCTCAGTTAATGTTAATTTCCTCCTCTCTCTCCTTGCCTCTGCTGATTAGGAAAAGAATGTTCCAGATGATACACTAGCCTACCTGCTCGCTGAGTACATTACATAGAATTATCGTATTTTCTCATACATAAATATACATAAGATGAATGGTGTAACCTTATTAGCATAATGAATATTCTAATTATGGCTCTAACAGTTAAGCTGGCACCAAACATTAATCCCTGGGGAATACCAATTGCCAAGGATATAATCACCAACCTGTGATAGGGTGTACAGAAAGGGTTGAACTTGTGAAATCAAGGAGCCATCACACTTTTCAAAGTACAAGAGGAAATCTGTTGCAATAGAGCATTAACACATGCACACACTGTCCTTTTCCTATCATACCACTCTGATACCATTTCTGTTTTAACAGATAATGGCACTGGAATGATAGATAAGGTGAACATCATTAATTTAACCAGTACCACTGATGGAAGATTTACAGCAGACTACATGTTGGCTACAAACTTTACCCTCATTTCTAAAACAGCAAACCTAGAAGGATTTTTTAGTAGAACATTCACATTTTGTACATGGGGGTCGGAGGTCTAGAGAGGTTAGTTAATCATCATTGTAACCAAAACAAAAGGTAACATTTGAGTGTTTTTTTTTTCTTATGGGCAAGCCCTTCCATAACTGTTTGCAAGGATTATAGTTGTAGCTATTACCCCATATTACACGATGACTAATGTTCAGCAAAAGTTGCACAGCTAAAAATTGGGGGAGCCAGGATCTAAGTTTCTGTCACCTGCTGGAAGAGGGTAGACTTGTCAACGCATCCTACTTGTCCAAACAAACGTGCTCAGGTCTACGGTCGGGAAACTGAGTGGAGCCCAGGTCTACCAGATGCCCAAATCTATTTCTTAACCATAGTATGTCTAGAGTTCAGCAATTAATTTGACATAAATTTCTTACCATATTTCTTCAAAATAAGAGAGAGAAATATAGACTCAGCTGGTTGCATAACTAAATTCAAAGAGTGCAGAAGAAAGAATTTCTAAGCCATAGGAAGATCTTCTCCCTGGCACAGACATCTGTCCTCAGTCCTGCCAGGATCTGGATTTTGGTCAATAAGTCAGATGGGAACAAAGAAGGTCATGGCTTAGGTTTATGAGACATGAAGTCAGACAGGAGGACACTCAACAGATGGGGACGTTGGGTTGAAAGGAAATTGACAATGACATCAAATTCCAACTGTGTGCCAGATAGTGTGATATCTGTGATGTTTCATTTAAACATCATACAAGTGCAAGAAAGCTAAACTTAGGGCTCTGTGGTTAGGTTAAAGAGATGGAGAGGAGAAGAAAACCTCCTAGTTTTACCATGGTTCCTGTGGAAAAGTCCTAGGATATTGGCTCAGCCCTAGAGGCAATGGGCGTCAGAAAGCCTTTGATCTGCAGTGGCCCTGAATCCAGGGACTTTGGAGGGAGGAAACATAAGAGATTCAAATTGAGATCAGGGTCATCCTGGTGACCCTGTGCCAGAAAGCCAGTCTCTTTCCAGTGGGCTGCACAGGTCCTTAAGGACCTTCTCCTATAGTGAGGAGAAAACTGTTAGACAGAATTGAGTTTTACATGGATCACTCTGACCCAAATGTGGAGAAAGGATAGGAGGTTAGCGAAACTGAAGGCTGAGAGATGCATTAGGTAATTTGGACAAGAAATCCAACAAGGAGGCAATGCCTGAGCTCCAAAAGATGTCAAATTGATTAGAAATACTAAGTGATTCCTGATAGAGGTAAGGAAAATCCTGGAAACTGACTCAGGCAACTGACTAATTTAAAAAAAAAAAAAAGGAAAAAGATCAATCTGAAAAGCTGACACATAATCATTGGAGTCTCCTTTATAAGGACTCATCTTTTATGCTATCAATGACAATTGATACATGGAGTATTGCACTTTAATTCAACACCTCTCTGCTACATTCTTATATATTTTATGTATATTTACATTCAAAATCCTTCCAGAAGAAAAGGAAAGTGGAGGAGGAGATGCAGAGGAGGGGTACGTCTACACAATTGATTTCCCAAGTTCATCATGAGTGTGAGGAGGCTGCCTGCCACTTTAGCAGGTCACGCCACGTGCTGAGCCCTAAGTATGAAGGAAACGTTGATCAACCAGCGTGTGCAAGGGACCATGGAACCCATCAATGAAATCGTAAGCAGCCACATGCCATGTCTTTATTCTGCTACCGGAAGGTAACCCTCTCCAACTTTGGAGACCCTGTGGGGTACGGCAGCTGCCAGCCAAAGCTTGTGTCTTATTTGTCTTTTCAAGTGAGAGGGCTCATAGCCACAGAAGTTAAAAAGACATTTCTCTGTCTGCTATGTTCTTGGCTTTCCCCAAATCCAAAATCAATCCTGCCATTGATTCGTCTTTTCACTGATTTATTCATTATTTATTCAATAAATATAATTGACAGGTGGAAACACTGACTCTGTCCCAAGCTCCGGACACGAGCACGTGGCCCAGGATTGGACACAGGGCACTACATTCCCACGGTGGTTGGTGCAGGACTGGACACAATCAGAGGGGATCAGAGCTCAGCTGGGACATGTGCCAGAACCATCCGGAAACAGAGGCTCACTTTCTGCAGGGTCTGGGAGAATATAAGCCTGGAACAACCGGGAGCTACAGCAAGTGAATGGCCTGAGAGCAAAGTGGAAATCAGAGCCAAGAGACACAGAGGGAAAACCAGGTCCTGATGATACCATATCAACCCCAGTTCTCCATGCCTGCATCCCCTGATCATTTTAATTAAGGGAAATAACCTAGCCCTTCTCTACCACACTGTTGTTGTTGTTTGTTGTTGATGCTGTTTTTAATTTTAAGCCTGCTTGAATTTCCTGTCACTCGCAACTGAAAGTTTCCCAGTTCAGGTCTCACCCATGTAAGGGTACAAGGATCCCACTCACATCATACCTTTTTGGACTTGAGAACATGCCATTTGGTATTTTTTTTCTACTAATGCCTTCTCTAATATATCCTTAGCTCCTCAACTAGGCTGTAAGGGCAAAGGCTTAATTTTATGTTCTTTAATAATTCCCCCAGTGTCTTGTATGGTACTGAGTAATCAATGTTCAATAAATATGAATTTCTGTTTGGTTACTTTGTGGCATAAGTTTGGATACTCTGCTTTCATTGATTGAAAATGTTCATGAAACAACCCATATTCAGGCCCCACCCCACTTCTCCCCCAATATTCCTCAAAATAATGCTATTCATTCGTTCAATCAGTGCACATTTTCTTGAGCACTTTCCATGTGTCAGGCATTGGTTCTGGGTACAGGGAACACAGGGGTCAATATGACAAGACTCCTGTGCTTGTAGTCTTGTTGGAGAGGAGTATAGCCAAGGAAGCAAAGAATTGTGCTCAGTGTGAGAAAGACCACAATGAAAGGAAGAAGGGACCATGGGAGCTGAAAGAGGCAGCAGCCAAGTCTGTAGTTTTGAAACTCGCTTCCACTTGGTTTCCCATGCGGTATTAGAAAATGAATAGAAGTGTAAGATTGTTGGAACTGTAAGGAGGATGAAAGAGTTGATAACTACAAGAAAAAAGTACATATCACTTGTATAAAGGAACATATATTTAAGTCCATCTGTCATGGTCTCCAAGGAAATATTGCAATATAAGATAGGTCTAAAAATACAAGAAAAATGTAAGCACTCACATAGCGTCATAAATAGATTTGACAAATGTTTATAGAATTGACAATTTGTTGCCAGAAGCTATAAATTTGGCTCCCTTCAAATTTTAATTTGAAAGCCTACGAATGCAGGTGAAAACGTCGACAGTGTATTTCCAAAATGACAGAGTCCTCTGACCACAGAAGTTTATAACCTTAGCCTCTGTTTTAGTTTGCTAAAGTTGCCAAAATGCAATATACCAGAAATGGACTGGCTTTCAACAATGGGCATTTATTAGCTTACAAATTTACAGTTCTGAGGCCATGAAAATGTCCAAATCAAAGCATTGACAGGACAATACCTGCTTCCTGAAGAGAGGCTGTTGGCGATCTGGGGCTCCTCGGCCACGTGGCCAGGCACACGGCGGTGTCTGCTGGTCCTACTCTCCTGGGTTTCGCGGCTTTCGTCTTCTGCCTGCTCCATCTGGGGCTTTCTTTCTGAGCTTCTGTGTGTTTCTCTCTTTTAGCTTCTGTGGCTTTTCTATCTCAGCTTCTCTGGCTTTTTTCCTCTCTATCTTCTGTCTTTCTCTGTGTTTCCATCTCCATAGTCATCCCATTTTTGTAGGACTCCAGCAAGAGGATTGAGACACACTGTTAAGTTGTCACATCTCAAGATCCTACTCACAATATGTCTACACCCACATGAATGGATTACGTTCAAAACATGATCTTTTCTGGGGTACATAACAACTTCAGATTGCCACAGCCTCTAAGCTGCTCTGTGAACAAAGTTTAAAGGAATCCATCTTGATAGGCTGTGTCCCCACTCTGAAATCCGATAGTCAATTCATTCAACCAATATTTATGCAGTGCCTTTATAGGTTAAGACGATAAGAATGTAACCATTTTTGTTCCCAGAACTTAGAGCCTGGTGGCAAATCAAAGCAGGAACAGCTCTTGATCATCTATATGTACTAAGCACTCTACATGAATTTATCAGTCATGCATAATGCTACAGCCTTGGTGATCTACAGCCTCCTAATGTGGTTAATGTGCCTAGATTTGTGCTGTACACGTGCAATATCTGCCTACCTAACATGCATGACCTCTACTTTTGGAGGGAGGATCCATGCTTTACCTTTAGGAATCCCCCTCAACCCTCTCAGTCTTTATGATTTGGGTGGGACTGACTCTGGGAATGGACATGGTCCATCAATCTGGCCACAGTGACCAGGTCAGGGGACAACATGACCCACTACTGGCCAGTGGAAACTAACATGCATCAGCCCATACTCCCAGAGAAAAATAGGAAACCCAAGTTGTCTTTCTACCAGTAGATCTGAGCTGGGAGCATGTAAGCCTTCAGCCACCTAGAGCCACCACATGGAGAATGCCCACCTGACTTTGAAGCCACCCAAGTTATTAAGAGGCCAAAGGCAGGGACAAGGGAAGCAGTGATTTCATTTGAACCATTTTTCCAGCTCTTCCCATGTGAGCCAGTTAGTTCTACTCTAACTTCAGTTTCAATTAAATTCATGTAACTTTCAATTGCATGAACCAATCAACGCCCTTCTTTGATTTAAGCTATAGAAAATAATTTTTGTCTGTTGTAACCAAAATATCTTATATAACTAGGTGTTGAATTCACTCTACTCTGCCTATTTCATTAGGGCAAGATCCCTGTACTTTCTTCGGTAGCTTCCACTGGGCCTGGCACAGTGCTCCTGGGGGGACTGACTCAGTAAACACTCACTGAGTGAATGAATAACACAGATTTTGACTTTACAAGGTAGTTCACTGAGAAGGATCAACACTTTTGTCCAAGGTTATCCAGCAAAGGGGCATTAGTGACTGAGGATGGAGAGCCAGAAATCAGAGTTGATCCTGGCTTTCTAAGTTCTCCCAGAGCAGACTCGGGGAAACTAATAGTTTTGAATAAAACTCACAGGAGAATGATTAAAGCAGATGGTAATTTCCTAATAACCGTAATAGCTTCCAGTCATTGGACAGTTACTATGAGGCAGCAATTAAGTTACATCCTTTACACATCTTATCTCTATTGCCATATCATAGACTCAGAAAAAAAAAATATCCTCCATCCATCTTCACTTTCGGGGAAGGTCATTGACAGCCAAGGAGGCTTTATAAGCAGATGGCCACCTAATGCAGCATAAGCTGCAGGGTCCTTCATTGCCTGCATCCCTTCCAAAGCCCTGCAGGGTCTCCTCCCAGAGGTGGGGAGGAAGAAGCATCTTCAGCCCCACACCGGAAGTGGGGAGCTCTGCCCCAGCTTAAGGGTCCCCCTCTCTGTCCTGGGGGTGGTCCAAGCAAGGGAACCATGTCTGCCAGCTGCCACTTCCCAGCCCACAGCAACAACTGCCCCCCTGGGCATCTGGACCTTTCTCTCACCCTAAGAGAAAGAGCGGGGCAGATCTCTGCTCCATGTTTAGGGCTGCCACAGTGCATTCTTAACACCACCTCACCAACAATGGTTAGGGTTAGGGGGCTGGGAAGGTGCACACACCTGGCTGAGCTGGACCAGCTGCTAAAGCAGTGCTGCAGAAGCCCATGCCTAGAGAGATCAGAGTGCTGAAGTTATCCACGTTTATCTCAGGGAAAGTGACAATGCCTGAACAACAAACTGCCAAGGCAGTGACAGATGTGCCACTACCAGCAAAGAGTCCTGCAGCAGAGAGACTTTTCTAAACTCTCAATAATACAAAACCATGTTCAGTTGACCAGGTTAGAGGAAAGACTGCATCATCTTTCTACTCGCTCCAAAGCAAATATTATTACAAAGTTATTGTCATATGAATAGACCATCAAAGAGTGCATGGCCAAAAACTCTACGGGAGGAAAGGTATTATAAGAGGTGTGTCAGGCAGTTAACTAAGAGGATTATATTCCTTTCCTGGGTTTTGTCCTGCTAGTAATATTTGTCAGCTTTTTAAATTTGCAACGCTTGCAATTTTTTCCTCATTTTGGGTAAATGTTAACATCCATAACTCATTTTGCATTCATAATTATGCATTCATTTTTTTTTAAAGAGAGCACCCAGATCCACCCCTGGCTTTGAGAGAAACTGACATAACAAAAACAGTCCTCATTTCCTATTGTCTTCCTTATTTGTTGACTCGAGACTGCTGGAATGATTAACGGTTCTTTGGATAACATTCATTAGGTTTAACCTAATAAGATTCACAGAGACATGAAACACAGGTCGAGTAACTTGAATATATCCCTGGGAGTGGCAAGGGGATGAGATACCATGACAGATGACAGAGGTGCAGAATCAGAAGTAGAATTGCCCAAAGAGAAGTTTAGTCTAGTCCATGGTTTGGTAAAGGATCTGTCCTGAGGATTAGGATCTTCTCCCACCTATGGCCCCACTTCTTAGTGGCTGATGGCATGTCCAGTCTCCAAGGAATCAAGAGGTAATGGGTGGCTGGCATTCCCGAGTCCTCCCTCTCCCCACGCCACACCCCACACCCCAACCCTGACCCGGGTCTGGCTTGCTCTCCTCCCCTGACATCAGCCACCGGCCTGTCCTCGCTGTTGCTCCAGCAGGGCTCCCAGTCCCAGCCTTGGCATTTCCCAATCCCTCCTCCCTCCTGTGCTGAGCTGGCAAACTGAAGCCACCGCAATCCTCCTGGCCTTCAAGTTTAATTCCACTAATCCCCTCCAGATAACCCTCACCCTGCTCCCTCTGATCTTCCTGATGATTTTCCAAGGCTGGTCTGCTTTTAAATTCTGCTGTGGCCTGTCTGAGTAATGCCCTTTCTGTCCCACTCTTCAAAATCGCTTCCCCCCTTGACCCCAGCAGGGAAGCTGGAGAGTGTCCCCCCTCCCTTCTCTCCCTCTGTTTCAGGCCACCAGTCATCACCCAGAGTTAGGTCCCACTTCATCTTTCTACTCCCTACTGAAGAATTAATCCTTTGTCTTAATTTGCCAAGGCTGCTATGACCAATACCACACCATAGGTTCACGTAAGAAACAGGAATTTACTGTCTCCTAGTTTTGGAAGTCCCAAACCAAGGCATCGGCAAGGCCGTGCTTTCTCCCCAAAGTTGGTAATGTTCTGCTGCTGGCTTGCTGAGATCCTTGGGGTTCGTTTGCTTGTGCTCTGCCTCCCGTGACACGGTGAGGTCCCCAGTTTCCTCCTGTGTGGTTTTCTCTGACCAACTGCAACCGAATCTCTTCGGCTTATAGAGAACTCCAGTAATAACTAAGTCCCACCCTCCTTCAGTTAGGCCACTCCTAAATAAGATCTTAGAAGACCCTATTCACAATTGAGTCCTTAACTGATAACAGATCTTCAGAGGGTCCTATGGACAAACAGGCCCACCCCACAGGGTCAGAGATTAAGATTAAGAATCCATAGTTTTCACCTGTGTTGGACATGATTCCATCTACCGCATCCCTCAAACAGAGACTGCTGTCAAACCAGAGAATTTGGCATAAATAAAAATACTTAATCAATTACTTAAATGTCTCAAGGAGGGAGAATCTGTAAACCAGGCTGTGCTTGAACGGTGAACACCACAGGCCTGCTTTGAAGTGACCCGCCTGAACCTGAGCACCCTTGGGAGAGGGCCAGGCTTGGGCACCTGTCTGGATGCCCTCTCGCTGCGCCATCGACGTCTCTGAGAGAAGCTGCCCATTAGATCCACCTGCTGCGAAACTCCTCCTGAGTGCACTCAGCAGCTGCCAAAAGAGTGAGCACCGGGCCGCTCCGTCCCAGACATCTCCCTGCCACGCCTGCCTGCTGAGCACCTGCCTGGACCAAAGTTCCTTTCATGCAAGGCACGGGTGCCCAGTCTTCTCCACTGCAAAGCAAGGAATCGCCACGTGCCGACGTTCTGAGTGTCCTGGAGCCTGAGTGCAGGGGACTGATAAAACGGACAGGGCGCCAGCAGGGAGAGGCAGGGCTGGGTCATGGAAAGAGAGATCTCCCTCTTCGTGGAGTATTCCTTCTTTCTTTTTTTGCCTCTGCCAGGCTGTGCTCTACAGGGTATTGAAGGCAGCATCAGATCCTCTCTGGCCTCCACCATTATGAGCACATCAGTGAGGGTCAGTCTGGAGGATTACAGACAGATCCTTCTGGAAGGCTCAGGATGCCATGGAAGGAGGCCAAGCACCATGGGAAGAGGTAGGAAGGGGACAAGAGGGACGGTGGTCGTGTCAAAGAATGAAAGGCTGGAGTGGCCCTGGAATACTACAGAGAGCAAATGAAAGCTGAGAGGGAAGGGAGCTTATTTTGCAAGTCTCATCACCACCCTTTCTGTACATGAGTCACCTATGCATAAAAAGGAAGCAAGACTGACCACTCCTTTTTGTGCCCACACTCTACCCTAACCCCACTTCTCTCTGTCTCATGAACAATTCATTGCACTTTTATTTTGCATAACCAGCTCTCTACTACTGGCTAGCTCTGTGACCGGTGAACACTGAAATTAGGAAAGTCATTTAACAATTTAAAAGACACTCATTAAAGAGAACATGATGGAGAATCAGCAAATATTTTCATTCATAGGCAAGGTATGGTTTTGAAATATAATAAGTGCATATTTATTTTTAAGAGGAAAGTCTGTTAAAAGAAGAAAGCATTCCCCCAGGGATTTGGAAGGCAATAACACATGACCTTTCTCTGCCTCCCTTTTTACACCTTTTCTAAAGAAATTTAATAATTATGTTGCTGCTAAATGCACAGTTTTCATTATAAGGTCTGGCCACAAAAATTCAATCAAGAGACACTGAAAAGTAACCTGCTCCCCTTTAGAAAATATATTACACTGCTACCTCTGTAATGAGCAGAAGTGTGAATGTAAGAGAAAAAACTTGTTGAGATCACAGTTACATGAAGTGCCTTATCCAAGTTTTTCTGGTAAACAAATTATAGAAATCATTTTTCATCCAAGGTCAAGATTAATGTAATAAACCGAAGTCAAATATGACATGGAAAATTCAGATATGCTGATGCTAGATAAACAAACTGAGCCAACTTGAATTTTAACCAAAGAAAACAAGGAATAAATGATAATGAAGGAAATCTGTGTAACTTCTATGATTGTACTCACATTATAAAAGACCACAAGTACACTTTTGCATGTGATGTGATTCACATTGAAACTGATAATGAATATATTTCTGTAGTTTATATAATTATATTAAGCTGTTGCCCTTCCCAATCATGTTATTTTTATTTTAGTGTAATAATCATCTCAATCTACTCAAAGATCTTAACTTCATTAACTGAACTTATAGAATGTTCCTGAAAATTGTATCAAGAATATGACATTTTTTAGCACCACCTGATGGCACAAAAGAGAGATGAGAATGGACCTAAATATTTCAGCCAAGGAAAAGTAATTTTTTCATACTCACATATTCCTTTTACAACATTTTGAGGATTTTGGCATTTTATTATGGAATTGAAAATTTTGAGGGGATTTTCATATAAAATCTACCAAAATTGTACTTATATAGAAATTAAAATAAACCCATGTGAGTATAAGAATTCACAAATCCCATCATATTTCTTCATTTTGAAACTTATTGGATAATATAAGTTATAAATTATTTATAAAGACAAATAAAATCACATATTTAACCAAAATTCTTGAATTGCTAAGAGACATAAGCCAAGAGAGATTACCAAAATATCCCACTTGACACAGGGCAAAACTACTTTCCAAAATTTGAATTTTTCTATACTTTAAACTCAAACACTTAAAAATATGATGGAGATGTCCAGTTTTAATACCAAAGAGTAAAGAAGATATTTCAACCTTTTACATGAACCTTTTACTTTTACAAGTAACAAGAATCTATCTTTGACTTTGACAAAACTCAGAGACATGTAACCCCAATCACAATATATGAGGAATGGGACCTAAATATGTGCTGGGTAAGCAGGAAAGTGGGTGCCATGGCTGCAAATTTTAGAGAAAGCTAGAAGGTAACTGTTCCAAAGAAGCAGCATACTTTGAGGAGCATACTAACTCCCTTGTTTGGAACAACAAAAATAGGCATGGTAAGAGACTCTCCCAGAGAACCTCTCTTGTTGCTCAGATGTGGCCTCTCTCTCTAAGCCAACTCAGCAGGTGAACTCACTGCCCTCCCCCTATGTGGTACATGGAAAAATCAGGAAGCTGGGGTGGCTTGGAGCTTTGCCCCTGAAAAAAGCATGTTCTTAAATGGAAGCCATTTCTGTGGGTGTGAAAAGGTAAATAGGATTTTTTGATGCTGTTACTTCAGTTAAGGTGTGGCCCAGCTCAATCAGGACAGGTCTCAATCCTACTTCAGAAGCCTTACAGCATGGGCCACAGTGTGATAGAAAGCCAGAGCAAACAGCCAGAAGCCGGAGTCAACAGAACCAGAAGAGAAAGGAGAAGACACTGCCATGCACCTTGCCATGTGACATATATTGTTCTAGTTTGCCAATGCTGCTGTTTTACAAAATACCAGAAATGGATTGGCTTTTATAAAGGTGGTTTATTTGGTTACAAAGATACAGTCTTAAGGCCATGAAGGTCCAAGGTAAGGCATCAACAAGGGGTACCTTCACTGGAGAAAGGCCACTGGCATCCAGAAAACCTCTGGTAGCTGGGAAGGCATGTGGCTGGCATCTGCTTGGTCACAGGTTGTGTTTCAAAATGGTGTTCTCCAAAGAGTTGCTCTTAGCTGCAGCTGCTCTTCAAAATGTCACTGTCAGTTGCTCTTGAGGCATATGTCCTCTCTTAGCTTCTCTTGGAGCAAAAGTCTGCTTTCAATGGCTGTCTTCAAACTGTCTCTCATCTGCAGCTCTTCTCTCAGCGCCTGTGCATTCTTCAAAGTGTCCCTCTTGGCTGTAGCAAGCTCAGTCCTTCTGTCTGAGCTTATATAGTGCTCTAGTAAACTAATCAAGGCCCACGCTGAATGAGCAGGGTCATACATCCATGGAAAGTATCCAGTCAGAGTTAATATCTACAGTTGGGTGGGTCGCATCTCCATGGAAACACTCAAAGAATTCCAATCTAATCAACACCAATACTTCTGCCCACATAAGATTGCATTAAAGATGATGTGTAAATATATATATACGTATGCTTGTATATGTGTATCAACCCAAAAGCCAACATCGTGTTTAACAGAGAAAACTAGGAGTATTTCCAATTCAGTCAGGGAAAAGATAAGAATATCTATTATCACAACTATTGACATTGTTCTAGAGGTCCCAGCCCTCCCAATTAGATAAGAGAAATATATATGAAGTATAAAAATTGGAAAGAGAAACTCATATCTTATGACCTTTAACTTAGAAAAGACCAAGGAATCATTGAAAAACTATCACAAGCAATTATTTTAGTAAGACAGATGCTTGCAAACTTAATGTAGAGAAATCAATTGGCTTTACAAATAATGACCAATTTCATGAGATTCAATATACTGCTATGAACCAAGCTCACTCTGGGAATATAATTCAAGTGAAAATAGCAAATTGCTAAACTATGCTACAATTTGTGCCCCATCCCCACCAAATAAACAAACAAACAAACAAACAAACAAAAACCCACAATGCAGCTGTATATAAACATATATCTCTGGAAGATGACATTAAAAACTCCTAATGTTGATTGCCTCTTGGTGGTAAAACCGTTTAGGTGGGGGTCAGGTGGAGTGTAACTGGGTTTCGCTTATAGGGTAACTAGCCTTGGAGGGTAACTAGCCAGGTGGAGAGCCTTTTCTGCTAGTGGGAGCACATACCTGGAAGGAGCAGGTGCAAAGGGGTCAGGGCAGCACTTAATATTTTAGACCTGACAATGCCAGTGTTTCTCATTTTGCGGTTAGTTCTGAAGGCTTCCTATCTTTGGAGACTTAAATGCTCGCAAAACTTCTGTGTTTTAAAACTTCTATCTTGGAAACTGTTGAGAAAAGTAATCACCATTCTAATCATCATTCTTTTATAACAACATTTAAAGTTGTTTTAACCACGCATTTCTATGTTGTTTTTAACCACATGATGCTTTACAATCATGAACTTGGCAATTGTCGTTTCTATCGTATAGCATTTTGCCTCCTCCAGATCAGAGGTGGGGTGGCTGAGTGGTTTAGAGTACAGCATTCGTCTGCACATTTCCCAGGAGCCAGACTGCCAGGCTGACACCCCAGCTCTAGCACTTACCAGCTGGTGACCCTGAAGAAACTTCTCCTCTCCATGCCTTGGATCTCTCATCTGCAAAATGAAAAGGACCACAGAATCTACCTTATAAGGCAGCCGTGAGAGTTGAATGAGTTCATTCTTGTAGAACACTAAATGAGCACCCTGCTCATGGCAAGTCCTACCAAAGCACAGATACGATTTTTTTTTTTTTTTCAGATTTTGTGTCTCATTTCAGTTTATTTGAAAACTGGAGTGCTCCCACAAATGGTTCTGCTGAGGATTGGTGAGCCTACATTGTAGGGTTCACTTTCAGTCCCAATTCCCTATTTGTGGTTTCTCTGTGTGGAAAGGTAAGACTGAAAAGGAAAGGACTTGTATTCTACTTCTCAGTTCAACACAAATGGAACCCACAGCTTCTTAGAGACTTCTCTTATTTTAAAACTCTCCTTCTCAAAACCAAAAAATCACTTCTTGCTAATGTTGGGCCAGTGAGGCAGTAGATCATTTAGCAAAATTATTTGTCCCCTTAGAAGAATCATAGTGATTTATATAGAGAAAATTAGGCTATCACAATACAGAGTAAACTGTGGTAGGTTGAATTACGTACCCCAACATGGACATGTTCTTCGTCTCAACCTGCTTTCCTGTGGGTGCGGACCCTTTGTAAACAGGAGCTCTTGGAGATGAGCTTCTTAGTTAAGGTGTGGCCCAACCAAATGAGGGTGGTTTTTAATCCACGTTACTGGATGCCTTATAAAGAGAAGAAAACAGAAGTCAGAGGTCAAGAAGGGCACAGGAAGAAACCGGAAGTCAGCAGAATCTGAAAGAGCGATGATGGGAGAGGGCAGCACCATGTGATGGGGGGCAGAGACGCAAGGCCAAGGAACCCCAAGGACGGCTGGCAGCCAGCACCAGAACACTGCAGACCCTGGGGGAAAGGGAGTGTGGAGAGCCGTCTCCCGGGACGGGCATAGCGCATGCGCTGTAAACCTGCTCCAAAGTCCCCCCGCCCATCGAGTGGTGCCAAGATGGCGCCCACATCCTGCTTCCGGCTTCTGATGTATGTAACCACCCGCTGTATTCACCAATCATGCTTGTGTGCGTGGCGTTAGCCCATTGGATACACGCAAGGTTTATAAGAAAGTTCCCGGGCAGAGCTCGGGGAGACAGCCCACAAGGAGCCGTACCTGACGGCCGCATCGAGGTTGTTCTCCCCCGAGGTGTCTCGCCCCGGGTGGAACCTGTAAAGATGATGATTGCCTAGTCTCATTAAAAGTTTATCTGCTTTACCACCGCGAGTCCTGAGTGATCACAAGTGCTCCGGGTAAGACGTTGTCCGCACCCTCTCTCCCCTTATCTCTCTGGTCCCCATCGCCGGCCGACCGAGGACTCGAGGCGGGGCGGAGAGGCGCCGGACAAGTGGTGGCCCGTACGGGGAACTCATTCGCGTTCCCCTCGACCCGACGGAGACGTGCTCCCGGGATCCGTGGTTTGACCTCCGCGACTGATCACCGCGAGAAGGTAAGCACCCCCTTTTTTCGTGCGAGGACTAGGGCCCGTGGGCGTTCAGGTAGCCCCGGGGACTCGGAAGAGCTCTCCGAGTGATTAAGAGATAGTGCCGACTGCAAGCATGGGGCAGTCTGGGAGTTCACCCCTATTAACCCCCTTAAAGACCCTTTTGAAGCAGCGGGGTATCTCAGTTAAGAAAAGTTCTCTCCAACGATTTCTTGATGATGTGGCCACTTTTGCCCCCTGGTTTCCTTGTTCTGGCAGCCTTAATCTGCCCTCTTGGATGAAACTTGGTCGTGATATAGACCGAGCGCGCCAAACGGGTGTCTGTTTGGACCCGATTCTAGTCCTTATATGGGAGACTGTTAAGGGCCATATCGCTCCCTCCACGTCACAGTGGAAAGGCCCTGACCCGGTGCTCGGCTGGGCCGGAGGCTCTGTTTGTGTTTTTCCCCAGGAACCAGGACGTCAACCGGTGTGGGTTCCGGAAAGACTGGTGGGAACCGTGGCATCACCTGGGGAGGCCGGGGAGCAGCTGTCAGAAACGCCAACGAATATACGGCCTGGGCCATTGGACCAAGCCTCCGGCCTTCAGGGACTTGAGAACATTAGGGAATTGAAGCCTGTTAGTTTCGACCTTTCCACACTGGGCGAGACTGTAAAAAATCTGTGGGACCAAGTCACCTCTTGGTTCTCTTGGCCCAATTTGACTAATTGAATTCTCTTGATGGTGGGACTATTGGTGGGATTAGTCATTGTTAAATCTTTGCTAGAACGCCTGTTTCAAGCGCGGCAGTACCGTGTTACCACTATGATGGCTATGTCCTCCACCTTTGATACCCCCAACAGCGACCATTCTGATGGCCATACCCCATCCTGGCCGCCTCGGGCGGGGCACTCGGGAGCGAGGTTTGTAGCTAAGCGCGCAGCTGTGTCCCGGGTATAACGGGCGACGCCAGCAGTCATAATTTTTGTCTCAGGTAGGTCCCTAAGGCAGAGTCATAGTTGTGGCCAGACTTGACTCTAGCCAATGCATAGGGACGCCTAGTGACGCCTCCGACTCTGGTTAATGCTATCCCTGCCCCCGCCTTTGTCCCCCAGTTGCAAGGCAAAGCACTGCAGGGAGAGTCATGTTGTTTCCAGCTCACGGACTCTCCTGTCTCCATATGAGGTGAGCATTCTGGTCGGTGCTAGAGGCTCCGCCGCTAAATGGCTGAGACCTAGTCCAGACTCCCCAAAGCACCGGAACAAATTGTGAGCCATCTGGGTTCACGGGAGCACACTCATCACTGGGGACACTGGGTCGATATAAATAATAAAGGGGGAGATGTGGAGAGCCGTCTCCCGGGACGGGCATAGCGCATGCGCTGTAAACCTGCTCCAAAGTCCCCCCGCCCATCGAGTGGTGCCAAGATGGCGCCCACATCCTGCTTCCGGCTTCTGATGTATGTAACCACCCGCTGTATTCACCAATCATGCTTGTGTGCGTGGCGTTAGCCCATTGGATACACGCAAGGTTTATAAGAAAGTTCCCGGGCAGAGCTCGGGGAGACAGCCCACAAGGAGCCGCGCCTGACGGCCGCATCGAGGTTGTTCTCCCCCGAGGTGTCTCGCCCCGGGTGGAACCTGTAAAGATGATGATTGCCTAGTCTCATTAAAAGTTTATCTGCTTTACCACCGCGAGTCCTGAGTGATCACAAGTGCTCCGGGTAAGACGTTGTCCGCACCCTCTCTCCCCTTATCTCTCTGGTCCCCATCGCCGGCCGACCGAGGACTCGAGGCGGGGCGGAGAGGCGCCGGACAAGGGAGCTTTGATGAGATCATGATTTTGGACTTCTTCTAGCCTCAAAAGCATGAGACAATAAGATAAATACCTGTTGGTAAGCCAAAACCAGTTTGTGTTATTTGTGATAATAGCTTTGGCAAACTAAGACAGTGAACTTTTGTAGAGATTCTGAAAATCCCATCCTGATCTCCAAGATAGACATTAAGTTACAAGCTACAGTAGCATTTTCTTCTTCCACCACTAATTTCTTGGTGTTAAAAATTTTTTAAAGGTGAGACCAAGGAAATAAAACTCTGAGACGTTAACTGATTCTTCCATGAGCACATATTAAGTCTCTCTTCTGTGCCAGGCAATAGTGCTAAATGTAGAGTACACGAAAAGGGATGTCAGAGTTCATTTTTTGAGCAATTTGGTTTAGTGCTTCCCCTAATGGGCCAATAGTCAATGTTTTAAGATGCTACATGAAAGAGGGTTTAATTTTGTGTCATAGTTGTTCTAGTTTGCTAATGCTGCCAGAATGCAAAACACCAGAGATGGATTGGCTTTTATAAAGGCAGATTTATTTGGTTACACAGTTACAGTCTTAAGGCCATAAAGTGTTCAAGGTAACACATCAGCAATCGGGTACCTTCACTGGAGGATGGCCAATGGTGTCCAGAAAATCTCTGTTAGCTGGGAAGGCACATGGCTGGCGTCTGCTCCAGAGTTCTGGTTTCAAAATGGCTTTCTCCCAAGACATTCCTCTCCAGGCTGAAGTTCCTCAAAAATGTCACTCTTAGTTGCACTTGGGGTATCTGTCCTCTCTCAGCTTCTCTGGAGCAAGAGTCTGCTTTCAACGGCCATCATCAAACTGTCTCTCATCTGCAGCTCCTGTGCTTTCTTCAAAGTGTCCCTCTTGGCTGTAGCTCCTCTTCAAAATGTCACTCTCAGCTGCACTGAGTTCCTTCTGTTTGTCAGCTCATTTATATGGCTCCAGTAATTTAATTCAGACCTACCCTGAATGGGTTTGCCAACACCTCCATGGAAATTATCCAGTCAGAGTCATCACCCACAGTTGGGTGGGGCACATTTCCATGGGAACAGTCAGAGAATTACAATCTAATTAACGCCAATAGATCTGCCCACACAAGATTACATCAAAGATAACGGCGTTTGGGGGGACATAATACATTCAAACTGGCATGGTTGTGCTTTGGAAAATATACATTACCCAAATATTTTCCTTTAAAATCCTCTTATCTATCTGCATACTTGAGACACCACCATACCCCCCTTTTACCTAGAGAATTGCTCATTCAGAAGTGCATCAAGGGTCCTCTCCTTCTGGAAATCTGTCCCGCCATCCCCCTTTCTCCTGTGCCTGCCTTCTGCAGGCTGGAGCAGATGCTGCTCCTTTCCTCTCCCTCAGCTCTCTGGCCTGCCCTTTCCAGCGCATTGAACTCACACTGTTATAAAGGCACCTCTCTACCCTGAGAGACCCCAAGCTCCTGGAGGTCACAGGCTGCATCTTACTACATCACTGTGTTCTCAGCACCCAGAGCAAGTCCTGGACTCCAACAGGCTCTTCGTAGATGGTAGGTGAAGGAAGGATGAGCAGTTCCAGAAATCTTCCAGCTTCCTCTTTCCCCAGCTTAAGTTCAATTTCTCCCTGAGCTATGTGCAGCCTGGTGTCTTGGTTTACCAGGGACCCTGTCACAAGGGACTACCCACTGGGTGTCTTTAAAACAACAGACATTTATTGTCTCACAGTTCTGGAGGCTAGGAGTTCAAAACTAAGCTGACGGCAGGGCCACGCTCTCTCTAAAGCCTGTGGGGAGGAATCGGTTCCGCACCTCCCTCCTGGTTTCTGGTGGGGGCTTGCCAGGGCTCAGTGGCATTCTCTGCCTCGGCTCTCGCATGCTGGCATTCTCCCTCCTGCCTCTCTGTGTCAAATTTCCACTTCCCAAAAGGATGCCAGTCATGTTGGATCAGGGCCCAACCCAATCCAGTCTGGCCTCATTTTTCACCAATAACATCTTCAAAGATCCTTTTTCCGTGTATTTCAAAGACTACAGACCTGGGTTTAGGAAGTGAGCATATCTTTCTGGGGGACACAGGTCAATCCACAGCATGGGGTCTCTGTCTTCTCTGAAATCCACTGACCGCTCCACACAGGTAATGTGACCCCAGTTCTCCTGCCATCTGTCATGTGCGAATCCAGAAAATACTGATAATCTGTAGGACATGTTTAGGCAATATCACCATCCAGTAGATGCATCCAATTCTCCATAATTTTATTAGAGCCAAAGCGTATTCAATAAAAAAATAATTTCTTCTAACACAAAAAAAGGATTTTAAAAAGTAAAATACCCAAGTATTTTATCCACAATTACCAGAGTCTACAGCAATGACATGCAGATGAAGTTCTTGGTTGTGAATTTCACTGCCAGTAAACTAGTAGGAATTCCCTTCTGTCTTTGAAAGAATGGACTTCAAATTCAACTTGAAACCCTAGTGTAAAAATATATGCAAATGGGTAAAAATGAGCTTCCCCGGCTGGGAAAGCCATCACTAAACCACAAAGAAACCTCTGTTGTTTGTGGACTTTGAGATGCGATAGTTTCACAAGAAATAGGCAGGTGCTTAGGAGGTGCCGGCCTGTCACAGTCATCCAAGGCCGGACCTCTCGTTCATGGTTCTCTAAGCCCTTTGGCTCTCTTCCCTTCTGTCATTTTTTGGCCACTTTTCTACTCTCTTGATCATTTCAGTACCAGCAGGAGGGTAGGAGAAGCAAATACACATGATATCATAGTCCTTTTTTTCCAGCAGTGTTTATGCTAAAAGGCTAGGGGAAAAAGAAAGCGAAATTTAATAGTTGAATTGAGAGGTTTTGAGTAACCACAGGGTTTTGATTTTTCATACAACGTCCCTCTCCTATCTCCATAGCCATTTGATTCAAGTCAAAAAGCACATCCTGAGAATCTATTATTTCCCAAACAAAGTGCTGGGCATTTTGAGAGATACAAGAGAAGCAAAGGGTTGAGCTCTGATCTCAGGAAGTTTTTAATCTTCGGAGGAATACAGGATTTACGTGTGTGAAAGAATGAAGAACAATTAAGACAGTGAACAATCATACGTTAAAATAAGTAGAACGAATATGTATTGTAGGAACTCAGAATGTTGGTTACATTTGCTTGAGCCTGATCTCCTTTCTCCATCCCTAACTACTTAGTGGCTGATGAGAACTGGCTAGAATTGATTCTTTCCCACGTTTGCAATGCAAGCACCGGGGGCAGCAACATTCCAAGGTTCAAAAACGGTAGTGATAAGTTGACAACCCAAGTTGATGCTCTTAGAGCTTGGGTACCAGGAAATATGCCAGCATTTCAGAAGGTATTTCTTGATTTCCAGCTCTGAAACCCATCAAGCCATCCTGCCCCTTTCCCTGCAGGTCAATTCACCCTCTTCTCTCCACCCTCCAAAGAGCTCATGTGGAGCACCTTGGTCTGCAGAGTTGGTCAAATACTCAGCAGGAAACCTTGGTTCAAGCTTGAAATCTGATTCTATGATATTTGTAGTTTATAATGTACTGCGATTTTTCCTCATTCTCTTTGTCTGTAAATTGATCAGCTGCACTGAAACGACTACTTAAAACAAAGGGATGTGATTTAGAACCCATCTCTACCCTCATAAATCACACCTGCAGCGCGTTGCTCAGGGGCCCTGTGTTCTGCCAGTGCTTACCTTTTATAAATGATTCGGGGTGACCTCCCATCGTGGGGAAGGGGAGCACCATCCCACTCTCCTCTTCCGGCACTCACTCTTCCTCTGCTTGCTGTGCCCACAGAGACCTCAGACCCGTTTTTGCAGGCATGCCAGTTGTGCTCTGTTCTGTTTTTATTTCTTTCATTAAAGAAGGTGAAAATTGAAATTGATGGATTTGCCACACTGCACATTGATCTCTATGGAAATACAGCTGTGCACCTTGCCCGTCCCTGATAAGCAAAGTTCCTTTAAATTTCTTATCTGGGACATTTATGGAGTCTGCAGTCTGACCTTGACAAGAGCCCCAAGTGTCAGGGGCAGTATGATTGCTTCATTTGGTAAGGGAAGCTGGCTTATAACAGCAAAAGTTTCTCAGGAAAAAGATGCTCAAAGTCAGTCACTTCCTGAGCATCCTGATTCCTTATAGTATTAGGACTTCATGTGGAAGGAGTGGAAAGGAAGTAAGGACTCAAGTGATGCAAGCAGAGGTAAACACCTGTGAGAGCCGAGGCCAGCCCTCACCAGACTCTTTTACTATTTGGAGAGAAAGGGTAAGAACAAATTTTTAAAGCCCAGGGAATTTACTGACAGCAAGTCCCTGAGTCCAGATCTGAAAATATATTTATCTCTCAGTGGCTGTGATTTTCTAGGACACACCACATGTTTGCCCCAGTAGTTAACTTCTGACCTTACTATGGTAATGGTGTCAATACCCAACAGGAGTGGGGTACAGGGGCCCCTCCTTCCAATGGGAAGCTCCGTCTACTACCCATGACCTGTGCCACCTTGGGCCAGCCACTAACCTCTCTAGTCCTCTCCTTATTTTCTAGTAAAATGAGGCATTAGTGGCCATGTTTTAGCTCCCTTCTAGCTGTAAAGGTAAATTATTATAAGATTAATGCAGTCAAGGAAAACTGATAATTATTAGAGCAGTAGAATTCCCAAAGAATGCTCTTTAGAACCATTTAAGGGTTGCTTGATCAGAAACATTTGGCTAGTGCTAGGGTTCTTTACAATAGAATTTCCTGGAAACTTTTTTGGGTCTTCTTCATTGATTATTTTATTTTGTAGGATTTTTTAACTTACAAACATTATGAACAAACAATATGGAGGTTTATAAAACAAATGCTGATACTATCACCTTCTCTACTGCAATGCCACCCACAGAGGTAACCAGCACTAACTGTTGGTTTTGATTAATGTTTGGTTAGATGTCTGTACATCTTCTCCAACTCTTTAGTAGCTGATGATTCTCTGGAAGGGTGTGATGGTTAAGTTCATGTGTCAACTTGGCCAGGTTATGGTGTTCAGTTGTTTGGTCAAGCAAGCACTGACCTGATTGTTACTGTGAAGATATTTCATGGCTTTAGATCTTCAGTAGGTTTATTAAATCTATGGCTGATAACATCTACAATAAACTGAGCAGATTGCCTTCAACAGTGAAAGACATCTCATCCAATCAGTTGAAGGCCTTGGAAGGAGAAGTGATGATTTTTCTGGAGTCAGAAGAGAAAATTTCCATCTCTGCTTCAGCCAACCAGCTTCTCCTGGGGAATTCATCAAAAACCTTCATCATAGTTCCCAGCTTGTGGCCTGCCCTATGGAACTGGGACTTGCCCAACTCCTGTAATAAATCTCACGATCCATATATATATATCCTGTTGGTTCTTTTTCTCAGAACTGACTAACATAAAGTGGGATGGAGCAGGAAATGTTGTCCCAAATTGTTTAGCCGTGATACCTTTTTCCATAGGTCATCTCACATATCTATAGTGTTGTGGGGTTACCATTCTGTTTTATGTACTAAAGGAAATCTTGAAATAGAATGTAAGATTCCTTTTGATACAGCATAATTCTTTTACAAAATCTACAAGCTGTTCATACAGGTAAAAGACTGATAAACATAACACTCTGCAGCCTCCAGATCACAGGATTCATTCATTCACTCTTAAATAACCTACATGCAATAAACAGCAGGAGGCTCTCAGAACTGGCATTAGTAATTCCTCACCCCTTGGGCCATCACCTCAGTCCTTGTGTCCCCTAGGTCTTCATAAGTTAGGGACGATGAAGATGACATGACACCAACCCAAACCTCCCATGCACTAAAAGGCTGGCAGAAGATGACTCTTTTATCTTATATTCCCCCCATCCTAGAGGAGCCCCTGGTTCACAGCAGGGCCTAGATAAGCCAATTTGTGGATGAATAAATATATCATTCATTAATAAAATGAAGAAACAGGTAACACTGCGATAATGTAAGACCCATCACTGAAGTCAGGCCACTCTGCGTTCCACCTTGTATGTTTTCATATATGTTATTTTATTTAATCCATGGAAAAACTCTAAGAATTCAGTTCAGTAGTAACTCCTTTTTTGCTAACTAGAGTTCAAGCTTGCATGACTAAGAGTGCAAACCATGATTCTGTAACTTTCTGATTGCAAGCCAAGGGATCTTTACACTACAGTTGTGGCTATCCTTCTTTCGTTTGAGTTCTGCATTCTAGTCCTTAGGGATTTAGGGAGGGAGCATGACAGCATGGGCAGCAACAGTGCTGAGTGCAGGCAGCAGAACTGAGATCTAGTCCCAGTTATAAAAGTAACTGTGGTTCTCAGCATCAATGAACCCAGTTTTCACTCTATCTTTTTGCTCATGACAACATCTATTTTGATCCTGCCTTCCATCCTACTTTGGTCTCTTCTCAAATTGAAGTACCCTCGTTAGAGTCAAGTGGCAATCTTGGACATTTTCCAAACACAAATGGTGACAATAACATACTATATCTGAAAACACAGGGAAATTACATCTATGACAATAGGTCTTCTCGGGTCATAGACGTAACCTGATTTGGTACGGGAATACAAAACTGTCATTTTGGCCTCTAAGCCATAGTTTGTTAGCACGCACTATCATTTATTTGGTAAATAATCATCACAAGTTTTATCTGTGTCTGACTGTGAAAAGGCACCAGAGAGGCAAAGGTGAACAAGGTCGCTGTCTTGTCCTCCAAGAGTTCAAGATCGTTCAAGTTCACAGGTTACTGAGGAGCTGAACTTGCATTCAAACCATTGCAGGAGAGTAAGCAGGTACTAATAGAGGAATGAACATGAGTGGAGAGAAAAGCTAAACTCCAAACAGAACCAGACAATGACAACAATCAACAGCAACAACAAAAAACTTCCAGTAAAAGCCAAAAAAAAAGTAAAATATTTTTAAACATCGTCCTCAAGAATTGTATTCTAATCCAATCCATAAAATGCCTCCTTTGGCTTAGCCCTCCTAATCCTCTCAAGTTTGCATCATCCACAGACAGCTTTGCATAGAAGAGATACATTACTGTGATGTCCAAATGGACTTCCAAATGCACTCAACACTTGGCAGTTAAACCCAGGCATATACAGAGAAAATTCTCAGTATTAAAGCTGAAATTGACAGATAAAATATTTGACTGTGGAGCATTGTAAAGGTCTCCATTCCAGATATAATACAAGCTCTCTGTCATGGTATATTGTCCAGTCAACGTAAACCAGGCTAAATTATACACAGAAAGACCATTTCATAAACTTGAGCTGAATTAAAGCAGTTCACACTTTATAGTAGTATCATGAGGGACAAACGCTATGGGAAAGACTCACACAGCACATCACGCTACAAGCAACAGCCTGTGGAGATTTAAGCAAGAGTGTGTTCCATAAACTTTATGTAGTGACTTTTCACATTAGCACATGTTCATCTTTCTTTACCGTCCATTTTCAATTTTTAGCTGTTTTCTTTAGTTCAGCCAATATTTTCATGGCTGGAAAGAAATATTTTAAGTGTAAAGTTCTTCTGAAGTCAAACTATTCTAGGAATTTTTAATGACTTCTAAATTTATCTCACCTGTTTTTTCTAATTTATTTGCAAGATTCTAAAATTAATGTGCATCATGAGAAATTCTTTTAATCTGTCTGAGGGAGGAGAAAGTATGTAAAAGAGAGCTAGTCCCGTGCAATAATTAGCAAAGGAAAAGAGACAAAATTTAAGGCCACATAAACATAAATTGCAGCCTGATTTCACAGGGCACATTTTGGTCCATTTCTCCACGAACAATAAGTATTTATTGTTTTAGAATTTCTCACATTAAGGATGGGAACTTAAACCTATGTTTAGAATGGCAATGGGAAGACTTGTGTGTTGCTTTTTAGTTTTCCCATAAAGAGCCACCAAACTGTAGAAAAACACATGGACAGCTCCACACAAATTATTTTGGTTGGGTGGGTAGAGCTTTTTAGAGGTGAAGATAAGGAATCTTTTTCTCATTGCCTTGAAAATTAAGAACAGGACACATAAACTTATTTCAGCAAAAGAAACAAACAATATACAAATACAGCTGTGAGTTATGTATCATCTGTTAAATCAGTGAAGTGGAAAAAGATGAAAAGATGATGAGAGAAGAAAAGGAGGAAGAAGGGGGTTAAGATAAGGAGGATGAAAAGAAAATGGGGACAAGGAAAAAGTCATGCAAATAAAGACAGCCAAACAAAAACAGTGATAAGTTCTTTTAGTAGGCACTCGATGAACTACAGAGAGCCCTTCATGCATTCATGCTATAAATATTTATTGAGCACATACTACTGCTCTAGGAGCTGAGGATACGGTGTTCAGCAAAACTAACAAGATCTCTGCCCTCATGGAGCTGATTTCTAGTGGAGGAAGACAGGCAATAAACAAATGCATCCACAAACAGAAACACAGTATGCTTCATGTTGGCTATAGTGCCATTTAAAAATAGAGTGTGCTGCACATTTTCTATTTGACCCTCCATATCTATTCTCCACCTCTTTCTACCCTGCTGTGTGCCCTGCCCGGGAGCCTGGCTGCATGGAATGCACCAACTCACTTCCCTTAGCTTCAGGTTTCCATTGGTTTTGGCCAACAAGGGTCCCAGTAAGAAGTTGAGAGGAGGAGAATAAGATTGAGGAATGCATACCCCTCCTTCCCTTGCTGATGGGTTGCTGTGGGTGGGCTGCATCCCTCTTGTCAGGAAGCCAAAGTTCTTGCCAAGGGGCCCTCTCTATAGTCATTCAGACTCTGGCGACTACTCTTTCCATTGTCCCTTCAGCCTCCAGGGTCTTGTCTTAGTTTGCCAGGGCTACTGTGACAAACACAGAAACTGGTAGGCTTAAACAACAGGAATTTATTGTCTCTGTCTCACAGTTTTGGAGGCTAGAAGTCTGACATCAGAGTATTGCCAAGCCATAGTTGCTCCCAGAGTCTGTAGCATTCTGATGAAGTTTGCCAGGAACCTTGACATTCTTTGGCATCTCAGCCTCTATCACAGGGTGTGCCTGTTTGAGGATGTTATGTACCCCAGGAAAAACTAGGTTCTTTAATGCAGTCTTGTGGGGGTGGTTTATTGTGGGTGGAATCTGTTGATTAAGTTGTTTCGATGGAGATGTGACCCACCCAACTGTGGGTGAGAACTTTTGGTTAGATTACTTCCAGGGAAATGTGACCACTCCCATTCAGGGTGGGTCTTCATTACTTCACTGGAGTCCTTAAGAGAGCTCAGAGACTGACACAGAGCCAGACACTTGGAGATGCAGACAGAAAGACATTTGGAGCTGCTAAGCTAAGAGATGAAGCCCAGAGTTTGCCCTTGAGCAGCTAAGAGAAGACCCCAAATGCCTAGAGAGAAATGCCTAGAGAGAAATACCCTGGAAGAATAATTAAGGATGCACAGGAGCTGAGCGAGAGAAGCTAAGTCCAGAGACATTTTGGAGAAATCCATTTGAAACCAGAACCCAGGAGCAAAGATGCAGCAGATGCCTTTCCAGCTGAAACAGAGCTGTTCACATGCCATCAACCTTTCTTCAATGAAGGAATCCTCTTGCTGATGTCTTAGTTTGACACTTTCATAGCCTTAAAACTTTAAATTTATAACCTAATAAATCCCCTTTTATAAAAGCCAATCCATTTCTTGTATTTTGCATAACAACAGCTTTAGCAAACTGGAACACATGGCCATCTTCTTCCCCTATTATTGTTTCTAATGAGTGACTATGTCCAAACTTCCTCTAACTGTAAGGACTCCAGTCATATGGATTAAAACCCATCCTGATTCAATTTGACCTCATCTAAACAGGATCTTCAAGGATCCTATTCACAAAGGAGTTCATACCCACGGGACCAGGGGTTAGAAACTGAAGATCCCACACCCTCAGACCCGGGTTCAAGTCGTGTTCAAGTCATGTGCTGGTGGAGAACATGATTCAGTCAACCACAGCTCACTACTGTGGCTAGTTAATGTTGAGAGTTGGTTTCTCTAAACACTGCCCTCCCCCAAATTATCCAAACTGATCATGCAATCAGTTTCCCACTGGGGATTTGACCGATACATGGCATAATGGGGTAAAGATCACACATTTTTAATTTGGATGGTCCTGGAAGGCCTCTTGGAGGAAGTAACATTTGACCTGGCATCTGCATCTTGAGAAGGATTGTTCTCAGCAGAGCACACAGCAAATGCAAAGGCCCTGCAGCAGGAACGAGCATGGACCATGTCCACAAAAGAGCTGAAAGACCAGTTGACTAGAGCCCAGAGAGCCAAAGGAACATAAAGATTAAAAGTCAGAGTTAGGCAGATGGCAGATAACATAGCCCTCTTAAGCCCTGGGGAAGGGTGAAAATTTACATTTTCATTATAAATGCAACATAAATCCATTAGAAAATTTTAAGGAGAAGGGTGATATGCTCTCATATACATTTTTAGAAGGTCACCCTGGATACTTTGGGGGACAGGAAAGTAGGTGGGGATGCCTGGAAGCAGAAAGACCAAACCAACAGGGAGAAGCACTAGTGTTAATCAAGATGAAAACTGGTATTGTCTTGGTCAAGGGTTATAACATTGGAAATTCTGAGAAATGGTTAAATTAGAAAGATACTTTAGAAGTAAAGGCTATAAAACGGGTTTTGGACTCAGCAACTGGGTGGGTGGTGGTGCCGTTAGTTGAAGGCAGCCTAGAAGAGCAGGTTTGGAGAGTGGAAGTGAGAATCAAGAGTTGACTTTTGGTCTCATTCATTTTGAGATGTCTCTCTGAGTGGAACTACAGAATAGAAAATTGGATATATGAACCCAAAACTCAGTGGCGAGATCTGAGGGAGATAGACTTTTGTAAGTCATCACCATACATCATCTCATTTGTTCTACTAAACAACAATATGGTGAAGACACAGAGTAAATAGCATCTCCACTTCACAGTAAAAACTCTGAGCCTCAGAAGGATTGAATTACACTACTCAAGCTGCAATGACAGGTAAATCATACCATTGAGAACCCACCCCCTCCTCCAAGTCTAAAACCTTTTCCACACTATATAGAATATGGAGTGTAACAAAAGAACAGCTAGAGAGCCCCATTCAGCCATCATTTGAGCAGACTGGGAGCCTCCCAACACAGCCCAGCAGCCCAGAACTGCCCTGGGGGGACGGCACTCACCTGCGACATAGCACAGTCATCCCTCAATAGAGGACCCGGGGTGCACAGCCTGGAAGAGGGGCCCACTTGCAAGTCTCAGGAGCCATACGCCAATACCAAAGACTTGTGGGTCAGTGGCAGAGACAAACTGTGGCAGGACTGAACTGAAGGATTAGACTATTGCAGTAGCTTTAAAACTCTAGGATCATCAGGGAGATTTGATTGTTAGGGCCACCCCCCCTCCCCGACTGCCCAGAAACACGCCCCACATACAGGGCAGGCAACACCAACTACACACGCAAGCTTGGGACACCAATTGGGCCCCACAAGACTCACTCCCCCACTCACCAAAAAGGCTAAGCAGGGGAGATCTGGCTTGTGGAGAACAGGTGGCTCGTGGACGCCACCTGCTGGTTAGTTAGAGAAAGTGTACTCCACGAAGCTGTAGATCTGATAAATTAGAGATAAGGACTTCAACTGGTCTACAAACCCTAAAAGAACCCTATCAAGGTCAGCAAATGCCACGAGGCCAAAAACAACAGAAAATTATAAAGCATATGAAAAAACCAGACGATATGGATAACCCAAGCCCAAGCACCCAAATCAAAAGACCAGAAGAGACACACCTAGAGCAGCTACTCAAAGAACTAAAGATGAACAATGAGACCCTAGTACGGGATATGAAGGAAATCAAGAAGACCCTAGAAGAGCATAAAGAAGACATTGCAAGACTAAATAAAAAAATGGATGATCTTATGGAAATTAAAGAAACTGTTGACCAAATTAAAAAGATTCTGGACACTCATAGTACAAGACTAGAGGAAGTTGAACAACGAATCAGTGACCTGGAAGATGACAGAATGGAAAATGAAAACATAAAAGAAAGAATGGGGAAAAAAATTGAAAAACTCGAAATGGACCTCAGGGATATGATAGATAATATGAAACGTCCGAATATAAGACTCATTGGTGTCCCAGAAGGGGAAGAAAAGGGTAAAGGTCTAGGAAGAGTATTCAAAGAAATTGTTGGGGAAAACTTCCCAAATCTTCTAAACAACATAAATACACACATCATAAATGCTCAGCGAACTCCAAATAGAATAAATCCAAAAAAACCCACTCCGAGACATATACTGATCACACTGTCAAACATAGAAGAGAAGGAGCAAGTTCTGAAAGCAGCAAGAGAAAAGCAATTCACCACATACAAAGGAAACAGCATAAGACTAAGTAGTGACTACTCAGCAGCCACCATGGAGGCGAGAAGGCAGTGGCACGATATATTTAAAATTCTGAGTGAGAGGAATTTCCAGCCAAGAATACTTTATCCAGCAAAGCTCTCCTTCAAACTTGAGGGAGAGCTTAAATTTTTCACAGACAAAGAAATGCTGAGAGAATTTGCTAACAAGAGACCTGCCCTACTGGAGATACTAAAGGGAGCCCTACAGACAGAGAAACAAAGACAGGACAGAGAGACTTGGAGAAAGGTTCAGTACTAAAGAGATTCGGTATGGGTACAATAAAGGATATTAATAGAGAGAGGGAAAAATATGGCAAACATAATCCAAAGGATAAGATGGCCGATTCAAGAAATGCCTTCACGGTTTTAACGTTGAATGTAAATGGATTAAACTCCCCACTTAAAAGATATAGATTCGCAGAATGGATCAAAAAAAATGAACCATCAATATGTTGCATACAAGAGACTCATCTTAGACACAGGGACACAAAGAAACTGAAAGTGAAAGGATGGAAAAAAATATTTCATGCAAGCTACAGCCAAAAGAAAGCAGGTGTAGCAATATTAATCTCAGATAAAATAGACTTCAAATGCAGGGATGTTTTGAGAGACAAAGAAGGCCACTACATACTAATAAAAGGGGCAATTCAGCAAGAAGAAATAACAATCGTAAATGTCTATGCACCCAATCAAGGTGCCACAAAATACATGAGAGAAACATTGGCAAAACTAAAGGAAGCAATTGATGTTTCCACAATAATTGTGGGAGACTTCAACACATCACTCTCTCCTATAGATAGATCAACCAGACAGAAGACCAATAAGGAAATTGAAAACCTAAACAATCTGATAAATGAATTAGATTTAACAGACATCTACAGGACATTACATCCCAAATCAACAGGATACACATACTTTTCTAGTGCTCACGGAACTTTCTCCAGAATAGATCATATGCTGGGACATAAAACAAGCCTCAATAAATTTAAAAAGATTGAAATTATTCAAAGCACATTCTCTGACCACAATGGAATACAATTAGAAGTCAATAACCATCAGAGACTTAGAAAATTCACAAATACCTGGAGGTTAAACAACACACTCCTAAACAATCAGTGGGTTAAAGAAGAAATAGCAAGAGAAATTGCTAAATATATAGAGACGAATGAAAATGAGAACACAACATACCAAACCTATGGGATGCAGCAAAAGCAGTGCTAAGGGGGAATTTATAGCACTAAACGCATATATTAAAAAGGAAGAAAGAGCCAAAATCAAAGAACTAATGGATCAACTGAAGAAGCTAGAAAATGAACAGCAAACCAATCCTAAACCAAGTACAAGAAAAGAAATAACAAGGATTAAAGCAGAAATAAATGACATAGAGAACAAAAAAACAATAGAAAGGATAAATATCACCAAAAGTTGGTTCTTTGAGAAGATCAACAAGATTGACAAGCCCCTAGCTAGACTGACAAAATCAAAAAGAGAGAAGACCCATATAAACAAAATAATGAATGAAAAAGGTAACATAACTGCAGATCCTGAAGAAATTAAAAAAATTATAAGAGGATATTATGAACAACTGTATGGCAACAAACTGGATAATGTAGAAGAAATGGACAATTTCCTGGAAACATATGAACAACCTAGACTGACCAGAGAAGAAATAGAAGACCTCAACCAACCCATCACAAGCAAAGAGATCCAATCAGTCATCAAAAATCTTCCCACAAATAAATGCCCAGGGCCAGATGGCTTCACAGGGGAATTCTACCAAACTTTCCAGAAAGAACTGACACCAATCTTACTCAAACTCTTTCAAAACATTGAAAAAAATGGAACACTACCTAATTCATTTTATGAAGCTAACATCAATCTAATACCAAAACCAGGCAAAGATGCTACAAAAAAGGAAAACTACCGGCCAATCTCCCTAATGAATATAGATGCAAAAATCCTCAACAAAATACTTGCAAATCGAATCCAAAGACACATTAAAAAAATCATACACCATGACCAAGTGGGGTTCATTCCAGGCATGCAAGGATGGTTCAACATAAGAAAAACAATCAATGTATTACAACACATTAAAAACTCGAAAGGGAAAAATCAATTGATCATCTCAATAGATGCTGAAAAAGCATTTGACAAAATCCAACATCCGTTTTTGATAAAAACACTTCAAAAGGTAGGAATTGAAGGAAACTTCCTCAACATGATAAAGAGCATATATGAAAAACCCACAGCCAGCATAGTACTCAATGGTGAGAGACTGAAAGCCTTCCCTCTAAGATCAGGAACAAGACAAGGATGCCCGCTGTCACCACTGTTATTCAACATTGTGCTGGAAGTGCTAGCCAGGGCAATCCGGCAAGACAAAGAAATAAAAGGCATCCAAATTGGAAAAGAAGAAGTAAAACTGTCATTGTTTGCAGATGATATGATCTTATATCTAGAAAACCCTGAGAAATCAACGATACACCTACTAGAGCTAATAAACAAATTTAGCAAAGTAGCGGGATACAAGATTAATGCACATAAGTCAGTAATGTTTCTATATGCTAGAAATGAACAAACTGAAGAGACACTCAAGAAAAAGATACCATTTTCAATAGCAACTAAAAAAATCAAGTACCTAGGAATAAACTTAACCAAAGATGTAAAAGACCTATACAAAGAAAACTACATAACTCTACTAAAAGAAATAGAAGGGGACCTTAAAAGATGGAAAAATATTCCATGTTCATGGATAGGAAGGCTAAATGTCATTAAGATGTCAATTCTACCCAAACTCATCTACAGATTCAATGCAATCCCAATCAAAATTCCAACAACCTACTTTGCAGACTTGGAAAAGCTAGTTATCAAATTTATTTGGAAAGGGAAGATGCCTCGAATTGCTAAAGACACTTTAAAAAAGAAAAACGAAGTGGGAGGACTTACACTCCCTGACTTTGAAGCTTATTATAAAGCCACAGTTGCCAAAACAGCATGGTACTGGCACAAAGATAGACATATAGATCAATGGAATCGAATTGAGAATTCAGAGATAGACCCTCAGATCTATGGCCGACTGATCTTTGATAAGGCCCCCAAAGTCACCGAACTGAGCCATAATGGTCTTTTCAACAAATGGGGCTGGGAGAGTTGGATATCCATATCCAAAAGAATGAAAGAGGACCCCTACCTCACCCCCTACACAAAAATTAACTCAAAATGGACCAAAGATCTCAATATAAAAGAAAGTACCATTAAACTCCTAGAAGATAATGTAGGAAAACATCTTCAAGACCTTGTATTAGGAGGCCACTTCCTAGACTTTACACCCAAAGCACAAGCAACAAAAGAGAAAATAGATAAATGGGAACTCCTCAAGCTTAGAAGTTTCTGCACCTCAAAGGAATTTCTCAAAAAGGTAAAGAGGCAGCCAACTCAATGGGAAAAAATTTTTGGAAACCATGTATCTGACAAAAGACTGATATCTTGCATATACAAAGAAATCCTACAACTCAATGACAATAGTACAGACAGCCCAATTATAAAATGGGCAAAAGATATGAAAAGACAGTTCTCTGAAGAGGAAATACAAATGGCCAAGAAACACATGAAAAAATGTTCAGCTTCACTAGCTATTAGAGAGATGCAAATTAAGACCACAATGAGATACCATCTAACACCGGTTAGAATGGCTGCCATTAAACAAACAGGAAACTACAAATGCTGGAGGGGATGTGGAGAAATTGGAACTCTTATTCATTGTTGGTGGGACTGTATAATGGTTCAGCCACTCTGGAAGTCAGTCTGGCAGTTTCTTAGAAAACTAGAGATAGAGCTACCATTCGATCCAGCGATTGCACTTCTCGGGATATACCCGGAAGATCGGAAAGCAGTGACACGAACAGATATCTGCACGCCAATGTTCATAGCAGCATTATTCACAATTGCCAAGAGATGGAAACAACCCAAATGTCCTTCAACAGATGAGTGGATAAATAAAATGTGGTATATACACACGATGGAATACTACGCGGCAGTAAGAAGGAACGATCTGGTGAAACATATGACAACATGGATGAACCTTGAAGACATAATGCTGAGCGAAATAAGCCAGGCACAAAAAGAGAAATATTATATGCTACCACTAATGTGAACTTTGAAAAATGTAAAACAAATGGTTTATAATGTAGAATGTAGGGGAACTAGCAGTAGAGAGCAATTAAGGAAGGGGGAACAATAATCCAAGAAGAACAGATAAGCTATTTAACGTTCTGGGGATGCCCAGAAATGACTATGGTCTGTTAATTTCTGATGGATGTAGTAGGAACAAGTTCACTGAAATGTTGCTATAGTATGTAACTTTCTTGGGGTAAAGTAGGAACATGTTGGAAGTTAAGCAGTTATCTTAGGTTAGTTGTCTTTTTCTTACTCCCTTGCTATGGTCTCTTTGAAATGTTCTTTTATTGTATGTTTGTTTTCTTTTTAACTTTTTTTTTCATACAGTTGATTTGAAAAAAGAAGGGAAAGTTAAAAAAAAAAAAAAAAAGAAAAAAGACAAACAAGGAAAAAAAAAAACAAAAAAAAAAAAAAAACGATGTAGTGCCCCCTTGAGGAGCCTGTGGAGAATGCAGGGGTATTCGCCTACCCCACCTCCATGGTTGCTAACATGACCACAGACATAGGGGACTGGTGGTTTGATGGGTTGAGCCCTCTACCATAAGTTTTACCCTTGGGAAGACAGTTGCTGCAAAGGAGAGGCTAGGCCTCCCTGTATTTGTGCCTAAGAGTCTCCTCCTGAATGCCTCTTTGTTGCTCAGATGTGGCCCTCTCTCTCTGGCTAAGCCAACTTGAAAGGTGAAATCACTGCCCTCCCCCCTACGTGGGATCAGACACCCAGGGAAGTGAATCTCCCTGGCAACGTGGAATATGACTCCTGGGGAGGAATGTAGACCCGGCATCGTGGGATGGAGAACATCTTCTTGACCAAAAGGGGGATGTGAAAGGAAATGAAATAAGCTTCAGTGGCAGAGAGATTCCAAAATGAGCCGAGAGATCACTCTGGTGGGCACTCTTACGCACACTTTAGACAACCTTTTTTAGGTTCTAAAGAATTGGGGTAGCTGGTGGTGGATACCTGAAACTATTAAACTACAACCCAGAACCCATGAATCTCGAAGACAGTTGTATAAAAATGTAGCTTATGAGGGGTGACAGTGGGATTGGGAAAGCCATAAGGACCAAACTCCACTTTGTCTAGTTTATGGATCGATGTGTAGAAAAGTAGGGGAAGCAAACAAACAGACAAAGGTACCTAGTGTTCTTTTCTACTTCAATTGCTCTTTTTCACTCTAATTATTATTCTTGTTATTTTTGTGTGTGTGCTAATGAAGGTGTCAGGGATTGATTTAGGTGATGAATGTACAACTATGTAATGGTACTGTAAACAATCGAAAGTACAATTTGTTTTGTATGACTGCGTGGTATGTGAATATATCTCAATAAAATGATGATTAAAAAAAAAAAAAAAAAAAATCTACTGGCAAGGAAGTAAATAAACAATACTTTATTTAAAAAAAAAAAAAAAAAAAAAAAAAAAAGAACAGCTAAAAATAATCTGAAATTCACATGTTAGAAATTTACTGTTTTGATTACGCAGTTATTGATTTAAACTTTGGGGCAGCAGAATTAATTATCACCATGTTTCAGACATCCGACTAGTTTTCCCTTATTCTTTTCCTGAACCTAGAATAAGCCAGGTGTAAGACTTTGAAATGCACACACAAAAAAAACAAAACAGAACAAAAAGGACTCCTGTTCTAGCCTCACCCTTCCAGGTTATCTCTATCTTGCATTGTCTTTAAGCTATTTTACAATTCTGTAAATCAAGTGGTAGAAAACTGATAGTTATGCAAATGATTCTTGTCCATAGAAATGCAATTGTATTTATTAGTGACGTGGATATGGACCAGTTTTGTCTCTATTTTTAAATTCACTTCAGAATTCCTGATCACCTTTGTGTGTGTTTTCAGTGCTCTGTTGAACCAGTTGTAACATCTTATTGGTCCCTTCATTAATTAATGAATTAAATAAAATCTTTGACAGGCATTCCGGTATTTGAACAAAGATATAGGTATCTGTATGAGCCATGTATTTGTATGAGTCATGATTTTTACCTCTTTTTAAAGTTATCCTTTAACATGGGTCTACTTTTATATTAGAAATTCAGGAAAAAAATTTAAGAAATATTTCCCCAAATCTTGAAGGATTTGTTCTTACGAAAAGGAATTACTTAAATTTTAGGAATTAGGTTTTGCACTTTAGATGTATGCATCAATTTACTAGCAAATGCCTAGTGAGATCTTCTGAGGCTTTGTAGAGAAATTATGACTTTCATAGCCCACAGATCATGAATGCTATGTTCAAACCATTATCTATGAAGTTATAAATGTTTTATAACTGAATGCCCCATACTATTTGCTATCCACCTCACCCCACCACCCGTCTCTACAGACACACCTTTACACTTCTATCAAGTCACTTCAAAACTCATCTTCTTTGTTCACTAAAGAGTCATTTGAGGATCTCCTTTAGCACTTCATGAAGCATTTCATATTCCAACAAAAGCAGACACCAACTCCCTCCTTGTTATGAAGAACTGGCCACTGAAGATGGGGTGGAGAGATTTGTAAAAAGAGCCCAAAGCCTATTGCCAAAAAAAATGACAGGGGCAGGGATCCAAATTTAAGGACGTGTGAAGATAAACAGTGATGACCCTGACCCAAGGCCCATAGAAAGATATCAAGGTTCCCAGAGAGGAATTAACCAGGTAATCACTGAAAGTCTATTTGTTGTCTTGGGCCCAATATGAGGCCTGAAGACTTGTTGCGAAGGGCTAGTTCTGACTTAGTTGCTGTTCGTAACTCCTCAAAACATAGCCACCCAGCACTGTGCCCTGTTTCGGGAACACATGGCTAAGCCTGCCTGTGTGATAGAACTGTACCCTAGAAGCCCATCCATGGACCATCACTTCAGTCTGCCCAGGGACAGAGAACACAGGGTTATCAAGAAATATGTACAAGCATCCACCGGACTGTGCAGGGCTGGTCTTCAACAGTGACACCTGGTGGTAATAAGGAACAACTGCAATCATGGAGATTGAGCCAACTTTCCAATTCCCTGAATGGCCTACATTTAGGGGCAGAATTGACTGAACCTTTTGGGACTAAGTAACTCCTGCCCCAAGTTTTTATATAATTTATAAGCTACCCTCAAGAGGTCAATACATAGGAAGATATGCATGTTCAATAAATTATTCACAAATATAAAAGTGATATTTCCACATTCATATCTCAAGTGGCCGAACTAGCTTTACTCTAACACAAATTCAGTATTGTGTTGTAACTGGACCTCAGAAAGGATAATCCAAAAAAGTTACAGTTGGAAAAAAAACAAGAGTTAAATCTTCTTAGCTTTTCCACTACTTCCACTTCAGTGTCTGTACCTTCTGAAGGACAGATGGTTGAGGGAACGTGGGTGCGTGCTCAGTATTGTTGTCTGCTTTGCAATTTACTTCTCTGGGGATGCCAGTATGATTTAAAAGCAATCCAGCCAGATTAAAAGTTCCTGGACCCAGGTTTTAAGACTCAGGCTACACTCTAGCAAGAAGACCAGGATTCTGTTCAGGTCCTCCAATGACTGTACAACTTGGAGCACAAAGCAATCTGTAGAAAACTGTAATTGAAGATGTCTTTGCTTCCAAGGCCATTAGAACTTACAAGGATAAATAATAAGTCTACAAACAGAGGCATTTTTGAGTTTTATAAAGAAAGGTGCTGAAAAAGTCCCTGATGATCCAACCCTTTAGAAAGGTGAGAGGATTCACAAGTCAGAAACACCAAAATAGACATTGTGTGGCTACCACTGAAGTTCTCACTTCCACACAACCTAGAATTCCACTTCCTCATAGGCCTGGTGGTAACCGAAAAGGCTCCTAGGTGGGAGGTTGTTGGTCAAGGTTCTCCATCAGCTTTACCCCCACCTGCAACCACAGACAGGTTAGCAGAGGAACTTCAAGGACCCAGAATAAAACTGCCCTAAAACGAGAAATTATTATTAACACCATCCCCTATTGCATACAGACTCAGGGTCCCAGCTTGGGACCAAGTCTCTTTTTTTTAATCTTTTAATGTGTTTTCCCAGCGGCCTGCTCTCCTCAGTCTCTGAACTAGACAGTTCACTCAAGCCTTTCATGTTTTATTTAATATTAAAAATGTCTAGATTTTTGAGGGACTAGAGAACTCAAGGATAGATAATTTAGTCATGATTGAAACAAGTCAAAGGCCATTCGTTAAAAATCTTTCTTGAGATTCTGCCTAGAGTAAAGAGAAACCAAGCTATTTTTAACACTTTTATCTGTCCTAAATTTATCCAAATGAATATGTTGGGGAACAGTGGATAGAAGCACTTAATCTTGAGAAATGCCCTTGACAAAGACAGATCATAATAGGAACGGAAGAGGGAAAGAGAGTCCAGGAGAAAGGATGGCAAGAGAATAAAATAGGATGGCATAAAGAAATGAATTGCTTCACCCTTGGTCAATCATTTAAATTCCACCCAGGGTGGTAGTGAAGGAAAGTCATTACAGTTCTATAAATAGGAACTGAGCAGTCAAAAAATACATCATTTGATTTCTTTACACCCTCAAATTCCAGCCAAAGGCCTATATTCCAAATCTTTCTCCCATCACTCATAGAAGAAAAAAAAATGTGATATGAAAAATATTCTTTCTAAATAAATCTTAGATGGACTTTGTTGTAAGAGTGTTAAAATTAAAAGAAATAAATTGTTGAGCCATAGAGGGCTATCAACCCTAACGGGAAAAGAAGAGGACAGCTTGGGATATTAATCACTTTGAAAATTGTAGGTCAAGGATCATAAGCACAATATCATTCACTTCTTCTCTCCGTCCTTCATTCTGCTCTAGCTTGCATTCTAGTGGGAGAGATAAGTCTAGTGCACGTATAGCTGCATTAAAATGTAGAAAGTGATAGCAGCCACTGTGAGCCTGATCAGGGGCTGCCCTCCCCAGCTCATTCAAAAGGGGCAGAAGCCAAGGCCAAAGCAGCTAAGAAACTATAAATCACTTAACTCCTCTTCTTCTAATTCAAGTATTTTTTATTCTCTTTCCTGAGACCCACTTAGAATATAAAACTTAATTTGATTAGAGGATATCAAGAGATACTTCAGGAAATATGATCAGGACCTTGAAAATTGGGTTAGATGTACACTTGGTGGAGAGGATAGGTGATGGCTTATGCATGATAATCGAAAGAGAAATAACAATTGCTGTAATTTATTAAGTGCTTGGCACTTACTCCACTGTAATAAGGGTATAACCTTGTAAATTTTCCTTTTACAGGTAAGAAAACTGAGCAAAGTGAAATAGGTGGCCCAAGGAAACACAACTATATCAGTAATGGGCCCAGACAGTGGCAGAGGGCTCTCTGAGGCTGAAACAGCTCTTGACCATGAGACAAACACACCTGCATATAGATGTTTAATAAATGAGGACAGGATGGGACAGGATAGGATGAAATGGGGTAGAACTCAATAACTTGGATTCCAGGTGAAGGGGATGGAGTGCATACAAAGCACAAAGGTAAAGAGTATATAAGGGCTTCTTGAGTAAACCAAAGTTATCAGACTGGCCAGACTGTAAGGCCACGTGGCAGGGGAGGGGGAGATGAGGTTGTGCTGTAGATTAGGAGACCCTTGATGCTCAGTAACTTGCATGCATCAGGTCACAACTTCTTTCCTTCCAGATATTTAGAAGAGGTGAAGTACCAATGACAGGTTTGTCTTCCTTTCTAGAGAATGCAGCAGCATGTTTGGATTTGCCTTCACATCTCCTCAAGAGCAGGACCAGTTTCCCAGTTCCTTTAGCAGAGTTGAGCCCAACTTGGAGGTGGCTCAGAGGTCCTGACACCTACCATCAGTGAGGCCTGAGCTGAGTCCCAGAGCTGACAGCTGAGTCAGAGATGGGAAGGGTGCAGCTTGGAGCTGAACACAATAACTGCACCAGCAGGTCAGTCTCTCAAACAAGGAGCCATTGCTCGTCCAAAGGACCAAGAAATAGCCTGGGCCTTCAAACTTGAAAAAAATCGCATGTCCCCAAAGCAGTCAAGAAAACCCTTCTGAGTAACAGATAGAATTTCCTTTAGAGAGAGACGTACTCCTGGGTCAGCCCCCTGGAGATCCCTCTGCTACCATCAGGAGTGGCAATTGCCCAAATAAAACCCAACTTCTAATCTCTTTATACCTTCTTAAAAATTGCCCTCTCTCTTTTCAGGTGTGCAACCTTCACTCACCTGACAAGGCCCTAAGCTTTTTCTCAATACATCATTCATAGCACGTGGAGGCCAGCTACTGGGAGTGCCGAATCCTTTGTGGGGAGAGAGGCGTCTGAGAAGTTTCCCAACAGGCTTCCATCCTAAGAAAAGCTAACATTAGCCAAGCAGGGACACAAGTTACACAGGAAACTACTTAGAGAGATTTTAGTGCCCTGTATACTTAGAATTCACTTACCTCAGGCAAACTCCCTCTACAGAAATCTCTGTTGAGAGTCAAAGAATCACTGGATGTTAGGGCTGAAAAATCACTTAGTGTTCATCTCGTGCAGTCCTTCATGTTAAACCATGCTCAGAGGAATTAAGTACTCCTGAAAAGTACTGCCCAACAGGGGACTCAACTAAAGGATGCCTTTGCATAGTATCTACTAGGCAGAGCAAGGCACACTCCATCAGAATACACTGACAATATATTTAATTAGGGATTAACTAGCTTCCAAAATTTGACACCGCTCTTGGCCCTGGGGCAGTACAAAATGTGGGTCTGTGTTTGGCACTTCCTGGAGTAAATTCACAGAAGTCCCTCGCTGGGACATTAAGCAAGAGGCTAACGGCCGAGCAGACCGGAAGTTCCAGATCTGAGTGTATTCCTAGTTTCTGGAAATATGGTGTACCCTGAACTCAGAATTCTTGGGGCCCTACCCATGGTCAAGAGGCAGTGCTAGCTCGGGGTGGGAGGGGGGATACCTACAAAGATTTCCTGTCCAGTGAGCCCCTGTGTTCCAGTAGCAGAGGACACAACCAGCCACGCAATGTGACCCAATGTGGAAGAGCCACGGCCGTGAGCCCGCCCTCGCCTGGGTGTCCACAGAACTCGGTCCCCACTGCACCCATGCCCACTCCCATGGTTCCCACGTGCCTTTTGATGTTTTTAGATGTTCCCTCTTGTTGGTCCCACCCCTCATCCACATGCTCTTTGGAGAGGGACCCTTGCCTGGGAGAAGAACGCTGGAGAACTTCCACCCTTGTTTGTCTGCTCTCCTTTCCAACCCCCAACCAAATACCACTGAAGGCTTGGATGAGGGAATGGTTAGGGGGTGGGGGTCAGGGAGAGAGACTGGAGAGCTTAGAATTTAGCACCTGATGGGATGTGAAGTGTAAAGGAGAAAGTGGTGTCAGGCATAGCTCCCAGATTTTTAAAGTGAGTCACTGGAAAGATGATGATGCCATTAAGAAATATGGGTGGAGGTGCAGATTTGAGGAGACACGTACATTTAAAAAAAAGGAAAAAATTTTCCCTCGAGAGTGCCAGAAACAGGTTTGATCTGAAATATGTATTATCCACTTTTGAACAGAAATTATTTCCTTCCTCTCTGATCGCCCTGCCTTTGTGATTTGTACCTGAGTGCTCCAGGGCATAATTACTTTGGAATGCTTCTGGAGCAAGCTCATCAAAGTAGGTTATAAGATTTATTCTCGGAAGAAAAAAAGGTTAATTTATACATATATATATATATATATTTAGTACTTGGAAGAAGTACTCTCCCATGATAAGGGGAAATGAAAAAGAAAAATAAAAGTTCTCAAGAAAATTCAACACAGCATTGGGTGCAAGTCCCTGCAACTGTTTTATCTCTTGGCACTGACTTCGAGATCAGTCTTAAAATGGGCATTTACAGAGGGAAAATTGAAGTTATTATTTAAACACATTCCTGGCTTTTGCTGAGATGCACATGCAAACACAGTAATTTGGGGTAGAAGAAAGCAACCAGAGATGGGTTCAACTCGTGTCTGTGCTACATGACAAATTGAAGCAGATTTTTCAATCTTGGATCTTGGTTTGTTCATATGTAAAACAGTGATAAAGGTCACTGTCTTGCAAGATGTCCACCAGGCATAAAAAGGTGATGAATAAGGTGATGATGATGATAATGATGGTAATAATAATAAATGCCAACTTTATTAGCCAGACCATGCGAAAGGTGCTATTCCAAGAGATTTCTATGTATTTAATCCACACCTGATGAGGCACATTCCATCCTAGAACCCATTTAACAGGTGAGAAAACTGAGGTAAAGAGCAGTTATTTTCCCAGGTAGTAAGTGGCAGAATCAGAACTTGATCCAAATTGGTTTGGCTCAAGGAACTAAACCCTTAGCCTCTGTGTTACAAGGGTTTATATAAGGGGCATAGGATCATGTTTGGCAGTATACAGTAGGTACTTAATAGATGGTAGCTATCATTTACAGTATTCTCTTAGGATATTTTCTAACATACTCCTAATCTTGAACATAAACTGCCTCAAACACAGTCCAGGGCTAACAGTACCTGCAGTGCTTACCATTGCAGCACATTTGTTATAGGTGGTTAAGACGCCCCAATCAATTCACTTTTTAATTGCCTTCAGGTAAGTCATGTTCTCTGAAGATTATACAATCAGTCACTCCAGAAGGCTTTACCAAAATGAAACCCATCTGAAATGGAACTTCCTGTGTCAGAGAATTCTCTTTCACAGGATACAGACTGAGTCAAACAGAGTTTCCAAAGGCTTTTTACCCAATAACATATTTGTTTAAATTTCCTAGATACGAAACTTTTGTTGGAACACCTGAAGGAAATATCAGGTATCCGCAGTGCCATGTTTAGAGATGAGTTCCATATGAAGAAGATTCGGTGAACTTTATGCCATTAGATAACTTATTTTTTTACGTTTTCTCCTCAGAGTTCATAAAGCCATAGAGCTTGAAAGCTAAAAGGGTTCTCATGGGATATGTAGCCAACCTTCATGGGTGGCAGGGACTGCTAGTTGTCAACCAAATTCATTCTTCTCTTCTTCCATAGTAATAAAAAGGACACGTGGCATTTCCCAGAATGCCTTGCAGTTAAGAGTGGCCATTTTCTCACCAATGAAATGCTAGCAGAAGCCATTGTGCCCCTTTGAGGACTGGGACTTCTGGAATCAGGAGGGCCTCTTCCACAGGCTCTTTCCCCTTCTGACTGGCGGAACCCAGACATGGAGGCATCCCAGTTTCAACTATGAAGACGATAGCAACACCCAAGCAGAACGGAAAGAAATCAGGGTCCATCAGTGACTATAAGAGCAGAGCTCCCCCTGCCCTGGGGCCTATTATATGAGAGAGAAATAAACTTCGTGGTTCTTTAAGCTACTGCATCATTGGGTCTCTTTTGTTATAGCAGCAGAGCATTGCCCTAGCTAATTCAAACCTTGATGTGTTCAAGGAAGGAGCCTGAGGCCCCTAGAAGGGAAATGACATTCATAATGGTGTGTCATTAAGAGAGCCAAGTTTCCCAGGTTGGCCTCCTGAGACTAAACCCAAGACCCCAAGACTTCTGGAAAATATTATATTCAGTCATATGTCTATTCCACAAACATTTTTAAGTGCCCATTCCACACTGGATGCAGAGTTACAGTACTGAGGAGCCTTCAGTGCCTGTCTCTAGAAGCCCACGTGAGTGGGAGAAATGGATAAGAGAGAGAGGGGAGGTTTCGACGGCAAAGCTGTAACAGAGAGAAACTGGGCAGTCTGCACTCCAGGTTGTTTGAGCTGAGTCTCTTAAGAGAACTCCAAACCATTGAAGCAATCCAGGAACTTTTGAGAAGCCAACACATGCCCATCCTTCTAAAATACAGATCGGAATATATCAAAACTAAGCTTGAACCACTTTCATGCTGCCCACTGCCCTTAAGGTAAATCCATCTTTAATATGATTTACAATGTTAAGATTCTGGCCACGCCTTTCCCTGCAACCTCATCTCTCCCTCCAAGCTCCCTCAAACTCTACACTCCAGACAGACTATTCCTGTCCATTCCAGCAACGCTCAACTTCACCTCCTCTGGGGACGGCGCAGACTCTTCCCCTTCCTCTTTCCCTGGTTAACTCCTAACTAGCCTCAGTTTAGGTCAGATAAGGATACAGCTTCCCCCTGCACCGCTTCCTCGTGGCTCTCACCACTGCTAGCTGTGATGGTTGGTTGCTGGTCCTCCCTCCTCTCTCGTTACCGTTGCATCCAAGACTGTGACATTGGGCACGGTGCCTGCCCCAGAGTAAGCACTTAGAAAGATTAAGTGGAGAGTGAACTGAATGAACGTGTGATTGACTACCAGACCACCAGGCACTGCAGGGACTGGGCACGAGGTCTGGCATGCCCTGGCATGGCGCCTGCTTCCGGAACCATCCAAATCGTCCAGTGAATAGCGCAGACCAGAGATTCCTGCATCTGGAACCAACCACATAGAATCTGAAGAGTGCTGAATAAAAATTAAAGGTGGTTTTGAAAAGAGCTCACCCAGTGTTACTCCACAGAGAAGTAGACAGGGAGCCCCTCAGTTTAGGACAAGTTTACCTGAGACCATTTTTATTCACCAGCTCAGACTTGCCTCCTAGAGTCTCTCTACTAATCTAAGTCTCTGTTACCTCCTGAGGAGTCAGGAAATTGGTCTTCTAGAAAGCTCCTTTACAAGGCTATACTGATGATAAAACAGTTTAAAATTCTAAGAAGTAAACTGATAATTGAGCAAAATTAAGTGAAAAGCAGGCTTCACACCATTGCAGGGAAAATACAAAGACAAAGCATTTCAAACCTGAAGGAAACTTTGTTAGCTCCTTCATCTAGCTGGTGATTTCAAAGACCCAGAATCCCAGACAGTCTCTGCTTACTTCAGACTCTACCTCACTTCTTTTTTTTTTTTTTTTTACCTTTTGACCCTTTTGGATGCTCTGTGACATGATTATGGCTTAAATTGGGACTACTTTACTTTAGTTGACTTATTCTGTGCTTCATCTTAGCTTTCCTTCTAAACAGGGAACTCCTTGGAGCCAGGACTTTGTCTTCCCCTTCTTTGAATCCTCCATGACAAATAGCCCGTATTAGATGCTTAAGAAATATCTGCCGGTTTTTAAAACAGTTTATTTGAAAATACTGAGGAGCCCCAGCAGAAGGGGAACTAACAAACGGCAAGTTTCTCTGCAAGAAACTCGCAACTGCAAAGCAAAGAGGCTCTGTCTCCTCAAATAGGCTAAATGTTCTAAACGTGGAAACGCAAAGTGAATGTTTCTTTTAAAAATCATTTTATGCATTGCCAACATATTCCTGCCATTTTGCTCCAGCTTCTTAGCAATGGCAAAACAGGAATGACAATCTTACTGCTCCTGGATGACACTTTCCTGACTGTGGGACAGGGAGCCCTTTCTGTAAAGGCAATCGAATACAGTTAGCAGGGTCATTTTCAGAAGCTCTCCACAGGAGCCATTTTGCAGAACTAGAAACAGGGTAGCTTTCTTTCTCCCTCTGGGCCCAGAGCTCAGACTCAGGCTTCCCCTCGAGATTCTAACTTGTCGATTAGATTTTGCAGAAGTTTGTAAGGTCAGGCAAGAGGAGGGAACCAGAAGCGGAGAGCAGCAGGGGTGAGCAGGGAGGAAGTTGGACTAGGGAGAGGCATCTGGCTCCTTCTTTGCTCTGCAGTGTTAGATCTGCCCTTCCCGATCATTCTGCTTAGCACCTGGATGCAACAGAACATCGCCTTAGGGTTTGCAAGTGGCCCAGGTGGTTTTCACTCACAGGATGCCAGAATCAAAGGAGAACGGTTTCGCATGCAAATGTTGCTGGGAAAGGGAAATCCTCTAATTTCTCTAAAGGTATGGATGACTGATTCTCTAGTGCAAAGAGTGGTGAAAAAAGAGGGAAGGAAAGGGCAGTAAATAAATTAATGCAGAGATCAAGAATTCCAAAAGGGCACACAGAAAGTAAAATTATCCACCTCACAATTCTGTCCCAGGCTCGTCTGGGTGACCCATAGGAAAGTGTCAACCACTTGGCCACATCTCAAGCTTGCTGTCCCACCACTGACTGGGGTTGCCCAAGGATGCCCACATGACCCCCAGGGCTCCCTTGCCACTTTGCCATTTTATCTTTTTGTGGGCCACACTGAAGTATCAACCCATGGGTTATTGTGATGCATGCAATGGCTTAGGGGTTACACTGGATGACCTGGGCCAAGTCACACCATCTCTCTGGACCTCAGCTTCCTCATCTGTCCCAATGCTGTCGCTGCACGTGACACTCTGTAAGGCTCCTTTTGACAATAATACCCTGTAATCCATAATAGAAATTCTGGCATTCCTAGAATCAGAAGAGTTTTCCCAAAAATATCAAATGATCTATTACCCCACTTCCCACCTGGGCTCCATGACAGCCACGAAGGGTTTCCTAGTGACCTCTTGAAGGCTAATCTAGAAACACTTGAAGAACTCTGCCCTGGGGTGGGTGGAGGGTGCATAGCTGTAGAGTAGAGACTTCTAAAAACTAATCTTTCCTCCCTCCCTACCTGCCTTCTTTCCATCCTTTCTTCCATTCCTGTGCACCCACTTTGTCTGATCCTGAAGCATATTCTCCATGATTTCTGTACAGAATGCTAACTGAATATAAGGCCAGGGCAACACACATTGAGCTATGAGCTGCTAGCTCAAGTATACACCTCGTGTCTCAAAAGAGTCAGGCTTCTTTAATTTAGTGGAGAAGAAAGGCAAGACAATATCTGTGATTGTTCATCCAAGGGCTCAGGAGCCTTATTTTGTGACCTGCCAAATCTGAAGAGTCTAACCTCCCATTCCTGCATGAATGGCTTCTTCAGTGGGGAAAAGAAATCTATCCCATCGTCTTGGAAAAGTTTGCTCCCTTTCTCAGAGCAACACATCAGAATCTATTAGTACAATCCTTGTCTTAGTAGTTCATTTAGAGAAAAAGAAATCATTAAACTCATGTCACTGCAAAAGTGTGCAGTAGACAAGGAAACTGAAATGACCTTTGTTCTGGCACAGAGGAGTGCTGAGTTAAAGTAGCCCCAAGTTCTCAAAGCCCAGTTGTCCTGGACTGTCACTTAGGTTTGCATTATTGCATTAATGTTCTGCAGCAATACACAGTATAGGTACGACCACAAGATTTTTATTGTCAGCCTCCCTAAATATGCCCGCTGTAACTTATAAAAGAAGTTACAGCATCTCTATAAAGCTATTTGGTTTTAACTAAGTTGTTAAATTTGTTTGCTGAAGTCAGCTATAAGGCATTAAGAAATTCAATAGCACAGGGTATCAGAGATAAATACTGCAGTTGGTGTGGCATTGGATGAGACATATTTTGCAAACTTTGCCAACCCAAAAAGGGAGACTATATGTTGTGGGAGATATTGCACCATCCTGTTAGCAATGTTCATTTAGATTTTTTTTTACACCAAAGGGCATTAAGTCTCTTCATAAATATTAGCAAAAGTTTGTTGCGAAGCCAAAGCCACAAATGAGGGAGTCAGCTGGCAGACTGCACCACCCAGGTGTGGGTTGTACCATTCATGGGGTAGAAGGGACTCATCTCTCCTGCATGACGGACATTGTATGCATCCAAGCTTCTCGAAGAACTATAAAACATTTAAAATCAGGTCACCCATATTCTTAGTTTTGTTTCTAACAGTAGCTGCATATTTGGTGGTAACTAAGATATTCAGATACTAAATCAATGATTCTCCCCCCTCCCATGACTTAGGTTTGTGAAATCATACACATTCCAAGAATGCAATGCCCTTACAGTCAATTGTTCATAAAAGTGAGAAAAAATATGACCCTAGCTAACAAATTTATTTCTAAAAATAAAATATTTTGTTTAAACCAGTGCTTCACAACTGGGAGCAATTTTGTCCCCCAGCAGACATTGGGCTATGTCTGGAGACATATTTTATTGTCTTGCTGGTGGTTGGTATACTGGCATGTAGTAGGTAGAGGCCAGGCAGGCTGCTAAACACACCCCAATGCACAGGGATTTTCCACCCCAAAGTTCCAAGGTTGAGAAATCCTAGTATAAACCAATTACAGATTCTCCTTTGCATACAAAATAAGACAAGATAGCTAGATAAGATAGTTCTCTATAATTGAGTGTTTTTAATGCATCAGCACATTGCCAAGATTATTTCATTTAACACTGCTTCTATCAGAAAGTCTTCGTCTGTTCTGCTATGACCTGAGAGTTGTGTTCCAAAAAAAAAATAAGATATGATCAAAAATTACCAACAACCTCAGTGTCTCTGAATCCAACCCCAAATTTCTCCACCTCACCTCACCTGAACCTCTCAGCAGCGCTTAATGTTGTCAACCACATTTGCTTCTTGGAAACACTCTTACTCTAACTGCTACCTCGGCCTCACCTTTGCAGACCCTTCCCAAGCTGGTGGATGTTGAAGCTTCTCAAGGCTCAGATCTGCATCCTCTCCTCTTCTTTTATTGCATTCTTGCCCCAGGCAAGCTCAGCCATACCACCGCTTCCACTACCTCCTACCTATATCCTATACTACCTCCTACACTACCTCCTATCTATCCTACACTACCTCCTATCTATCCTATAGATAACCCACATGCTGCAGCCCAGATCTATGTGGACTGCTCATGGGTCCTCAAAAAAAAAAAAAAAAAAAAAACCCTCATCTTAAACTCCAAACTCACATGCTTTCCTCACTTCTAATCCTGGTCCTCTTCCAGGGCTCCCTGAATAGCTCAGGGAATGGCACTCAGATTCAACCAGTTGTACAGGTTGGAGCCCAAAGGTCATTCTTTATCCTTAGCTCTTCCCAGTGACCCATAAGCAAACATTAACCCATAAGCAAACATTAACAAATCCTGCAGTTGACTTCCAAAATACTGTTCTGATCTGTCCACTTCTCTCCAATCTCTACCACTACCCTTGCACAAATTACCATTATCTCTAGCATGGAATAATGTGGTAGACTCCTAATAGACCAACCTGCATCTGATTAGTTCTCTCTTACCTGTAGTCACCGTGACCCTACCAAATGCACATTAAGTCATATGATATAACACCACTACCCCACCCCAACCTGCACACACATACAGTCCTCTTGAAACTCTTCAATAATTTCCATCACTCTTAAGATAAAGCACAACTTCTGAACTTGGCCTGCAAGTTATGACCTGGTCCCTACTATTCATTCTCTGTCCTCCAAACACACTGGCCTTCCAGCCCGTCACACTTGCCTCACTCCTTCCAACCACGGGCCTTGACCCATGTTGCTTCTTCTGCAAAGACCACTCTCCTACCCCTACCCCCCTTTCCCCACTGGCTCAAGCATCCTTTCTTCTGGAAGACTTTCTCGCTCTCCCTGACCAACTCAAATGACCCCTTTCCATCCTCTTACAGTACCGGGCTCCAGTCGTACAAAACACTTACCCAAATGTAATTTTACATGCTTTATTTGTATCGTTGTTTGTTCTCTAGCTCCCTCCCCTCCCTTCCACGCTAAACAACTGGAGGGCAGAGATCTTGATGCCTCAGAGAAATTAAACAACTTGGCCAAGTTCAATGAGTAAGTGTTGACATTGTCTGATTCTGTAGCCCACTTGTTTTCTTAACAACTAACTACTGTGCAATGGAATTGCAGTTAAAAGTGTGTAAATATCTAAACTCTTATTTAAATTTAAGAATCATCTAAAAACTAGTCAGATTAATCTTTTAACTATAATGAATGAATGAATGAATGAATGACTTATGCTTACCATTTGCCCTTTTCAGATACTTACTTGATCTACTTTTACAATTTGCAAAATTTAAGAATTGGCTACCCAGGGAGAAACATATCCATTTTGCATCTTTTCTTCTAATGAAGGGCTGAATCATGACGCTCTCAGCACTGTATTATTTAATGAACATTCTGCTTCTTTTCCCAGTCAGCAGCAAGAACTGTTTCTGAGTTTGTGTCTTTTTGCAGCATTCATCATCTGTTTGAAAGTAAGACGGCCACTCAGCTTTAAGTCTATGGCATGCCTATCCTTTAGGATTTGCCTGATTATCATGAACTCTTTTTTTGTTGTGTCAGCTTTAGGAGAAGAAATGTTTTTAAAATATGTCTTAGAGTATCCCTTGGTAAAACAGTAATTGGCAGCCGGTAATTATGTTACCTGAACAACACTGAAAAATCACCATTTAATCAACTTGTTTCTATAAAGGAAAAGTATAAAACACTGAGAATAATATATTTGTTAAAGAAATATAATGGAAGGGAAACACAGCTCTTAAAATAGAGCATACAGAAAAGCTAATCAGATGCAGGATGTCAAGAAATTTTAAATGTAATTTTTTACGGCTTCCATAGGGAAGGTAATATGTGTCAACTCTCCAGAGATACAGCCCAAAATACAACGGTTCATTGTAAAGCAGTGATTTAACAAATAGGTGGCTTTGTTCTAATTTTCCATCGCTAAATCTAGGTTCATTGCAGCACCCAGCGTGATGTCCTAACACGCATTCCAAGAAGCCTTTATTAAATTCCAAATTGGCTTTATCCGTTTTTTTTTTCCTTCACTTAAAAATGTGAGACATATTTTGCATAGCCCATAAATTATAGTTACCTGTGCAATTGGAAACTGGCCTTAAACTATTTCTAGTGCAGCAATCGGATCGTGTTTAATTGCTTTGAAAAGAATGCACAGGACGCGGCTGGTCTACTGGTGCTGCTCCTTGTGTCAAGATGATGGACTTCAAGAGAAGGGAGTCGCTGACCAGGTCTCAGCATTAGCACTTGTATAAAATTCCCAGGCTCTGCAAAGTGGCCATTAACAGACACTGAAAATAGGCAAGCCAGTTAAGCTTAGTCATACTGATTGCTCTCATGCCTTTCTTCTCTACCCATCTCTTCCTCCCTCCTGCCCAAATGCCCACTGGCGGAAGCCTTGGTCTTTAATTCAAACAGACCTCCGTCAGAACCTGGGGACTGGGAGCCATGTGTCAGCTCTGCGACCAGATAAACTTCCCCTCTCACATCTTCACCAGCAAAATGAGAGAATCCTGCCTGCTCCCAAGGTTCGTGGGAGGAGTCAACAAGATAACGCCAATGAAACCCTTAGCCTGTCACCATCAACCCTCCACTGCCTTAGCTCACTTCCCACTGACGCTAAATTCCTCAAGTCTGTCCCAGAGACAATTTGCTGAACCCTCACCTTCCTAGACCTACATTCTTCTGGGGTTTTATTTAGCTTTTCATGCCGCTGAACCAGAATCACAGCTCGTTCAGGGTCCACCACACCTAGAGTATGAAAATGCTGAAATGGCCAGAATGAGCTAATCACCCTTCAGGAAGCAGTTCTTGCCTACAAGAAAATAACAGCTCATCACAAAATATCTAAAGTGACACACCCCAAATGTCACTTGAGTATATAATCTGGTACAATGTTCTACACTTAAATTATTTTTTTTACGTGGCAATGTTTCTGCTATCAAATGGTACATTATCTCAGGCAGTCAGCAAAAAGTTATAGGTAAACATGTCGTAGGAAATGTCATCCTGAGTCCTGAAATTGAAGTCGGGGGAGGAAGTGGGAGGGAAGGAGAAACATTGGTAGGGGACAGGCAATGGGGAAGAGGAGGAGGTCTGCTTTGCTCATTACAGCAAATCCACTTCTGCCTTAAGATGCCTCCTATTTTGATAGCCTAGGTTCTCAGACAGACAAACAGATGTTGAAAGTCAAGAAAGGAACAGGTGAAGAGAGAGAATCGGGAGCTTGCGTCTGCTGTGAACGAGGGGAAGTAAAACGGAGGAAGCCCCCCAAAATGTGCTTCCTGATCTGCATTGCACTGTGAACCTGCTCCCGCCCCTACCCACCACGGCTTCTCTAGCAGGCGATGGCTGATAGTGCAGAAGAGGGAAGGGGCTTGCCTAATTAGGTGTGAGGACGCACTGAGACAGCTTGATTTATGAACTTCTTACTCGTAACTGGAAATCAAATTTTTTCTTTCGCTTTTTAGAAATTCGAATGATGCATCTGATAATAAGCTCTTCTCAGGCTTGCACTGCAATAATTGTGGTCCCTTCTCTCAGGAGTATGTTTCTCTCTCACTTTAAATGATGGTTCCAAGGACTCCCTAGCAACGTAGAACAGATAGAATTCAAAATGAACTGGAAAAAAAAGCAATATTCAAAATTGCCTCTGCACCGAGATTGTAAGGATATAAGATATGGATGCAAGAGAGGAAAAAAAACTACCCAGGAGGCTGTAGGCTAGATGTTTTAGTGTGATGGGAGAGCACATTTTTCTGCTTCTAACTTGAATGATACAATTGTATTACTTTCATAGTTCAAATGGAATTTTAAGAAGTGTACGTGGTTTTAAAAAAGATGGTGTTCTAAAAGTGTACTTGTCAGTCATTTGTTTTTTTAAACTTCAGACTGTAATGCCAATGGGGAAAATATTATAAAACATGGTACATTTCTTGGCCAGCTCACAAATGTCCTTTTGCTCTGGATATGATGATTTAATGCTATTGAATGAAACCACTCAAAGAGTTTTTATCATCTTTTCTTGGGAAAATCGTTCTCTAACTGGGAACATCTGATTCCTCCCCCCCTGTACTGCAGGCGCGATTTGTTTCTTGGGGTCCTGGCTCTGAAAGAAGGGGTGCCTCTAACCCACAAGGCACAGAGATAGAAGCAAGATGAAACCGGGGGCCCTAGCCTCAGGACAGCACTTTCTTATGCCAGAAAAGTGCATTCAAAGCAGAGCATCCAGCCTGGAGTCTCTAGAAACTTCAGGAGTTGAGAGTCCCAGGAAGGGACGAGATGAGCAGGCGAGCCAAGCGGGGTGGGGCTGGGAAACACCCGGCATTCTCAACGCTTCCCAAAGGTGAGGATCCTTTGCCAGCCACTGGATTTTTACTCACTCCTAGCAAAATAATCCCAGCATGTGCGTGTGGTGAGAAGGGAGTCAGTGGATTCCGGAGCATCCCCATCCTTTGTTTGGGCCCCCACTGTCTCCCTCCAGCAGCCATGGAAAGGCCACCAGGCCTGCCATAGGGAAGGGGACAGGGCAGTATCACAAGCACCATGCCTGGTCCAGAAGCCTGAAATGCAGCAGCCACTGGCTGCCCAGCTTGCAAGAATACAGGAACTGTTACCAGCTTACAGTGCACCTTCATGCACAGCCCACTGACAGGGACACTGGGTCACTCTGCATCTCCTCCCGCCTGCCGAGTTCACTCAATTCCTTTTCAAAAGACTGTATGGGCCTCAGGTGTTCACAAGAGGAGGAGGAGATTGTCTTTCACGTCCACATAATGACTAGCCACTCTATGGCATCAGTTACTACCCCAGTCTCGATGCCAGGGCCCCGCGGGTGGGACTTGGTTGCTCTCTGTGGCTGGGACCCCATTCCCAAAGCTGCAATGCACCCAAATGAGGAGAGCAGGTGACCTCGGCCCAACCACGATGTGTTTACTCATAAGAGAAGGACACTCTTATCCTTGGCTCCAACCTCATCTACTTAGGATGAGAAATAAAATGACTGCAGACTTGACCTTGGGCACTGGTAGATTGAAGACATGTTTCTTAATCTTCATCCATGCTCCTGTGGGTGTGGACCTGTTTGTAAAGAGGACCCTTTGAAGATGCATTATTAGCGAAGGTGTGTCTTAATCTATATCGCTGGCGTCCTTTATAAGCAGAAGGAATTAGGTCGCAGCCAGAGGAGCCAGAAGCCAAAGTCAGCAGAAACCAGAAAAGCAGACATAAGGAAAGAGATGCGGATGTGATAGGAGGCAGAGATGCAAGCCAAGGAACCCCAGGACTACAGGAAGCTGTTACCAGCACCAGAACACCACAGATTTGGGGAGAAACATAGCCTTGCTGACACCTCAATTTAGCCTCCAAAACCCTGAGCCAATAAATTCCTGTTGCTATGTCAACCCATCTTGTGGTGTTTGTCATAGCAGCTCTGGAAAACTAAGATGCATCGTGCAAAAATCTGTGCTTTCCCAAGGAGACCAACCCTGGCCCAGGCACTTTGGAAGCCACCCAAACTCACTTACCTTAATCCTAATCACTGAGGATAGAAATAAAGAGAGGAAAAGAAAAACTTGGGGAGTAACTCTAGCCCTAAACATCAAAAAGAAATGGTCCAGGCATCCTTTCTCAATGCAACAACATAAAATTTTAACAAGGTTTGTGTGTTGGAGAGCTACATCCCGCTGCCAATGTGCCTATGTCCTCTCTAAATCAAAATCACAGTTTGATATAGAAATGCTAGTTTATTGAAGACAGTTTTGCAGTCAGTTTGACCATTAATGTCTGAAACCTGGCCAAGAAGAACAAGTAAAAGGAGATCATCTCTTTCTTGTAGCTAATTCCCACAATAGAATATTCATTAAACACTCATACCATTCATCGCCCATTGTTCTAAGATGGCAGCTATTCTTCTGAACTGATTTTGCTTGTTTTATCATTTCCTCTCACTTTTCCCCCTTCCTTTTCTTTTTTTAAATATTCCAGTCTTTCACTTTCAATGACAGCTCTCCTCTCCTTGATGAATAGTACCCATCAGTAAAGATCAATAAATGCCTTTGCCACTTGGGGTTCCCACAAATATCATTCTTTGATTAGCATTGATTTTGTAGACTGGTGATTGAGCCAAAGCTTTTGCTATAAATGGCCCCAATTATTGAAGCTGTCTTGGGAATCTGGGGAGCCCGCAGTTATCCTTCTGGCTTTGTCCAGCCACAGCTCAGCATCTGGAAGGACCTGGAGCCCTCCTGGGCCCTGCTGTGGTGGCTCACCCCTTCCAACTGGCCCTGACAGCTACCAGCAAGCTCTGCTTTCCCCATCCCTGGCACAGGTCCAGCTGGAACCACAGGCTCCATGACTGCCCTGTCTGGCCACAGTCTAGGGCTTTGTATGGCCAACTTCCCCACTGCAACTTCTCTCCACTTGCTCCATGCACCTGTGGCCACATTCTGTCTCTCCTTTTGAAATCCACCTCCCATCCTAAGGTGTTAGCAGTCTGAAACAGTCTAGACAGATGAAAAGAAATGCTGACTGGTCACCCTTTCATTCCCATACTGTTCATTCAGTACCTAACAGTGTGCTGGATAAATGAATTGGAGAAATTACACCGCTTGTCTCTTCTCCTTGTCTCATTTGACCACCAGGAGAGAATTGGGAAAGCGAGGACTGTTGTCCCCATTTTATAAGTGAGAAATCACAGCTCCAAGAATTCTAAGTGACTCGACCAAGGCCACACAGCTAGTAGTCTCTAGCTCCCAGGCTCAACCTGGGTTGACAGTTTCCAAATTCCTTAATTTCTCAACATTATACTGCCTCCTTGGTTGCTGGGGAATGAGGATATAAAGAAGTAAAACATGACCTTGGCCCCAAGGAACTTACAAGCTTACAACTTGGCTGATGATAAGATAGATGGGGTAAAGAGTCAAAATAGCAACAGAAGACAGGCTATGACTAAGGGTCAGAGGAGTGGAGTCACCCACAGACTGCTGGGAAGAATGAGACGACTATGAGGAGTGGAAGGGTTGAGGGCTCGAGGCATGAAAAACAAAATGAGACTCAGCCTGGCTCTTGAAGGTTAGTAGTATCTGAATCAACAAAGAAAAGTGATAACCCGCTTAGTGTAGCACAAGGATGGAGAGATGGGAGAAGTGAAGCAGAATCAGAGAATGATGAGAGGACCAGGCTGTCTGGAAGAGAGTCTAATCCATGAGTAGCAGGTAACAAGGTTTGCTAGCTTATCATGGAGGACGAATAGCAGGCTATGGCTTTTGTAGTGGCCTCGCAACTCTGTTCCCCCTCCTTGGAAAGAATTACCTGCACATTTTTTCTCTGTTTTATAAATGCTACTCACAATTGATTTTTTTTTTAACATAACCCTTTACCATTTGTAAAGCTACTGCTGTCCGTTATCTCATTTTTGTCTCAACAGTGAGTTTCCACTATTTTATAAATTGTAATGAACTTTTTCACATGTATTAAACATTAAGAAAGTAGGACTATGTTTCTAAAGACACTGGTTCCTATCCTCTAGTAGCTTATATTCAAACCAAGAGCCTCCTACCTGAGAAGTATCTTCTCCTGAGAAGAGGTGTGCTTCTTCCTTTCTGGAACAATAACCACAGGATAATCCTCTTTTCCTTTTTGCCTTTGCTAGCAGGAGGCTCAGAGGCAAATTGTTACTAAGTCACAGAAAACAATTTATTCTTCCTGGTTGTCATATTTGTTTTGCCTCCTTTCGCCTTATTTCCAATGATGTGTATGTTTATTAATGTGTTCTGTGTCATTTTGGAAAGTCACCTGAAAGACTTTGTGAAAAGAGACAAGGTAAATAAATGTCACCCACCAACCAAAAATTGGCACTTTTTGCTTCACTCCAGCTCAGTCCTTCATCATTCAACAAATATTTACTGAGTGCCTACAGTGAGCCAGCTCTGTGCTGGGTGCTTAGGATCTAGAAAGAAATAAGGCAAGTTCCTGCCTTCAAAGAATTCACAGCCTAGCAGAGGAGATGGATTTGAAATAAATGATCAGAATGTAGTAAGAACTAAACTAAAGTTCCAGATGAAGCACAGATGGTGAGAGGGGGGTCAGGGAAGTGTCAGGGGATGGGCTGAGAGAGTCTGCTCAGCGAAAGCATGTAGGAGGCAGGACGTTTGGCTCACGCTTGGAATGCTGGAGAGGATGGCATATACAAGGAGAGGAGACAGTAGCCAGCGGACACAGTCGTTGGTGTGGCTGCAAAGTGACATGGAGGCAGAAACACTGGTAGCAAAATGGGTTGTGATCAGATTTTGAGGTATCCTGTTTGCCAGGCCTGGACTCCAAGTATCCCTATTCTCAGGTACTGAGTCTCCTTTTTCTTCTCCAGTGCATCCCACTACTTGTGTCTTCACTTCTCCCTCAGCCTCCTGTTTCACTCATTCCCTTCCACTTGGGGGGCAAGCACAATGGTTGCCTGGAGAGAGGACTCCAGGAAGCAGGACTTTGTATCTAAGAACCAAGAGCTATGAAATGCTAGGTTACACCTTGATTTGGGGAGAAAGGGATTGTATGGTGGAGACTGTAGCAAGTCTCTTTAGAGGAGGCCACCTTTGGGAGCTGAGCAGAAACCTCAGTAAAGCTGAGATAATGCCTGTAATTCTTTACACAAAGGAAAATCTTTCTTCCTCCACTACAAATGGGTTCATCGTTAGCCCTCTGCCTGGAAGGCCATTTCCCTCTTCCTAAATGGATTATTCTGACTTATGGGTCACCAACTCCAGGAAGCCTGCCCTGACTCCCAGCACCCTTTTCTGTGATCCTGAGAATTCCTCTTTCATAGCATTTGCCATGGCTGTGGCCCCACTAGACTGAGCTCCCAAAGGGTGGGAAACATGTCTTATGCATCTGGGTCTCTCCAGCTCCCATTAGCGTACAGGACAGAAGGAGGTGGATCAATAAATGTAAGTTGAAATAGGCAGAAGTTAGGATAGGCCCACAGGGCTCCTAGACTGCTCTGTGAAAGGCTGTTGAAAAGCTAACAAAAGACGATCAAGATTTAGGAGCATATGCCCTTGTCAGATAGTAAGAACAGCATCCATTTATTCAAAACCCAGCAGGTGCCAGGCTGGGCGATGAGATAATCCTCCCAAACATTCCGCATGGGAGTGTTATTATCCCCTTTATACAGATGCAAAAAATGAGAGGGAAGTGAACTTGACCAAGAACATAGCTGGGAAGTATCTGAGCCAAGAATGGAACCCAAGTCTTCCAGTCTTCCCATTTCCGCTCTTGACCATCCCGGCTCTCATTCTTAGATTTGTCACACAGTAACCAGAGAGATATTTTTTAATCCCCTCCTTAAAACTCTTTAAGGGCTTCCATGACCGATCAATCTAAAAGGGACACCCCCAGTTCATTATTCTTGCCCATCATAATTCATTGCATTTATGACAATTTATAATTAATGCTTTTAGTTATATTTAAATTATGATTATAAGCTATAATTATGATTTATAATTATGAACTATAATCATAGTGTTTTCGGGTGTGTTGCACGCTCCACAATAGACGTTAAGCTCCGTGATCACGTGTGGCACTTGGTAAGTGTACAATAAACATTTTTTAAATGAATAGATGGATGGATAAAAGCCTAGCCCAATAACCCTTGTTCTTTCCCTATGCCACACTCTTAGGGGACAAACGTTGTCACTGTAAAGTCAAAGCGCCTAATGAGGAGGCTTAGGAAGGCAATAAGTAAATAATCTATGCCCCAGATTCTTGGTGACAAGACTAGTGCCCATATGAAAGATTCACTATAAAATTTCAATGTTCAGAGATGACTAAAAGAGACGAGATTAAGACCTATGACGAAAGGCTAGAGGAGCCTTTTTTAACATTACTAAGAAAAAATTGTTAAGTTCTTAAGAAAGAACTTCAAGAATATAACTAAGAATGCTTATTGCTCCCTCACTAAAGGAAGAAGACAAATTTGTTTTGTTTCATTCAGTTGGGCATCTGGAAAAATCTGGCACAATAATGAAGCAGAAAAAGAAATCCATTTCCTAAAAAGGTACTTTTTAGAAGCATGCGGGCTTCTCTGTAATCCCCCCAAATTTGGTCTCACCTGGATTGCACTTGTATTTCCACCTAAGAACTGCAATTTAGGGTCTCTTAATAAGATCCCTTAATTGTTGGTTTATGTAAGGAACTAAAATCCTTGGGACAAAAAAAAAAAAAAATTGTTGTTCCAAATTAGAAAATAGTTTTCAATTATTCTTAAAGAAATTCTGGTGAAAACGATGTCATTACCACACACATCCACCCCCGAAAAATTAATTTAAAACTACAGCTTATGTCTTCATTCTTCATTCTTCTTGTGCAAATAAAGGAGCCAACTCAAAATGCTGCTAAATAGGTAAAAGATTCGTAATAGGTATCAAGCCACAGCTCAGCTGCTCCATCTCCCCAAGGCTGTGGTGGGGTCTCAGCTCCCATTGACTTCTAAAACCAACCTTCAGGCAGAATAACCTGAAAAATGGCTGTATGAAGACTAAGCCAAACTTCCATTCATCATGGATGTTCGTTCTTATTCAAGGTACTGTACAAAACCACCCACAAAGAGAGTTAATTACTCCAGGATCTTTATTAAACCATTGCACAGAAGATTGTAGGGTAGGATCAGTTCCTAGTGAGACCCAAAGAGCACAAAGTTATGTCTAAAACTGTGGCTCCAGTTCCAGTTTCCCTGTAACCAGGAATTCACTGAAAGTATTTACTTATAAAGCCTCAAGATTTGTTTGCTTCAGATATTGCGACATCCCAACTGAACCAAGGTTATACTTTCCAAGCCCTACTTTATCATCAAAGGAAAGTCACATCTGATTTGCATGGTTATAATAAATAATGATCACAGAGGTGATGCTAGTTCAAGTGAGTGAAAAAGAAAGTTTTGAATCCAAGTTTTATGGGTATAACACTAAAATCAAGAAAGAGATAGAATGAAGAGTTATTCTCACTCCTTATTTGATCCTATTTAATAAAAACCTAGCTGTAATGGGTACGCATAGACCATTTTCTATTCCTACAATGACATCCAAGTTACCTTCAACATGTCACACTAATCTGTTAATTTAATATTTTTGTTAGTGTTTTTTTAATAGATTTTTTAAGTGTGTGTGAGCTGAATTGCCAATGAATCCCAGAATGGGCTCTAAGAAGCAGACATTGTTTTTCCTTGCTGGACATCATCGTAAGAAAAGGGTAAGGAGAAAGTCACCTAATAAAAATCTTCAGCAGATAAATTAAGTTAAAATTGATCAGCATAGTCTTAAATTTTGAAGATAATGGGATTAACCTGAAGGAATTGAGAGAAAAGAATAGCAGCCTCAAACCTGGATTAAAAAAAAAAAAAATTCAAAAATATAGCCTGGAGGGAACTGAGTCATTTTTGACAGAATTTCAAGAGCAGAAAGTCCCCAGCTCTGCTGTAAGGGGAAGTCACACACTTGAGTAATTGCCTCTTGTTCCAAGAGCCAATCAATTGTGCTGATGCCCTTTGGTGACAGTGACACCAAAAAGAACTGATGACGCTGTCACACCTAGTAGAAAACATGGCCTTTCTCTAATTTTGATGGCGTGCTTCATTGCCACTGCCTTAAACTGAACCGGAAATCCTATCAGATAAAACAGAAGATGCTTTCGACATGAACCTTCAATTATAATGTTACCAAGATACGTGAGTTTCATATTCAATATTACCCTTCTGTTCTGAAAACCCAAACATCAATGATTTAGACCCAGAAAGTAAAATTTATAATGAATGGGATGTGAAACTAGCCAAACAGACTATTAGTACTTCGCCGTGATGCAAAATGAAACTACAGAAAGTCGAAGAGATAACTGAATGTGTAAGGTTTCTCGGGCAAGGTCTCTGAGGTCTTTCTAATTTTAATACTCCGATGTTGTTAGCAACAATAGAAAGCACGATTTAAGTATGTGATTTAGTAATTTTTTAATGCATTTGGGGTTCTTTTGAGAGTTCTGAAATTTCCATGGCAGCTGCATAGTTCGGTCCTGATGGTATTTGGGGAAACACTTGTCAAATCCGTATTTGGAGCCAAAACCGCCTGTGTGAAAACAATTTTCCCCTATTGTTGAGTGAAAATTCCATGAGCAGAAAATTCTTGCCTTGTGTCCAGTAGAAATATGTACTGCCACCGAAAATACTACCCAAATGGGCTTGCTCAGAATGCGTACATTGGAGATAAGTAACAGAAGCATGCCTGCTCTATCCTTCTCTTTCTCTTCTAATACCTCGTCTTCCAATCTCTATTAAGAGAGGGGGAGCAATCTGGCAGAAAGTCAACAATGACAAATGTAGCTGCTTCCTCTTAGTTATGGTGGGAGGGAGGTGGTGGTGAGGGGAGGACTTTGGAGAGCATCCTACATCTTCAACATACCAGCTTTCTCCTCCAAGATGTGTAGTTCTTTAAGGAATTGCTTAGAAGGTTCAGACCTAGCGCCATGACAAAGGCTCTTGGCCCCACACATTTGCAGACTCCGGCCCAATTGGCTGAAATAGGTCTTTGATAATTTATCAGCCGGTGCTGGTCTCAGCTGCAGTTTTCAGCTTTGATCAAAACCGAAACCCATATCGCTGCAACATCATGTGTGTGCCTGGGTCTGTGACAGCGGGGACTGGGGAGACCCAGAAGACGCGCAGGAGTGCGGGGGCTGGCGGTGTCTAGTATGGTTGTGCCACCTGCTCCCTCCATTAGAATGGGATGGAAGGGGCGGCTGACCAGGGAAAAATGGGGTTTGCAATGAGGATGGGGCAAGGCAACAGTGGACAGATGGCACTGCTGCCACAGCTGGGGCTGAAATTCCACCCTGTTCAGCTGCCCTTTTTTGGCCTCCACTGAGTCCCAGGCACTGGATTTGACACTCAGGACCGAGAGATGAATAAGAACCCAGCCCTCAGGGACTGCTAATCTTGTGGGAACCCCAGGCCCACAGAGATGCAACTAATTCTGATGTATATCAGGTGGACAAATGCACAGATGGAGAAGAAAAGGACAACTGGAATGTAGAGAGGAAACAAAGAAATATCAGAAAGACAGACTGCAAGTATAGCTTGGTTGCAAATTCATCCATAAAAGCAAAAATGAGAGGAGAAAATCTTCTCGGGACCTTTGTTTCCCTTCATTCAATAGCCATTTATTGAGCACCCACTAATACAGTGATTCGCTAAGCACCAACTACATGCAAGACACAAAAATAAATCAGGAATTGTTCCTGCCCTCCTGGACTTGAAGACAGAAACATGAATGACCAGGAAAAAATTTGTGGCAAGTTAGTTGCTGTGCAAAGCATTATGGGAGAGAAGAGGCAAGAAAGACCCCATCTAACTGGGAGGGTCAGGAGAGCACCATGGAGAAGTTGCCCTACTGGCTCCCAGCCTGCCTGTCAGTTTCCCTGTCCCCCACCCCAGGCTGAGAGGGGTGCCCTTCTCTCCCTCCATGACACTCCAACTGTCTCCCCATTGGGAGACTATCCCCTAAGAGTCAGTTTACTGCTGGCTGCCCACCGATCTCAGAGTTCCCTGAAGTCAGGGATCATGTCAAATTTATTGAGGAGTCTCTCGAATACTGTTCAGGTACTACCTGGTTATAAGAAGGAGTTCCATTAAGGATTTATTAACCCAGGAGAGAACAGATCAAATGCCAACTGTGTAGTATAAACAATCCCAGCAAAGGAAGAAATTAGTGTGCCTTCCTTTTTATTCCTTTTGGCTTTATTTTCATAGGACTTTTCCAGGGTATGTCACGTTCAGTCTTAAGAGTCTAGAATGGTTCTTAGATTTTTTTTTTTTTTTCTGTTTTCTTTTTTTTTTTTTTTTTTTTTGCCAGGCTCACTTCTGCTGCTCCTGCATTGGCAGTCTCTTAAAAGGCTTACCTTTCTCTCAAATTTCTCATGGTGATTAAGAGCAATAATTGCCACCGAATGGTCCAGTTTAGCACCGAGAAAGCCAACCGGCATTCACCATCAGACTTTAAACGCTGACAGCTGAAACAGCCAAGAAAAGTTCATTAAGCACCGAGCAATAAAAAGAGCAAGGGAAAACGGAGACGGAACAACTCCCTCGGGCATTGCAAGAGCGGCCTCTGTGATGAAACATTCCTAAAGGAATCGGGGGAAATTACATTATAAAACTGCAACAGAAGGCAGGCTAGAATAACAAGCTCCGTTAGAACACTCGACTGGAGGGAAGAGGAAAAAACGGATCCACTGGTGAGTGAGGCCGGAGGGGGCTGCCGAGACACACCCAAACGTCAAGACGTTTGCAACTTCCTCTGAGTATTTGTTTAAAGACCATTTATTTTTGACTGCCATTGCATAGGCTTCTGAGGTAAGGAGAAATTGGGGAAGCATGCCACCCTGATCCAAATTTGCAGTTGAAAACAGCTCTAGAGGACCCAGGTACATTGTTTTGCTTTTTTTTTTTTTAAAAGGAGCCAGGGCTAAAAAACGTGGGTCACTATACCATGCAAGACTTCGAAATCAGTGGGATTGCTTTCTCATGCAGGGCCAGCTATCTGTTTGAAGAATACGCATCTTCAAAAACATAGAGTAAACTGAGTGTGCAGAGACTGGCAACAACTCAGCATTTCAGAGTATCTGTGAGCCAGAGGATGTAACCTAGGTAGGGTGACCACATAATATATTGGGCAAACCAGGACATTTTTGAGAGCAAAAGAAGTTATTGCCAATTATTCCTGACAATTAGGCATAAAAGAGCATGGCCCTGGCAAATAAGTACATATGGCTACCCAACTCTGGGCAATGTACTGTGTGAACCAAATGCTGAGTTAAAGAAGATAGAGTATCTAAAGACTAAGGCACACTTAAAATAAGTAAATAATTAATTAATTAATTAATTAGATAAACAGACAAATAAATAGTCAAATAAATAAATAGACAAATAAATAAATAAATAAATAAAAGCTTTCTCTGGACTCTATTCTCTGACTCTTCCTTCATTTCAACCAAAATTACACAGGCAATTCTTATCAGTAAAAGCAGGCAATAAAATATGGGAAGGACTATAAGAGAAACGGGCCGGAGATCTTGAGAAACTCTTTCAGCACATGCCTTCCACAAACAGGAAGACATTTAGCAAGAGGCGTGCAAGCCAGCTAGAAAAGCAACCAGAGGATTCAAAGGTGACTCTCCCTGGGTTCCCATCAGCAGTTTTCCCCTCAAAAAAATAAGCCCCTAAAAGCAAAGTTTCAGTCCATGTGCCCAAGTGTTTCTGCATCACAAAAATAATTTGTGTTCCGATCAGGTGATTTTGAAAAAGAGGTGAGAATAGATATGTAACACACACTCTGGAAACTGCAAGGCTTCCTTCTGAACATCGGAACTGGCGAATCCCACCACAATGTCCTTGCCTGTTACTTCAAGGACAGGTAATTTGAGATAGGCTTCCTGCAAGCCCAGACCCCTCAAAATAAAAGCATCCTAAAAATACAAAGTCAGGGAGACCGTTATTGGGGAAACAAACAGACAAGCAAACAGCAAATAATACAAATAGAGAGAGAGCGTTCTCTTGCAGCAAGTTCTTGTTTATAGTGGTCAAAGAAAAAAAAAAGGATGCATCTGACACCTCCCCCTTTGTGCAGCCACCTTGTGAGGCTCCTGGTGGCAGGACATAATGTGGGGCAATGAGGAAAGCATTGTTGAGATTTCCATAGGGGGAAAGGAGTTGCATTGCGGCTTCTCTCCTCCCCAGCCCAGCCATGCCCTGAGCCAGTGTACCCAGCTTCAAGGCAGCCATCCCTGATGGCCACAGCCCCGGGTGGGCAGCTGGTCCTGCTGGGCTCGGTGGGTCCACAGGTCCCAAGCAAGGCACTCACTCCATTGAGAGGAGGCTGTTGACTCAGGTGGAGACTCCAGGCAAAAAGCAAGTGCTTAAGAGCTCCATTGCAAGACAAGCATGCCTAATTTTAATACATTTATTCTGCATGCATGGCTTAGAACGATACCCTGAATTCTACTTCCCATTGACAGTCCCTATAAAATCTAGTCATCCCCCAAATTGTTGCTTCCACCCCCAAGCATGTTTCATGCATTTTGATAGATGAAACCTATTATGGGGGAACTAAGGTAAAATTTCATTAACTCGGAATCCGCTGATCTGAAATCATACAGAGCCTAGGCTGAAGTTTAAAGTTGTCCAGCAAACCTTGTCTTCTTTCACAGAGCAATTTACATTTTTAAACAGTGTCTGCAAGGAAGCATCAAAATGCGTCAGAGAATAAATTGTTTCAACACATCAGAAGCACTCACTCACAAATATAATTGTTACAGGAAATAAGTCATTGTTAAATTTCAGGAAAACAGTTCCCTAAAGACTCCTCAGAGGCAACATTTGTATCTTAGTATCATTAATTCATTCTTTCAAACAATCTAAAATTGTTTGAAGGTTTCCAATCACCCCTCCACTGAGCACCTTTTTTTTTTTTTTTATTAAATTCAGTTTTATTGAAATACATTCACACACCATACAATCATCCATGGTATACAATCCACTGTCCACAGTATGATAACATAGTTATGCGTTCATCACCACAATCTATCTCTGAACATTTTCCTTACATCAGAAAGAACCAGAACAAGAATAAAAAATAAAAGTGAAAAAAGAACACCCAAATCATCCCCCCATCCCACCCCATTTGTCCTTTAGTTTTTATCCCCATTTTTCTACTCATCCATACACTAGATAAAGGGGGTGTGATCCACAAGGTCTTCACAATCACACTGTCACCCCTTGTAATCTACACTATTAATATAATTGTCTTCAGGAGTCCAGACTGCTGGGTTGGAGTTTGGTAGTTTCAGGTATTTACTTCTAGCTATTCCAATACATTAAAACCTAAGAGGTCTTATCTATATAGTGCATAAGAATGTCCACCAGAGTGACCTCTCAACTCCATTTGGAATCTCTCAGCCACTGAAACTATTTCGTCTCATTTTTCATCCCCCTTTTGGTCAAGAAGATACTTTCAGTCCCACGATGCCGGGTCCACATTCATCCCCGGGAGTCATATTCTGCATTGCCAGGGAGATTTACAACCCTGGGAGTCGGGTTCCATGTAGCGGGGAGGGCAGAGAGTTTACCTGTCGAGATGGCTCAGTTAGAGAGAGAGAGGGCCACATCTGAGCAACAAAGAGGTACTCAGGGGGAGACTCTTAGGCACAATTACATGCAAGTTTAGACTCTCCTTTGCAGTAACGAGCTTCATAAGGGCAAAGTCCCATGATCAAGGGGCTCAGCACATCAAAACCGCCAGTCCCAATGTTTGTGACAACATCAACACCAGTCCAGGTGAGGATGTCCAACACATCCGCACCTTCCCCCAGATCCTCGGGGCTGGGGAGGGGGAGGCTGTAAATATATTTTTTATTATCTGCCCAAATTACTCTGGGATGTGAGCACCTTCTTTTGCCCAAGTCTACACTCAAGAGGCAGTCTCAGACCCCCAGGGCTTTGCAGTACTGTCTTTCCCTCAGCCAAGAGACCCTTCCCCACCTCCTCCATTAACTCTCTCCTGTGCACCCTGCAAAACCCTGCTCAGCGAGACCTCCTTTGGGACTCTCCTTTGAGGCCCTGACCCTCTTATTCTAATTATATCATCAGGATGCCTTCTATGTAGACAAAAGTTGTGCCTGCGTCTGACGTTGCCTATCTCAATCCATTCCATCTTGGGTCTACTAGCTTTCTCCACAACTAGACGGTGCATTTCTTGAAGGCAGGGACCAAGCCCTGTGCCTCTGAGAGCCTCTAACACTGTGCATGGAACCAAGCAGAAATGAAATTCTTAACTGATGTCGAGGAATGAATTGTGTCCCCTACAAAGACGTGCTCAAGTCCCAACCCCTGGTCCTGTGAATGAGAACCCATTTGTACAAAGGACTTTTGAAGATGTTATTAATTAAGATATGGCCAAACTGAATGAGGGTGGGTCTGAATCCAATATGGCTGAAGTCCTTATGTGCAAAGGAGATTGGACATGGAAATATAAACAGAGGAGAATTCCAAAAGAGAAAGATCAACACGTAACGGAGGCAGAGATTAAACGACCACCAGAGTGCTACAAACTTCAGAGGAAACATGACCTACTGATAACCTGATGTTGGACTTCTGGCCTCCAAAATTGAGACAATGCATTTCTGTGGTCTTAGCCAACCAGTTTGTGGTATTTGTCATAGCAGCCCTGGCAAACTAAGATGAGAGCTTTGTTGAATGACTGAATGGTTATACTTTTTCCTGTTTCCTAACCCTTTGTGGAAACTATCTGGCTTCCAGAAATTATGTTTTAAGTCAGGGCTGCAAGAGTTTTGCCCAGGAGTCCTCCTGCATCCACATTTTTGCAACCTCATTGAGAATGGACATAATTTCATGTCAGTTTTACCAGCCAGTTGCAAAGAGGGTATCATTCTCCTAGAGCAGAGAGTCCCGCACATAAGTGGACAAGTGAGCTTTTCGTTCCTGTGACCCAAGTTTGCAATCTCCTTGCCCTCCTTATGCCATGAGGGTTGGATCGCATATCCAGCCCCTCACCTACCACCGTGCCTTGGAGCATCTGTAATCACCCTCTTGACAGCAACTTTTCTTAAGCAATACTAACTGTTGCAACAATGCTTATCTTCTAAAAAGAGAAAACCTGTTTACTCCAATATCAACAATAACCATAGTAGGAAAACAAAGCACTAATGTTCTGAAGGTAAACTTAGGTCAATACCCTCTAAAAATACAGCATGAAATGTTGGGCCGATGAACTAAAAAATGCATGAATATATAAGGAAAAGATTTCTCGCTGCCTTCTTTCCATATATATATAGTGTTTTCACTTATTTGAACCAAGGAGTTGCCTGGTCTTAATTCCTGACTTCATTTTTTTTCTATTTTAAACCCTATTTTTGTGTATTGCCAAAGAATCTGTATGCCAATTTCAAGATTTTATTTTAATTGAAAATTAATCACTAATATCATAACTTCATGTGATTGGTTCATTTTGTTTCCAAGGCTTGAATGCCTCCTTAACCTTGACTTGGGTATACTCTGATTAAACTTAACTCTCATCTGCACTTCAATTTTTAAAACGTGTCCTCTAAAACCCCTTAACCTGCCAACACTTGATCATGCTTGATAATTGGATGATGGGATTGGGGGTCATGGTGGGCTTTGCCTCTGACTTGCCAGGTCCTCCCCCCAGTGCTGTCACCAGGAAGAAATGACAGCTCTGCAGTCTTCCCACTTCTCTGTCCTTTCCCTTAGCTCTGTCCATGCAAGAGAACCCAGAGGGTCAGCTTTCTCAGCCCCAGGAAGACAGAGACTCCAAAGACCCCCAAAGTCCCTGTGCCCGCCACCTCTCCCAACAGTGTCTTCCTCGGTCAACTGGTCAGCCACATCCTGGACTAACTACAAGGATGGACAAGCTCAAACGGTGAATGGAGAAGATGTGGGTGTCAACAGGGCATGGCAAAAGCCATTGACTTCCCAGTCAAACAAATCTAGCTTTGAATTCTGAGTTACTTGCTTCCTAGCTGGGTAGGCTTTACCAAGTTTTATCACCTTTCTGTGCCTCAGTTATTCATCTGTAAAAGAGCAATAATATCTATGCACAGAGGAATTGTGAAGATTAAATAAGATAGTTAAGGCACCAGAGCCCGGCACACAGTGAGCACTCAATAAATGTACATTAGCTCTAGCTCTAGTTCCAGCTCTATATCCATATAGAGAGAGGGATAGAGATATCTTCCTCCTTTAATTGATACTAGCTTCTTGGGAGAAAATATCATTCCTGTTTCATCTTTTCATCCCTCAGAGAAAGGAGACATTAATTGTTAATTGTTTTAATGTTGTCAGATTCACCCTCTGATCCAACCTGTTGTCATTTTAAAAAATATTTTATTTACTACAGACAACGCAAAAAAAAGAAGGATGGGGGCTTCACTTTTACCTCTTTGTACCAGGCTGAAAACATCTGTAAGTCCCAGAAGCAAGAAGTTTGGGGATAAGCTCAGCAGAGAGTTACCACATCACACATGTAATACCGTAAGCATGGAAAGTTTCAGTACACACACACACACACACACACACACACACACACAGAGCAAGCCAGCTAAGCTGAAACACGAGTAATACAGGGGAGGACCAGTCACACAGCATCACTCACAGAATGCACTGAAATTGAAATAGAACACGTAAAGATTTAGGCTCTATTTACCAGGGCAAACTAGTTATCCATATGCCACAGATCAAAAATACATGTTGTCCTAACATACAGAGACAGTTGAATTAAAGGTGAATTTCTTGGTTTGAAACAGCTGGATAATCGTTTCAAACATCTACTTCACACCACGTATGAAAGATACACTTTAGAGGGGTTAATTTAGCTCATTCATTCAGCGAAACACCTATGAATCATTGCCTATGTACCAAGTTCCACAAAAGGTATGAGCAGCAAAAAGATTTAGAAGAGGTGAGGCAGCCAGTAACAAAGGCAGTGAAGTGTCTCCTCCGTATGGAGCGCTGTGATGGGAGCTTCTGCCGTGGGATCACAGAAGAGGGAATGGTCAACACAAGCTGGCAAATGAACTGTATACATTTTTTCTCCACTTATGGCTCAAATAAAAATTCAAGTATTTTCAACATGACACTTAGAATGGCTATCAATCATTGCAGCCAAGATTATGCATGAAAAATACTGAGAAAATATGTCCAAATCATCTCTCTTTAATTACTGTAATTGTGAGGCATGGGTGGCGGTACCAGGAGCAAATGCCTGGCCACGAAAGTGAAATGGCTTGTCTCTCACCGGTTTGCCATAAGAAGGTTGAACCCAACCTGGGACAGGAAAGATTCCTACACCAGAAAGTTTCCCACACCAGAATCCAGCCACTGCAGCATCATCACACCAAGACTAAGAGCGTCTTCTCTCTTAGACCTCAACCTTGGACTCCTCCCTTCAACTGTGGTTCTAGTCTATCAATGTGAGTTTTTTCATTCAATCAACAAACACTGTTGGGTGGCCATCAGGTGCAAAGTGTCGTGATTCATCTGAGGACATCAAATTGAAAAGACCCTATCCCCAAGGATGAAATTGCTTGATTCTTGATTTTCCATCTTGATTTTACAGGTAGGCAAACTACAGATATAAAGATGAAATGAGAAAATCCCCTAATTGAACTCTTCTCTTTCTGTTCCTTCACTTGGATCGGTAAGGATTCCTCTTGGAGCTCTCAGGAGTTAAGGGCAGAAGCACCTCTCTCCCAGCTTTCCAAACCCAAACCTCCCTTCCATGAGGCTGTCTCCTGGAGAGGGCAGCTTTGATCACTTTCCAGTGCCTTCTGCTCTGCTCAGCCCCACTCCACCTCTTCCCTAAGATGTTCGACCTCTAGTTAGAATTCCTCCCCTCGTTTTTACCATATACGCTTCAAGCCCCCTCAGCCCCCTTGGCCAATCTAGTCATCTCGCATCTTAGTTGCCAGCTTCTGTCTCTGAGCCAATTGTCTTCTACCCCATTATTGTAGTGCCTCTTGTCAATCAATCCATGGCTTGTTATAAAATTAGCATCCCCACAGTTGCCACAACCTACAGAAGACTGTTTTTGTCTAAAGCATTTTAAAAAGCAGATTCTTCAGGAGCTATTCTAGATAAACATATGCCACCCTTATATATAACCAGGATTTTGGAGGAGGGTTATTCATTATACTTCTGATAAAAAATATCATTTTCCATCACTCACCAATGCTCTTCCCACTCCCCATCCTAAACCAAGTCTATTCTGGTATTTGAAATTGTATTCATTCCTTTCAATTAAAACATAGGATCTTTGAGTAGTCCTCTTGGGAAACTGATTGTATACAAGCTTTATTTTCACCTGGTGTAGACTTCAGTGATCAGATCAATTGTCAACAGCTGGTGCTGGGCAAGATCCTTCTAGAAAGAGGGTCAGAGGAGGGCCAGAGGGTCCCCAGGGCCTGGAAAGGACCATAGAATCAAAGAGGGGCACTGAAATAGGCAGAGTACCCACCACTCACCATCTTCATATCATCACCTTGGTGTGATTGAAATGTAGATAAAATCTGAAACCCCTTATTCTCCAGACATACTTAGCCCATTTGGAAGCCACGTTTATTAAAAATCACAGCTCATGACCTTCTTCTGTCCATTTTTACAATGTCTTTTCCCTGCAATTTTACAAAAGTAATTGTATGTCATTATGTCATTTCAACAACAAACTTTAAATGAATACGGGCAATGGATAAGGGTAATTTTTGAAGAATTTCTTAGAACAATGGTCATATTTTGACATTGTAATGACAGATGTCAAAGAAGTACACTTTGCTGTCCATCCTTGTAAAATTCTTACTCTGCCAAAACTATATCCTTTCCCAGTCAAATTTTTATGGTGCATTTTCAGAAGCAAGAGAACCAGCTTGAGCTCAGGCAAAGTCCACTATTGTAATTGAGACAGGTCTGGGAAGGGCTGGCTGAAAGGTGACGGTGGACCCTTCAGAGCTTATTTGCATCAGGAACCAAAGGGTCCCCCTGAGAGGCTGATCCTAAGGTCAGAGAGGGCCAGAACCCCTGTTCATCAAAAAACAGTGCATCAAATTTAACAAGGGAATGACCATCCCAAATAAAATATAGAGATCTTGGCTCAGATTTATCCTCCATCAATTCTTGGGTGCATTTTGGATTATAGGAGTTGGTCATGTATTACAGAGCAAGGTTTTTGGATGAAAGTGATGGAAAACCTAACCATGATGGCTTACACAAATAAGAAGCTTATTTTTCAGGTGCCAGTTCTGTGGCCCAATGCTGGGTTCTCTGTGATTGTCTTGGCCTTTTCCTCATAGTCTCCAGCTGGTGGAACTGCTCCAGCTATCACATGTGCATTTGTTCTCTCAGAAAGAAGAGGAGTCAAACCCAAAGCTGGAGTTTCCAGGAACTCTAGGCAAAATCTTATTTGGTTTTGTCTCTTTGATCAGCATTGTACCACATGGCCAGCTCTAGCTAGAAGGTAGCAAGAGTAAAGAAGGCTGGAAATGAGGGTTAGGACAACCAGCCAATAGTATCTGCTCACAGGAGAAGCTATAATAAAGGATTTGGTTTTAGAGCAAGCAGCAATGCTTTAATACAGGCTTCCTTCTATATCTGCAAAGAACACAGAGCGACTTGGGCATATTGAGGGCAGCTTCACATTGGCACATGGGTGATGGCCATGCCTTCAGTGTTGTCTGCCCCCACTCCTCACTCAACCAGGTGACTGTAGGAGGAAGGGCTGGGAGCACTGGGACTGCATCCCAGAGGCATCATCGGGGCCCTGTCAGGAAGCTTTGAGGTTAACAAATGCCTCCCCAAAGGAGCTGGAGCAGGAAAGGAGGATAATGGGAGAGGCCAAATAAGAGACAAGAAGGAACTGTCATGTGTCCGTGTAAGGACACCTGGGTTCTTCCAGAAATAATTGAGTGAGATTTTGTGTGAGCTGGAGGTCCTACAATAGCAAAAGATCATGTTGGTACATGGGATTTTTCTAGGTTGAGGAAATTCAGTGGCCTTCAGCAACTAGAAGCTACTAATGATATGATAGAATAAATAAAATAAGATCAAATGACCATTTGCTGTGGCATTGTAATGAGAATTCACTTGTGAGCACAGGTTTTCTTTTAAGATGAAGAGAGGAACTAAAATTTGTAGAGTCCAATGTGTGCCACATTCTTTACACAGATTGCTTTAACAACTCTATAAGTAGATATTATTATTTGCATTTACGGATAAGAAAATTGAGGATCAAAGATGAATAATTTCTCTAAAATCACCCAGCTAAAAAGTGGAAGAACCAAAATTTAAATTCACTTTCTGAATCCAAAGCCCACAATCCTTCCTCAATATTGCACTTGTTCAGATGACTTGAATTTTATATGAAGAATATTTTTTATTATTTGTAATACCCCACTTCATCTAAGAATATTTAAATTAGCTACTCTTAGAGAAACACCCCCCCACACACACCTAGTACTGTCTACTGCTAGACACCTAGTGCCATATCTCTTTGAAGAAGATGTTGGGATTCTTCCCAAATGTATCAGAAGGTGGGGAATCCAGAAAGGACCCTGAATCCCACACTTCTTTAGGAATACCTGAGCTGAACCAAGGTTAACACTTTCCCTGCAAAATCCAAAAAGTCACTTGCTGGGTTGAATCTGTTGTGTACTCCATAAAAGCCATGTTCTTTTAATCCACTCTTGTGGGGCAGATCTATTGTGGGTGGGATTGATTAGGTTGTTTCCATGGAGATGTGACTCTGCCCATTCAAGGCGGGTCTTAATTAGTTTACTGGCATCCTGCATGAAAGGACAAAAACAGAGACATTTTGAAGAGAGCTCAGAGACACTTAGAGAGAAATGCCCAGGGAGGAAAAAGCAGAGAAGCTAAGAGACAAGCTAAGATATGTAATCCAGTTTGTCCCCAGAAGAAGCTAAGAGAGAAGCTAAGGCAGAAGCCCAGAGATATTTTGGAGAAAGCCACGGAAACCAGAAACTGAGCCCCACAGAGAATGACCATCAGCCTTCCCATGTGACAGAGGAAACCCAGATGCCATCGGCCTTTCTTTGAGATGGTATCATCCTGTTGATGCCTTAATTGGGACATTGTCATGGCCTTACAAACTGTAAATCTGTGAACTAATAAACCCTCATTGTAAATACCAATCCATTTCTGGTATACTGCATTTCGGCAGCTTTAGCAAACAAAAACAGTCACCCTTTATACTGATCAGGGCCAGGATTAGGGTGAGACAGGTGATCCATGAAATATAAGGACGTGCCAAAAACCTCAGTAATTGAGATAAATCATATTTCAATGCAATATTAAAAAAAAATCAAAATCAATGCAAAAAAAATCCACAATGAAGGAAATAGCAGAATTTTAAATAAAGACAGGCTGCTGTTTGTTTGTTTTATGACCTTGTGCAATGGAAACAGTGATTTCCAATCAGCAAGTGGTCCCCAGGCCCATGTGGCCATTGAGTCCACTGCTGGACAATTCTATGAGGACTGACAATGGGCTGTAACAGATTGGACAACATGGGGCAATATATGTATGTGTGTGTGTGTGTGTGTGTGTGTGTGTGTGTGTGTGTGTATAGATGTATATATACATGTATATATATATGTGTATATATATGTCTATATATAATCATTTTTTATTGTAGAGCATTTTTAAACTTTTTCCACTCCATTCAAAATACGAGAAGATAGTTTGATAAGTATATGGAGCCTCAGGCTCCAATTTGGCTCCATGTGGCATTGAAACCGGTTATCACTTAGTCTGCACAGAAAGCCAGACATGAGACTAAAAATTGAGGATGGTCCCCGTGAGTTTACTAGATTCTGATGGGCTAATCCCTTCCCACACACACACACAATTTCTGCATGCTGATAACTGCAGCACTGCTTTCCAGTTTCCCTTTCTTTGGGAGAGACTGTGATGTAAAAGTGACCCTAACAATATTGGCACTTGTTTCCCCCAAAAGACCTTGATGTGTAGGAGTTAGCAGCCCTGAAACATGATCCTTATTAATGGAAGCGCCACTAATTACTTTAACAATAATAGAAAGGCTAGCAGGTATTACATTGGATACGTGACAATGCAAACAGGACTAAATTAGTCTGCATCAAAAAGGTTGCAAGTGCAATTAGCACCTCATTAATACGATATAAATGCTAATTTATACAGATCCCAAGTGACCCCCAAATTCTTTTTTCCGGACCAGCCTTAGTGGTGTTTTAGAAAACAGTACATGTGAGTTGCCCACTAAGGCAGAGAGCAATTCCATCTGCCCAGCCCCCTTTGGAAGGAGTGCGGATGAGAGACACGACTGCTAAACTCAAGTGTCCACTTAACCTAGATCACAGCGACGTTCAGAGATGAAAGGGCCTCCTGTGGGAATTCCACTCAAGCCACAGAGTGCTCTGTGTTCAGAGAGAAGCCTGGGGACCAACTTCAAAACCGTGCACATGACAGGATGGAATGAAGACACGAGGACCCTCGGATGGCTGTCTGGCACACTGGGTGGGGAGGGGGCTCCCGGAGAATGGAACTGCACCGCCAAGGTTTTCCACTGCAAGCTAGCAGCTCATAATGATCAAAGCTATCGCCTTAAATAATTGATTTATTTACACCAGTAAAAAAAAAAACCCTAGAGGGCGGTGAATATGATGAGGTATAATCCCACCCGTTGGGAATTAGAGATGCTCGGATGCGCCCTGTGTCTGGCGATGCCCTGGAGGTGTGATTAGGGTATCATACATCAAAGGATGGTATCATACAACATTTCAACGGGTAAATCATTTCATCCAGTTCACTTTCAATGACACTGCCAAAGAGATATCTGCTGCCCCTTTTACTCACCTTATTCCCTTATGAGGAAGGAATTGAAGTGGGGGAGGAATTGTGGGAGTAATTGGGAAAGGGGCACCTCCTTGGGTAGGAAGAAGTTCACACTCATTCTCACTTGTATTTGGGGTACAGTGAGATTCAGGATATGGTCAAACATACACACACACACTCACACACATACTCACCCACACACAGGGAGACAGCTTGTGCCAGAATCTGACACCATTCAAGAATCTTCCCGAGACTACAGGTGGGAAGATAGTGGAGCAAGAAGCTCCTGAAATCAGACCCTCCACCAGAACAACTATTGAACAGGAGCTGTCAGAATCAACTATTAAGAAACTCCAGAGGCCAGTAGAACACTGCACAGCACCCAGGGAAGGGCAGGAGGAAGAGACTGGTAAATTACGGAAAATATCTGTAAATTGCTTTTTCTGCACAGCAGTTTCCATTGCCCACCCCCCTTCTTGCAGCAGACAGCAGTGGAGTAAGGACCTTGGAGTGGGCTTCTGGTGCAGCAAAGGGACATATAAATCCACTTCCCTAAGATCTGGGGTGGGCACGGGTTGATCACTGATCACAGCTTTTGATTAGCTACTTCAGGTTGCTGGGGGCCCTGCTTGGAGGGCAGCCATGTTTCAACACCCCTCCCCTTCCAAGACAAAGATGCAAGGTTGGTGTGCTTCCTCAGAGCTGCAGAGGACGGTTGAAGGGCTACAGCTGCTGGGTAGGTCGGGAAGCACAGCTTTGGGAATTGTGGAAGAAGTATCTGGAGCCCTCCTGGCCCTTGACTCATCACCTCTTTAGGAAAGTTTGGAGGTAGCCTGCACCTCTGTCATGAGTCCCAGCCAGAGACTGACTTGGGGAACTCCTCTCCAGTGTGTCCCCTCTCCCAGAATGTGTCCTCCAGGCAAAAGTAGCTTGAGACAAGGAAGCAGTATAAAAAACAATTCAGGCAGACAGCCTGAGGCACAGGCTTACCAGCATGAAGTCCAGCAGTGCAATACCCAGGAGAGGAAGATGTTCTGTCTCCTAGGAAGTGGAGGTGGTATTCAAACTCCTGTAAACAGGGGAACTCCTTCCTAAGGAGACTAGCTAGCACAAGCCCAGGACAAGACACAGGCCCAGAAAAGACAGGGAGGACCCTGCACTTTGGTGACCTTCCTGAGAAGAGGGCTGACACTCAAGAACATCCCTCGTATATCACCAACTGGTTTCAACTCAAGAATCAGACATCTCAGGGATACATAAATCCCAGACTTAGTATTTTAACATATTAAAATATACAGAGAGCAACAAAGATTACAAGGCAAACAAAGAAAAAAGAAATAATGGCTCATCCAAAGGAAGAGGATAAAATCCAGTAAACATCTAATAAAGATCAAATTGTGGACATACCGGACAAAGACCTTTAAAAATTATCTTCAATATGCCTGAGGAGATGAAGGAAAATACAGAGACAATCTAAAGGATATGAGGGAAACAATGAATGAACAATATGAGAATCTCAATAAAGAAATAAAAATTTAAAAAGGAACCAAACATTGAAGATCACAACAAGTGAAATGAAAAATTCCCAGGAGGGATTCAACAGCAGCTTGGAACTGGAAAAAGAAAGAATCTGCTCACTTGAAGACAAGACAACTGACATAAGTCAAGCTAAGGAGCAGAAAGAAAAAAAAGAATTATGAAAAGCAAAAATAGCATATGGACCTCTGGGACACCATCAACCATACCAACATACACATAATGGTAGTCCCAGAAGGAGAAGAAAGAAAGAAAGGGACAGAAGGAATAGTCAAAGAAATAATGACAGAAAATTTCCCAAACTTAGCAAAAGATTTGAATAGGAACATCCAAGAAGCTGAATAAACAAACAGAATAAATAAAAAGAAAAATACACACCACATTGTATACTAATCACACTATTGAAAGCAGACAATAAGGAAAGTTCTCAAAGATGCAAGAGAAAAGCAATGTGTTATGTACAAGGAGGCCCCAATTAGGTAAAGTGCCAATTTCTCATCAGAAATCATGGAGACAAGAAGGCAGTGGGTTCAAATACTAAAAGTGCTGAGAGAAAACAACTGCCTGCCAAGAATTTTATAGCCAGTGAGACTTTCTTTTAAAAATGAGGGGGGAGTGACATCATCAACACGGCAACATAAGACATTACCCGGTAAAGTCCTCCTTCAGAATCAACTAATAAAAGGACAAATCCCACTTGCTTAGAACTCTACAGGATGATAGAGGCTGGAGAAAGACTCCACAAACACTGAATGAAATTAAAAGAAAAAGAATTCCCAAGATCAGGTAAGAAATTTCCATCCTGGACCCACCAATCGGGATCCCTCTTCTCACTCAGTCCTGTGCAGCTTGGGAATTGCATGGAGGTAGAACAGCCAGAGCCCCTCCAACATGGATGCAAACTGTAGAGCCACTCACAGCAGGGAGTTAGAAACCCATGCATATTGAGGAACAGAGATTCAACTCCCAGAGACCCAGGGCAGAACATAAGCTGAAGTAAGTAATTAATTTACAGTAATATCATTGAAGGTTAATGGATTAAACTCCCCAGTAAAAAGACACAGGTTGACAGAATGAGAAAAAAAAAACAAGATCCAACTATATATTGTTTACAAGAGACTCACCTTAGACCCTGGGCTGGTTTGGATGCGTTATGTCCCCCAAAAAGCCATTATCTTTGATGCAGTCTTCTGTGGGCAGGAAATGTATTGGTGTTGATTGTGTTGGAGACTTTTGATTGTATGTTTCCATAAAGATGTGATCACTCAACTGTGAGCAAGATCTTTCATTGGATAGTTTCCATGGAGATGTGGCCCCGCCCATTCAGCATAGGCCTTGATTAGTTTACCAGAGCACTATATAAGCTCAGACAGAAGGAGTGAGCTTGCTACAGCCAAGAGGGACACTTTGAAGAACGCACATGAGCTGAGAGAGAAGCTGCAGATGAAGGAGAGTTGAAGATGGCCATTGAAAGCAGACTCTTGCTCCAGAGGAGCTAAGAGAGGACAAATGCCCCAAAAGCAACTGAGAGTGACATTTTGAAGAGGAGCTGCAGCCTAGAGAGGAAAGTCCTGGGAGAAAGCCATTTTGAAACCAGAACTTTGGAGCAGATGCCAGCCACATACCTTCCCACCTAACAGAGGTTTTCCAGACGACATTGGCCATCCTCCAGTGAAGGTACTCTATTGATGCATTACCTTGGACACTTTATGGACTTAAAACTGTAACTGTGTAACCAAAGAAACCCCCTTTACAAAAGCCAAGCCATCTATGGTGTTTTGCAGTCTGGCAGCATTGGCAAACTAGAACAGACCCAAAGACACAAATAGGCTGAAAGTAAAAGATTAGAAAAAGATATTCCATGCAAATGACAACCAAAAAAGAGCTATACTTAATATTGGACAAAATAAACTTTAAATCAAAAGCTGTTATAAGAGACAAAGGACACTATATATTAATAAAAGGGGCAATCCACCAAGAAGAAATAACATCTTAAATATCTGTACACCTAATCACAGTGCCCCAAAATACATGAGACAAACACTGGCAAAACTGAAGGCAGAAATTGACACCTTTACAATAAAAGTTGGTGATTTAAATACAACACTCTCATCAAGAACATCCAGATAGAAGATCAATACAGAAACAGAGAACCTGAAAAATATGATAACTGAACTAGGCCTAACATATATATAGAATATTGCACCCTAAAACACTAGGATAAACATTCTTCTCAAGTGTACATGTATCATTCTCCAGGATAGATTACATGTTGTGTTGTGTCACAAAAAGGGTCTCATAAATTTCAAAATATTGAAATTATACTTAGCATCTTCTGTTACCATACTGCTATGAAGATAGAGTTCAATAAAAGGTAGAGAACTGGAAAATCTTCAAAAATAGGGAAGTTAAATAACACATTCTTAACAATCCATGGGTCAAAGAATAAATTGTTAGGAAAAACAGTAAATGATCTTGAGACAAATGAAAATGAGAAAACAACAAATCAAAAGTTGGGGATGAAGCAAAGGCACTGCTGAAAGGGAAATTTACAGCCCTAAATGCTAACATCAATAAAGAAGAAAGAACTAAAATCAAAGATCTGACTATATACCTGTAGGAACTAGAAAAAGATAAGGAAATTAAACCCAAAGCAAGCAGAAGAAAAGAAATAACAATGATTAGAGCAGAAAAAGTGAAATTGAGAGTATTAACAAACCAAAAAGTGGCTCTTTGAAAAGATCAATAAAATTGACAAACCCTTAGCTAGACTGAAAAAGAAAAAAGAAGATGGAAATAAATAAAATCGGAAGTGAGAGGGGGAACATTACTACTGATCCCACAGAAATAAAATGGATCCTAAGAGGATATTATGAACAATTATATGCCAACAAGTTAGACAGCCTAACTGAAATGGACAAATCCCTAGAATTTGAACAACATGAACAACCTACACTGACTTTCAAAGAAATAGAAGACCTCAACAGATAAGTTACAAGTAAAGAGACTGAATCCATTATCAAAAACTTCCCAACAAAGAAAAGCCCAGAACCAGATGGCTTCTCAGGTGAATTCCACCAATCATTTGATGAAAAAATTAATATCAATCCTGCTCAAACTCTCCCCAAAAAAATTGAACAGGAGGGAACACAATCTAGACTATTCTATGAGGCCAACATCACTCTAAGACCAAAGTCAGATAAAGACACTAAAAGAAAATAAATTACAGACCAATTTCTCTTATGAATATAGATACAAAAATCCTCAGTAAAATACTTGCAAGTCAAATCTAACAATGTACTAAAAGATTATACACCATGATCAAGTGGGTCTTACCGCAGGTATGCAAGGGTGGCTCTAAGAAAATCAAGTAACGTAATATACCACAATAACAAAAGGAAGGGAAAAAAAAACATGATCATCTCAATTAATATAGAAAGGCATTTGAATAAATCCAGTATCCTTTCTTTATAAAAACACTTAGAGAATTAGGAATAAAAGGAAACTTCCCCCAACATGATAAAGGGCATATATGAAAAAGCCACAGCTAACATCATACTAGATGGTGAAAGACTGAAAGCTTTCCCTCTAAGATCTGGAATAAGACAAGGATGCCCAATGTGGCTACTATTATTCAACATTATACTTGAAGTACTAGCCAGAACAATTTGGCAGGAAAAGAAATAATAGTCACCAAAATTGAAAAAGACAAAGTAAAACTTTCCCTATTTGCAGATAGCATGACCTTCTGTATAGAAAATTGTTAAAAATCCACAAAAAAAAATCTCCTAGAGCTAATGAATGAATTCAGCAAAGCGGCAGGGTACAAGATCAACACCCAAAAATCAGTATTGTCTCTATACATAAGTTATGAATAATCAGAAGACAAAATCAAGAAAAATAATTACACTCATATTAGATAGTAAAATAATCAAATATCTAGGAATAAATCTAACCAAGAATGTAAAGGACTTGTGCATACAAAACTACAAAAAAAAATTACAAGGAGAAATAAAAAAGACTTAAACAAATGGAAAGACATTCCATGTTCATGGATTGGAAGACTACGTATTTTTAAGATATCAATTCTACCCAAAGTGATTTACAGATTCATCACAATCTCAATCAAAAGTTCAACAACTTTCTTTGCAGAAATGGAGAAGCCAATCATCCAATTAATGTGAAAGTGTAAGTGGCCCCAAATAGCCAAAGCCATCTTGAAAAGGCAGAACAAATTTGGAGGACTCTCATTTCCAAATCTTAAAACTTATTACAAAGCCACAGTGACCAAAACAGCATGGTACTGGCACAAGTACAGACATATTGAATTGAGAGCTCAAATTTCAACCCTCACATTTATAGCCAACTGATTTTTGCAAGGGGGCAAACACCACTCAATTAGGAAAGAATAGTATCTTCAACAAATGGTGCTGGGAAAACTAGACATCTATATGCAAAAAAAGTAAAGGTGGACCCCTATCTCACACCATATTCAAAAATCAACTCAAAATGGATCAAAGAGCTAAATATAAGAGCCAGAACAACTTCACTCTTAGAAAAAAATTAGAGGAGCATCTTCAGGGCTGGTGGTAGGTTTATTAGAATTTATACCCAAAGCTCAAGCAATGAAAGAAAAAATAGATGAATGAGACCTTATCAAAATTAAATCTTTTGTGTATCAAATAACTTAATCATGAAAGTAAAACAACAGTCTGCTCAAAGGAAAAAAATTACTTGGAAGCCATATATCTGACAAGTGTTTAACACCCAGAATATATAAAAAAAATCCTTCAACTCAATGCAAAAAAGACAAACAACACAATTAAAAAACAGGCAAAAGACTTGAGTAGACATTTCTCCAAAGATGATATACACATGGGTAATATGCACATGAGAGGATGTTCAACATCATTAGCCACTAGGGAAATGCAAATCAAAACCACAATGAGATACCATTTCACATATACTGGAATAGCTACTATTAAAAAAATGGAAAATTACAAGTGTTGGAGATGATGTGGAGAAATAGGAACATTCATTGCTGGTGGGAATGTAAAATGGTGCAGCTGATGTGGAAGACAGTTTTGTAGTTCCTCAGAAAGTACAGAATTAGCATTTGCATATGACCTGCAATCCCATTTCTAGGTATACACCCAATAGAATTTAAAGTAGGGACTTGAAAAGATATTTGTATACCAATGTTCATAGTGACATTATTCACATTTGCCCAAAGACAGAAGAAACCCTAGGGTCCATCACTCTATGAATGGCTAAACAAAATGTGGTATATACATACAGTGGAATGTTATTCAACTGTAAGAAGAAGGAAGTTCTGATACATGTGACTCCATGGATGAATCTTAAAGGCATCATGTTGAATGAAATAAGCCAGACACAAAGGGACACAACAGTGAACCCTAAGTTAAACTATAGACTATAGTTAATAATACAATTATAAAAATGTGCTTTCATCAATTGTAACAAAGGTAACCATACCAAAGCAAGGTGTTAATAATAGGGTTGTATATTGGAATCCTGAATTTTATGTATGATTGCTCTGTAAACCAATAACTTCTCCAAAAAAATAAATCTTCCTGGGTGTTTCCAATCTAGGGACACGATGACAGCAATCCCTGTTTCCACAGCTGCATTTTGCCAGTTCCATGATGGATCCATGATGCACAAGAGAGACCCTCAAATCCAATGGAATTCACTGAATACCAAAGATGCACTAAGTACCTGGTGTGTTCAAATCCCTCTCCCAGATACTGTGGGTCTAAAGCAAGGATTCAGAGCAAGTCTCCAGGAGAGTGTAATGCTGTGAAGGAGAGAGAGACATTACAGAAAAGTCCCTCACAGTCAGTAAATGATAGAAAAGGACTGAGTTAAGAACGGAAAGGTTTCATGGAAGAAGTCAAGTCTGAGCTGCACCCCCATGATGGGTAAAAAAGTTTTGACAGTGATAAGAAGATGAAAGCATCCCATGATGAAGACGAGAGTGCAAGCAAAGGCACAAGGTTCTGCAATATATAGACTATGAGCATGCATTGCTTTGCCAGCAAACGGACAATGAAGCAGAATATGTGAAATCAGAATCAATCCAGCAAATATAAGGTACATTTCACTAGCTTAGTACTTCCCAAACACGGATCCCAGATTGTATTCTCAGCCTGTGACTTTCCTTTGAAAATTATAAAACACTCTGTTTTCATTTAAAAGAAAAAAAAAAAAAAAAACTAATGCATGCAAATTCTGGGTCACCCAGTGAAATCCCTTGTAGCCATAGAGCCTTTGGCTTTGGGTTTGCAGTTGTGGTGGCGCCACATAGCTCTGCTTTAATGGATGCAGGCTGATGGGGAAAGAATGGAGACAGACAATACACAAATAATGAAGTTGAGCCGAGTGAAAGGTTAAATGACGTCACAGAGCATCATATGAATGAAGTTTCGCAGAAGTTCAAATAGAGGGCCTTGGTGGCCGAGCTGAGTCACCACAGAGCCGAGGCAGTGCAAGAATGCCAAACCCAACAGAACCCAGGCCTGGCAGCCAAAGCCAGGCTCAAGTCACGAGCAGCAATTTCACGTCCACAAAACATGATTCTACCAATTCGAATTTTATTGGATTTCAATTTGGTTTATACTAAATTTTATAAATTGTTTTGTTTCATAGAAGCAGAAGAGCTATAAGCTTTCAAAGTTGATTCCTAGTTGTGAGTTCGTATATAGAGAACTTGCTTAAAACAACACCAAGGGATTGAGTGCCTGGGTTTTTATTCCTTTAAAAGAAGTTGCAACATTACTAGAGTTTAAGAAACACAGCGCCAGGCCATGAGCTTCCTGAGGCAGGGGCCGTGTCCTGTCTTCCTTGAACGTCTGTGCCCAGCTTGGTGTCTCGCCTGTGGGATGGGAATAAATAGGCCTTGATGGAATCACTGTGGCTGCAGGTGTGTGGCATCTGCTCGGGGCAGGGAGATAATCCTCACCCTGCTGGCACAGCACGTTTTCATGGGCAGTGGGGACCTGTGCACTTTGGACTGCATACAATTACCCGGAGGAAGCAATGCACTTTACAGAAGGACAATCTGTCCAGCCTTCCCTTGGAGAGCTGCAATTAACTGAAGGGAAGCTAGGGAAGCAGAGATTCCCATCTTGTTGAACTTCCAGGATATCTTTTCCAGTGTCTCCAGGTATGCTTTGTATATTGTTTGCATTGTCTGAATTTTTATCATGAGGGGGTATTACTTATTTTTAGGGAAATTTTAAAATACTGAAAAGTTCTCTTACCACCCAGAATTGGCAATTACTAACACTTTGTCATGCTGGTAGCCCATGTTTTTATGCATATACGTTTTTAATTATGAATGTAATGCAGATATAGTATCTATTAAAGCAGAAGGAGGATGCAGAAGAGGAGATGGAGAAAGAAGGACAGAGGAAGGGAGGAGAGAAGGAAGAAAGGAGACACAGGAGAAGAACAGAGAAGAAGAGAAGGAAGGAGGGAGGGGGGAGGAAGAAATAATTACTTATAAAGCAAAAGCACATTTTCTGTCCAGTCCCAGTGCTATCAATCCTTTCCCACTCATCCTCTCTCCTGAAAAAAACTTCCATCCAACCTTTATATTTTTAAATATGTATATATATATATATGTATATATATATATAGGCAATATGAAACATTGTTTTGTGGGTGTATTTCATTGTTTTGTCAACTTGCCTTTTATCACTTACCACTATGGGTCAGAGATCTATTCATTGTTGATATATACAGATCTATTTCAGTCCTTTTAATGGCTTTATAGTATTCCATCTTATGAAAATACCGTATTTTATATATCTATTTATTAAAGGACATTTTTTATTTTTCCAATATTTTGCTATTAGAAACAGTGCTACAATTGCATCTTTGGCCATGGGTTCTTATGCACTTGTTGGAGTGTTTTTCTAAACTGTATACCTAGAAGTGATTTTGCAGGGTTGTGGTGTCATGTTTTAAATTTTTCTAGGTACAGACTGTCAAATTGCTCTTCAAAATAGTTCTTGTACAAATTTAAACTTCCTCCAATAGTGTGTAATGGGTGTCCATTTCCCCACCTTTTTACTAAATCTTGATATTATCCTTTTTATTTTTATCAACCTGTGTCATAATTTTTAACTTTGGCATCTTGTTTTTATACACAACTTGGGTACACAAGTAAGATTGAACACCTATTTTTATGCTTATTAGCAATTTTATGTTTCTCATCCATTTTCTTATGGCATTTTTTTCTTTTTGAATTATAATGCTTAATGTATGAAAAACATTAAATTTTTGATATTGGTTAAAATTAACATTTTATAATGTTATTGGTTGTGAAGGAGACAATTTAAATTTTGATATTGACAAATTACTTCATTATCCTGAAGTAATGAAGAGAGTCACCTATATTTTCTTCTGTAGTTTTAAATGTTTAATTTTCAAGTTTAGGTATTTAATCCAGCTGGAATATATGTTTTGCATATGCTCTGAGTTAGTGATGTCTTTCCATAAGCAAAGAAAATGATGTCAATTATGTCAATTGCATTTATTTAATAGTAAAGCTGCCAACACAAACAGTGAACCCTAAAGGAAACATGGGCTATAGTTAATAGTCCAATTATAAAAATGTGCTTTTATCAGTTGTAACAAATGTACCACACTAACGCAAGGTGTTAGTGACAGGGTGGTATAGGGGGACCCTGTATTTTATGCATGGTTTTTCTGTAAAACCACAACTTCTCTAATTAAAAAAAAAATGTGAAAAAAAAAAGTTAAGCAGCTTTTTTCATGTGACACAGTCCCACAAATGTCTCTCTCTATGTTCTCCTTTGCTCCACTTGGCTATTCCTATACAATACAACACTCGTTTAATTCCTACAGCTTTAGAATATGTCTTTATATGTGGTAGAGAAAAATCTCCTGTTCTTTTCTTTTCTGATTATCTTGGCTATTCTTGTCTTTATTCTTCTGTATAAGTTTTTAAATAACGTTACTGGATTCTGTGAAAAGGTACTATGATGACTGGATTCAAATCGCATTTGATTTATGGAATATTGGGGAAGAGCCAACAGCTTTACAAAATTAAGTTATTTCATTCCACCAACACCACATGTCTCCCCACTTAGGTCCTTCCAGGTAGATATTGGGAGACAGATGCTCCCTCTCACATTTTCTGCCATCCGTGGTGGTGTTTCCAAGGAAAGTAGGGTCAGTCCTTCTTCCACAGAAGCAAAGAAGCTAGATGTAAGCTAGATGGGAGATGGGTACCCCAGGCAGGGGTGATAGAAGATCGTACTCAAGATACCATAAAGAGTCTGGCTTGGCTTGAGTGGGGTGAGTGTGGAAGAAAGGGAGAAGATGAAATCCCACAAATGAGAAGCAGCCAGCCACGGTGGGAGGAGCAGCTGCCCCCTGTCAATCACCCTCCTTAACCAAGGAGGTCTCCCGGGTATTTCCCACGACCCTTACCCCATTCAAGCAGCTAGATACGGAGGCAGCCGTGGCCGTAGAGTGGCATTATCACCTCAGCAATGCAGAGGACCATTGGATGCATGAAAAGCAAGGAAGCCTTTGGGATAGGGCCCCCTTGTGACTTCCGTGGGCTCTAAATGTTTTTGCTTTCGTGGACCCCTTCCTCTATAAAATAATGTTAAAAATTGTAATCCACAACCGTGTTGGTGTAAAGATGAACATTAATATTACATATCAGGACATTTTCTTCAATCTAAAAGTCTTTTGTGTTCTTCTGATTAAAAAGAAATAAAAAAACATCTGTACGCCCCTAAAAGCCCTTGAAGTATTATAGGCCCTAGGCACTATGCCTCTCCTTAATAGATAAACTGGCCTTGCTTTGGGATGTATAAGGGTAAGGGTGAAAACAGCATTGATAAGAGAAAAGAATATTTGATGGAGCTGTAAAGCTAATGGCTCAGTATCTGTGAGCCAATGGCTCACAGATATTGAGATCTTGATCCAAAGAAGAAGAGAAAAAAGAAGTAGAGGAAGAAATTAAGGAAGGAAGGAAAGAAAGAAGGAAGGAGGAAGGGGGGAGGAAGGAGGGAGGGAGGGAGGAAATGAAGAGCAGGAGGGAGGGAGGAAGGAGAGGGGAAGGAGAGGGGAAGAGAGAGGAGGAAGGAGGGAAGGGGGAAGGGAGGGAGGGAAAGAAGGAGAGAGAGGGAAAATTCTAACAGAATGGAGGACAAGAAAAAGTGTGCCTCTGCATACTATACAGCTGAAATTGCAGAGTTAATGCAACTAACATCTATTTCACACCTACTTTTCACTTATTTATTCTTTGAATCATCATTCTTTTGTTTCTCCAGTTCATAGCAGAGCCCTATTGTCTACCAATTCAAACAGGAGGAAGCTATAGTCCCTTCTGTCTATGGGCAAAACACTTGGGATGGGCAATGTCATACCTGGTTTGTCTCACTATTTTCCCAAGAACACTGATGTAATGGAATCTATTTCCTAGATGACCTAATTAATTAAAGCTACATGACTAAAAGAAATCAGCTGGAAACATGAAAGTGAAGTCAAGGGAAAGCTGCAGACATTTCCTTGTAAATAGAAGCTGTGTGGCCTGACAGCTGCCCCCAAAGGAGACTTTTTATAGATTATTTTTACTATTAGAAAAAAAATCTGGCATGCAAGCATTGGTTACAAAAGAAAATCCTTGTGAAAATGTTCAGAAATAGATTGTGGTGATGAATCCATAACTATATGATCGTACTGTGAACAGTTGATTGTATACCATGGATGATTGTATGGTATGTGAATGGATTTCAATAAAACTGAATTTAAAAAAAAAAATACAAAAAAAAAAAAGCCTTGCCAGAAGGAATCTTGAGTAGACTATATCTACACTACAGTTGTCCAAACACAGAGAATATGTTGAAAAAGGAACAAGGGTCCAAACCGAGACCACCCCACACAATGGCAAGTTCAAAACAAGTGAAAATAAGAATTCCGCTTTTCACAAGCCCCCCGTTAGAAGAAAGGGAAAAGAGGAAGAAACGCAGTATTCAAAAAGTTGCATTTAGGCTTCAAAACCTGCTACTGAGTAATTAGAAATAGAGTACTACTGTTCAATGTACAAAAGAGTAAGGAGTTTGGATGTGAAAATTAAACATTGGGATGTGAAAGTTTCAAGTAAACAAAAGATTAATTACTATACGCAATGGCCTTTGCATAAAAAAGACAGCTACTATCCCCACGTGCTTCTATGTGTTTTACTGTACAAAGTATAATTCTGAAGTATACCTTTTTCCTTAATGAGATTTTTTTTTAAATACAAGGAGATATATGCAGTTGATAACATTTTATACCTAAACTGACTTTTCAGGCCAACACACTGCAGAAATTGCCAAAATGTAGTAAAATGTGTTTGAGTATAAATTCACATTTCGTGCATTTAAACTTTGCCTGTTCCACAGACTTTGTAAATATTAATTAATGCTCCTTAAACCTACGTAAAGTATTATTACATCCATTATATAAGCAGGGAAACCAATGTAGAGAGAGCAAGAGGTACCAGGGAAGGAATTAGGTAGAATGGGGCCTGGAAATCTCAAGTTCTGGGAAGTCATTCCCACACTGAAGCCACTGGGAAAGGATAAAAGAGGCGATCCTGGCACAGGGTGAGCACTCAAAAAATATATATGTAAGGAAAGAAGGGAGGAAGGAAGGGAGGAAGGAAAGGAGGGAAGGAGGGAGGGAAAGAGGGATGGAGGGAGGGAAGGATGGGGTGGAATAGGATTTGGGGGCAGAACAGTGAATGGGCTTGGTAGACCATCACATTAAAATCACAATAAATTATTCCAAGGGCTTTCCTTAGGATAAGGAGATACAAAATAGTGTGGTTGTGTTTATTATTTTGATGGTGAGAATTAAAGGAGCACTTGTATATAAAGAATATTTTGAAAAATAATATAAAGTTCTATGAAACACAAAAGATATTTATTTACCAGATTCTTTCTCTATCATCACTCAGTGGAGTCTTTTGGCCACTTCTATCTTTTAAAACAAGTCCATTCTTGACCTAAGTTTTTTTTTTTCTCTCTTCTGGATGGTGGAAGTTCTCTCCTGCTCTCTAGAGCCTCCTGCACCAGTCTGGCTCCCCACCACATTTATTTTATTCTGTATTGGGATAACCTCATTTGGAACTGGTGGCCCCCCATCCCATTCCTCTCAATTTAACTATCCCCTCAATTTAAGGTCTTCCAAGAAGTCTTCTTCAATTTGCCAATGTAAGGAAAAGCCACAATCCCCTCCCCTTAAGCCTGAATACCTCTCCTACTTATACTTTTCAAGCTTACATATACACAAATACATTTTAAAACCAATACAGCAAGAATGCAGGTTTACCCTGTGCTCTTCATTAGAACAAAGGCTGAAGTATAGCAATTGGCATCCTGTGTACATTACTGAAGTGACCAATCCATCATTGATCTTCTATAAATAGCAATCTGGTCAGAAAAACTCGGCATTGGAGTGCAAGACATTTCACCCACCAAACGTGCACAGCTAGAGATGAGGTCCCCAGTACTGGTGGCAGATGAAATTCTGAAAGCCCCTGGCAAGCTGTAGTGGTGCAACTGTTAGAACTTTCACCAGTGGTGAACTAGGGCAGAATATCCATGGAAGGGAATGTACTAGCCAGTGCAGTATCTCAGACATTTGAGAGGTTTAGAAGAAACAGTAATAAGGATGATGGAAATGAATGCCTATTGCTGAGTGACACCATTTATTGGAGAAAGACAATGACAACATGAGAGTTTTTTTATCACCAAGTGTGCAAGTCATGTAAGAAAACTCTCATCTCTTTTAGCCAGAGAGCAGAAAAAGATGAAGATCAGGCTCAGGACATAGGTATAAAGGTAGCAGAACACCAAAGATGTTTGAATTCTCAACTTGAGAAGTCTGCCATGACAATGTCAGGACACTGATGGAGAAGGAGTGGGGCCCTGGTATTTGGAATGGAAACTCTAGTTCATTTCCCCAAAGACCTTGAGATCCCTGTGAGCCTGCAGTAGTGCTCCTCTCTTCCCTGATGAAGGCTAGTGTTCCTGCCTTGCTTGAAGATGCTACAGAGAACTCTGCCTGCCAAGGCAACATGCACACCCTTAGCAGCTACTCCCACTTCCTTGGCAACAAGACCAATTAACAAGTCACAACAGTACCTGGATGGGGACACAGTGGCCCTGCTGCAGGAGGAAGCAGACTCTGCAGGACCAGCCAAGGTGGACTGGCAAAACCAGGAGAGTTAATGTGGGACTGGATTCTGAGGGAGCTGGATCAATAGAGGCAGAACCTAAGTTTGGAAACAGGGAGAGTTTATAATGTGGGCACACTTTCCAGGATTCAGGGTGTTAAACCCCAGCAAGGCCCCTAGGCTCGGTGACAAGACACTACCCAGATGGCTCTCAGCAACATGGAGAAAGCAATGGTCCACCCTAAGTAAAACAAAAATGCCAAAACTGCCATATATAATCTAGAGGAGATATATTATCTAAGGTAGGAAACCAACTACGTTCTTCAAGAGAGCCCAGAAAGCTCTCCACGTATCAAAGTGATAAAGAATGCATTGGCAAGAAGGGTTCGTTGAAAAGTTCAGTGGAACCATCATATGCTACAGAACCAGACTCCCTAATGAAATTGGGAGTGATAGAATCCTGAAATAATAGAAGCTAAGGTGACATTTAAAGGGAAGCAAAGTGGGCACAATTGTGATGGGCAACAAGGCTGGAGTGGCAGGCAGAGGGGCCTGACCCAGAAAGAGGCATGGAAATGGTTAATAGAACACAGCATGCCTAGGGTAAATAAGGTTGATGGGCAGTGAAGAAGGGCATTGCTCAATCTATGTACTCAAAAAGAAATTCAAGGAAGGATGATCAGATGAAACCATGTGGATGGATCTAAGGGAGTGGGTACAAAGTGTGAAGAGCTTTGTATGACATGTTAATACCCACCAGAGTGCATTCACCACCAAAAAAAGAACTAAATAGTCATGAAAACAACTAGCCAGTTACAGTCAGCTAATCCTGTCACCTGCCACCACGGCATTGGCACAAGGAGCAATTCATCTTGAGTATAATCGATGCATATTCCCCACATAGATTTTCCTTTCCTGCTCAAGGGCTTCAGCCATCTCTACTATTCAAGAACCCACAGAGCATTTGATCCCTCAACTTGGCAGGGTTTCCTGCTTTACAATGAGAGCTGCATACAGCACATGCCCATGGAATCCACTGGTGATCCTTTTGCATCCTGCCAACCACCCAGAAAGCTGCTGACCTGATAAAATGGTGGAATTGCCTTTTGAAGGCAGCAGCTTGGAGATGTTACATTGCAAAGCTGGGGCACAATCTACACCTAAATCAATTACTATTATATAGTGCTATGTCCCCAGTTGGTAGAATACATGGATTCAGAAACAGTGGCGTGAACATAGAAGTGGCCGCACATGTCATCGTCCCTGTTTAGGGAATTTGTACTTCATCACACCATGCAACTCTGTATGTGCTGTACTAGAGGTCTTGACTCCCAAAAGGGGAATACTGCCACACTTCAGGCTCCTTGTATCAGGCAGCCAGCAAGCAAGGAAAGCAATCACCACCTTGGCAGGTTGCTATTACACAATGGGTGGGCAGGGGGTGCAAAGAAGGATATATATGGCGCCCAGGAATCCACTGCAGCATCTCTTACTACTCCCAAGTCCAATTTTGATGGTAAATGCACAAAAGCAACAGCTGTCATGTGAAAAAGGCATGATGAAGGACTCAGGCTCTAAATGGTGAAGTTCTGGGTCACCCAACTTGTAAGACACCTAGAATAGGTAATAGAAGATGGAGATGATGAGTATCAGTTGAAGACTCAAGACCAGAAGAGACAGAAGCTGTAGTTCATCCCATTAACCTTCCTTCTTTGAGTTTCCCCAAGAAAAGAGAGCAACCAGAACTCTGAAAGTGCTGTTCCCAAGTGAGGTGAACTTACTAGATGAAGCAAGTGGATTTAAATGGTACAAGGGGTGAAGTGTAGAGGACACCGTGATGCACCACCCTGAACCCCACTTCAGAACCAAAGCACTCTCTCCCTCAGCTGTCGAGAGTATTGGCTGCTCAGAATTCACAGATGAGTCCCTTTGTAGCATACTTTCCCATGCACAAATCTCTATCTCAGAGTCTTATTTCCCAGAGAACTCAACCTAAGACATTGACAGAAGACTATAGCAAGACGAAAAGGCAAAGAACTAGGTTCTGAAAAATTGCAACATTAGAAGTAACAAAGCAGAGATCCAGCAAAGGAGACTTGGAAGGAGCAGCCAAAGGAAATGGGAAATTGGGAGAAAAGGATCTCCCTAAAATGAAGAACAATTGTTATTTCTGAATGATGGTTAGATTCATGTGTCAACTTGGCCAGGTGATGGTGCCCAGGTGTCTGGTCAAGCAAGCACTGGCCTGACCATTACTGCAAGGATATTTCACGGCTGGTTAATAAACCAGAAGTCTGGCTTATTAAATCATCAGTTAATTGATGGTATCAGTGGCTGATTACATCTACTATCAACTAAGGAAGTGTCTTCCGCAATGAGAGAAAGCAATCAGTTGGATTTAATCCAATCAGTTGAAGACTTTTAAGGGAGAAGAGTACTCCTCCAACAAATATTTATTGAGCATCAACTATATGCCAGGCTCTGTTCCAGGCCCTGGAGATCAGCAGTGACTAAAACAAGGGGGGTGGGAGATGCTTGCCCATGTGATGCTTAATTAACACTAGATGTTATTGTTGTTATTTCTAGAGCATAAAAGATCAGGGATTTGGGGTGGGTGGGTGAGATTGCTTGGAGAGGAGGACATAGAGAGAGTTCTGCAGGATGGATCTTATAGCCACTAAGTAAAATATGAGTTCACCAGCCGTGTGACGAGTGTATTGGAAGAGATACACAGTGTAGAAAGAACGAACCATGAGGACATGCAGGCAAAAGCCAATGAGGACCTGAACCAAAATGATGGCAATGACAAGACTGAGGAGGGGGCAAATGTGACAGGCATTTAAAAAGCAATTAGTTAAATGTAGGGTGTGAAGGAAAAGGCTGCCCCACATACAGTTGGGGCTCAATAAATATTTGTTGTCTCCTTCTTTGGTCTTGGGCAACTGTATAGATATGGTGCCATTAAGGAAAATAGGGGCCTGAAAGAAAAACGAAGGGAAATGACCACCTCAGCTTTGGAACTGTCAAGTGTGAGATACCTGTGGGACCCCCAACTGGATATTCATGTGTGGAGCTTACAAAAGTGATCTGGGCTAAAAGTGGAGATTATTGGTATGGAAGTGATAATTGAAACTGGGAGTGACTTTAAGAGAAGCAGAGCACTGTGGTAAGACTGTGGAGAACACGGTTAGAGCAATAATTCAGCTAAGATGATCTGAAATAAGAAACAATATTGGGAATAAAAAGAGGCAAGTGTGATGGCACAGCATGCTGTCACATTCAATAACAGTAATCGATGTAAATGAATCATATGCCTTTCCTTCATGGATGGAGAGATGTGATGGTGTTTTGTCTCTGTAAACATGTACACTGAGCTAGAGAATTTACTGTCTAATTCCTTTATGATGATGTAGTCCCTTGCAATGTGCCTCATTGTCTTCTCCCCTCAACAGTGAAAGAGGGTAAAAATCAGTTAATACATGGTTTTGCATTATGAGACAAATGACTATTCTTATTGTTTGATGTATTTTTTATAAATGGAACTTCATTGATATATATTCACATGCCATAGAATCCATCCAAAGTATACTAATCAGTGACTCACAGTATCATCATATAGTTGTGCATTCATCATAATCAATTTTAGAACATTTTTATTACTCCAAAAAAATAAAAATAAAAAATAGAAACAATAAAAAAGAACAACCAACCCCCCCCCCCCATTATTTAAGTATTTTCTTGTCTTTATTTTTTTACTCATCTGCCCATACACTGGATCCAGGGAGTACCAGTCACAAGGCTTTCACAATCACAGCCACACTATAAAAGCTATATAGTTATACAATCATTATCAAGAATCAAGGCTACTGGATTACAGTTCAACAGGTTCAGGTATTTCCTTCTAGCTGTTCTAATACAGTAGAAACTTAAAGAACTATCTATATAATGCATAAAAATAACCTCCAGAATGAGCTCTCAACTTTATTTGAATCCTCTCAGTCACTGCAATGTTATTTTGTTAAATTTCTCTTCCCCCTTTTGGTCAAGAAGGCTTTCTCAATCCCACGATCCCAGGTCCAGGCTCATCCCCAGGAGTCATGTCCCATGTTTCCAGGGAGATTTATACCCCTGGCAGTCATGTCCCATGTATGGAGGAGGGCAGTGAGTTAATTTGCAGAGTTGGCTTAGAGATACAGGCCACGTGATTGATTTATGCTTTAATTTTGAGAAATTGTGATGATTTGGGGAAAGTAGCAATCATAGGACATCCTTAGCCTGCCTGCCTGCTCCCTGCTCCTGTGACTTAAAGAGAAGCAGTCTGTGGTCAGGAATTGCCCAAGTATATAGATAGAGTCCACAGTCAGCCTTTCTGGTCAGGGAGAGAACTTTCTGCTTTACAGGTTAGCACGTTTGCAAAATAAACTACATCTACTGCCTTCGCTCACCAACATAGTCCTTCATTCATGAAAATCCAACAAAAATCACCATACATTTGAGAAGGAAAACAAGTGCAAAGATGATCAAGGTAAAGAAAAAAGACAACTGATCTTGGTGAAAGGAAAACTATTTACTGAAACAGTAGAGAACTTATACAAAAAATTAATTGGTATTTTTAGAGAGATGGGAGATGCTATTATAGCCATTTAAGAACAAACTGCTTTGGAAAAGAAACAAGCAGAGATCAAGAAAGCATATTTGAAATTTAAAAATACGATTGTGAATATTAAAAATTCAACCTACAGGTAAAATAAAAGATTGAACAAAAATAAAGACCAAGTTACTTACCTGTATAATAAGGCAAGCCTAAAAAAGACAAAGAACTGGAAAATATGAAAGGAAAGTTAAAAGCATAGAAAGTTCAATGTTCATCTAATCTATCTCCAGAAGGAGAGAACAAGGACAATAAAGAAGACAAAATTAAGAAATAAAGCAAGGGAAAATTCCCTAAGCTAAAGAGAGATCCGATTTCTTGATGAGAAAGAGTACACCAAGAGATGAACGAAAGGGAATGAAAAGAAACTCTAACCAGCTATATCCTGTTCACATTTCAGAACCCCATGGATGAAACAAAAATTCTAGATGCCTCTAGGAGAGGGAAAAAAAAAAAAAACCTACAAAGGACAAAAACTAAACTGGCATCAGACTTCTCATTGATAGAATGTGATGTTGAAAGACAAAGGAGGAAGGCATTCAAAAATTTAAGAGGAAGTTAATTTGAAACTAAACTCAAAGCATCCATCAAGTGGTGCTGCAGAAAATAAAGATATTTTAAGAGTTGCAGAATGCGAAAAATTTTAGTTCTTCTGAAAAAAAAATGCACAGCAGTGAAAACTCACAAGGTACTCTTCTTAGCATTTTGCATGCATTAACTTTTTGAATCTTCACATTAACCCTATGAAGTAGACATTATTATGATTATCCTAATTTTACAGATGAGTAATCATTGGCACAGAGAGGCTATATGCCAGCAAAATGAAAAAGGAACTCGACAAAAAAGATGCTATGAAGTTTAACTAACTGAACTAACCAAGAGATCAATGAAAACAAATCGCAGGTTGATAGCACTGCAATATGCCTAGAAATCATTGGGTTGAAATTAAAGAGAAAGTAAGAGGGTTTAGCAAAGAAGGCCTTCAAGACACGAGTATATTCTATGATTAAGAACCTGGAAATTCTTGAAGGCGTGATGAAGGCTTATGTCCCTTCTGCCAACAGTGGAAGAAAGAAAGAAGAAAGGAAGGGAGGGAGGGATGGAGGGAGGGAGGGAGGGAGGAAGGAAGGGGAAACTAGAAACTCCAGGGGATAATAGGGAGATAGCTACACAAGAAACTCATGGTCCTAATATGTGACCTAAGTTTGTGCAATGGATAGAGTTTAAGAAAAATAATACACTTAATCTTGACCCTTGGGAGATTTTTCTTCAAATAGTACTAGTTTAGTAATGAAGGAATACATATCTTTACCTATTTGTTTTGTGAAATATTAAATAATCATAATACAAATACTGTCTTTTTTTTCACTGTTTTTAAGAATTAATCCTTAAAACCATAGAAAACTCATAAAGAACATATGAATTTTTAAAATCCTGACCACATGAAAATATTGGCCATAGCTGACCAAAGAGGAAAGAAAGTGGGAAGTATAACAGTGTTCATTTTCTCATCTTTCTTAATGGAGAATCATCAGATAATGTTTAAAGCATATGGATCAAGAAATTAGATAAACATGTTACTTAAAATTTTGAAGCTACAGTAAAACTTTAAAAATACATAATCAACAAAAGTCAGACTGTGAGAGAAGGATGAATAAAGGCACTAAATTCTAAATCTTTCCTAGTGAAGAGTTAATAGGCATTGTCCAAAGTTGATTGGTCAAGACAATAGAAGCAAAAATAATTCTAAATAATTTAGTTATACTGGCAGTTTTTAGAAAATTGGAAGTGGCTTATTACGGGGGCATGGAGAACTGAGGATTACTTTTTATTTAATAATCATCAGTAATTTTTCTGTTAGGGAAGAAAATAGCTGAAGGATGAAATCTATGGAAATCTTTCTAGAAGCCTAATAATAGATGCCAATAACAAAGCTTTACAGAAAATAATGCATTTTTTTGAATTTTGAAATGCCTTGAAGTTTCTCTCAAATTGCAAGTCTTCCTGTGTTCCTCCAATTCCGACTTATCCAATGTGCTACTAAGTTCAAATTATAGAACTCTTACCTGTAATTGAAGCCAGCTGCAACCTTTTTGACAAGTACTAATTGCCGATAATGATTTAAGTGCTGCAAATTCACATGCCACAATTGTTTTAAATAGGGGAGCCTCTCACAGCTTTTCTGAAAAGAACTGTTAATCTTTGCTGCTGACTTATCAAATCCTTCAGTCACCTGTTTGCCATCATTTTCATGAGCTGATAACGTGTTTATTAGAGTCATAATGTGCAGGTGGAAGGATCAAGGTCTCACTTGATGGCTTTGGAATTTCATTTAGCATTTCTGTATGGGACATGTTGGCATAAGCCTCAGGCTTGGTTATAGAAGAGAAAGACAATAAAGAGACATTTTTTGTTTTAAATTCAAGGCAAATGAAAACTGAGCATTTGTTTAACATTGTTTTACATTAGTGACATTAGATGATATAATTGGGTAACATCATAAACTATAAGGTTGTCCTTTTCACCCGCTGTAAATCAAAGGTCCCTGGTACTGAGCAAAGCTGGAGGCTGCTATTTTGGGGTGAGCAGTCTCCCTCCCACACTCTGCACCCCTGTCTCCTTTGGGGTGTGTCTGATCGTTTCTTCTCTTCCTTAGCATTGTACCATTTCCCTTTGCCTACTCATTGCTGGGTTTGGGGGCACTTTAACATACCACCAGCTGGAGCGTAAATGGGAACAATCCCTCGTGGTGGAGAGAGGAGCAAAGTGCAACATAGGCTCAAAAGTTCGTGTACCTATTGACTTTGCAGGTCTACATCTAAAGATTTATCTTTAAAAAATAACAATGGGCAGTGTGCAAAATTTTAGCTGCAAGGATTTTAAGTGGGGTATTTTTCATAAGTGAAAGGCAAAACCCCCTAAATGGCCAACAATGGGGGATTGGTTCAACACATTACAGCTCAGATTGTGATGGATAGGATGGGCAGCCAGGAATTGTTATGGATCCAACCCCTGGTTTTTCAACAGCTGAGACAACCATTGTACAAGGACAGCGATCTTCAGCAAATTGCTTAAGCACTGTCAGGCTCCAATTCCTCGTTTTGCAAAACAGTGCCTACTTCTTCTGGTCATCTGGGGATTAGAATGCTTGGCACAGTGCCAACTTGATAAAGGCTACTTAGTAACAAAACCAATAATAGTAATAATAATATTAAACCATTCAAATCATGCTGAAGATGAAGCTATACTATGTAAAAGATACCTGCGGGAGTTAGTTGGGGGAAAGAAGTGGGCTGTTTTTTATCTTGTTAAAGAGATATGTCAAAGTAACATTGATTGTCCCTCATTGGTAGAATGATGATGACTTTATTTTCTCTTTGATTCCATGTATGTATAAATTTTTTACAATAAAGGTATTTTACCTTAATAATAAGGAAGAGACCAAAGAAATTGTATTTTTTTAAATTTCTGTTTTAGATTACTATGGTGCACAGAAGTGCAGAATTGGAAGTACTATCTAATCCAACCTTCTCATTCTACTGATGAAGAAAGCGGGGCTACAGAAAAGAAAGTTGGCTCCCTTCCACCCCATCCCCTCTTTCATGCAGAGAACAAGCATCAGAAGCCCCGTGGGGTTTCCTGCAGCCTCACCAGCCCGGCTGGAATTCTAGGCAAAGCATATTTATCTGGATATCTCCTGGGACTAGATCTTCTTCTATTCCTGGAATATGACATCATGCCTGGTATACAGTAGGGACTCAAAAAAATTTTTGTTGAAAGAATGCATGAATGATTCTGAATAAGCTGTGTATCCAAATGACTATCAGCTAGGATGGAGCTATAAAAACAGCAGCCAGTCCTCCTGGGGACGGCCAGGAAGGCTTCCTAGAGAGTCAACAGTTGAAGGAAGGGTCCAAGAGGTTTCCAGACAGGGGAAACAGGCACAGGACGCGGAAATGCGCTACGGAACTGGAGAGGGGGCTATTGTTTAAGTACGGTAGGACTCAAGTTCTGGGCCAAATCATGTGTTAGGAAATCGGGGAAGGAGAAGGGAACAGAGCTGAGTATCATATCATGTATTTTTAAGTCTACCGGAGAGGCCAGTTTGCTATTTGAGGGAAATAATTTAAGGTAAATTGTTAATAGCTGGTAATGGTTTAATATGTTCTGTGTCCAGGTAACAATTTGCACTTTCGCTGGGGCCTCGGTGACTTCACCCCCAGTAATGTGAGAATTGGAGGTAATTAGGGCGGGTCAGGCCGGAAGGGGTTTTCCCACAGGGAGCGCCCTCTGAAAATCACCCCACGCTGACAGCCAGCGTCCCCACCCACATGTGTCTCTCTCCAAAGACTCTATAAAAGACAACCCCCACACCTTTCCACCACCCATTCCAACCCCCCAGACTGTATCCCTCGCCCTCAAGCAAATGTGCTCCCAGGGGCATTTTCATGATTTTTTTTTTTTTTAATTTTAAGTTAATCACATTATCCTTTCCATCTGCTTTTCCATACCTCTTACAACTTGAGAGGTTGAAGAGGTTCCAAAAAAAAAATTCAGTCACTGGTTGCCCAAGACTTAATTTTTCACCACTAGTGCCCTGCTCCTCAGCACTTAAGACTCACACTTTGTACTGCTGGAACCCATTATTTCCCGGGAAGATCTGATGCCTGTTTTGATAGTAGCAATTAATCACCCGGGTGAAATCATACTGCTGTTTGGAAGTCAGGGCCCAGGATTTATGAATTCCCTCTTGGCCAAGAATGAATTTAATTCCCAGGGGTGGAAGTGGCATTAAAAGATTTGGCCTGCCGCACCTGTGGCATATGAGATGGTGGCTTCCGAAGTGAGTGGCAGCCAGCCTGGCAACCTCATCGCCCACTCATGCCCACATCTCTATTGTGCTGTAGAGTCTTCACCTTCCCAAGCAGGAAGAAAGCTCAATATAGGGCATGGAATCCAATTAGGTTGGAGGTAAAATAATTGTTTGGGTTAATAATGAATTCAAAATAATAAAGTTGACTTGCAGAGTGTCTTTCACTCTGTTTTTAATGTGTGAAGTGTTTAAAATTAATTTTTAAAAATTATTATTTATCAAAGATGCTTTTTCAAAATAACCATGTTTCAAGTTCCACATCAAGTTCTTGCTATATTTGGGCCAATTCTTTCTTGCAGTTTATAGTGTCTAGTTTCCTCACATGTGTCGTAGCCCGTGGATGATGTCACTCTAAAGCACGGGTCCTCAATCTTGGGTGCGCATTGGAATCACCTGGAGACTTTTAAAAGCTACTGATGGCTGGTTCCCACCTCCAGGGAGTCTGATGCAATAGGTCTGGGGTACAGCCTGACCCTCAGGATTCTTTTCCTGGATGATTCTAATGTACAACCATGTCTGAAAACATTCCTCCATGGTGGTGAATTTTATATTTTTAAAACAAGTAAGCAAAGTTCCAAATTAGACATCCTTCTTCTAATTCATCAATTTAAATAGTTTTAGTGATCTGGTATATTGTACAAATATGTCGTCTTTATAATGGGTGCAAGTCAACAATTCTAGTTCTTAGCAGTACTTTTGCTCATGGGTGGTTTCCAACCCATCAGGCAACTCACTTGCTTTAGTTTACTTCATGCAGTACTTGATATTAATTCTTTCTGCTAAGTCACTCATTTTCTGCTCACACTTCTACTCACCATTCTTGCTCCTCACCCATCCACACACCCATCCAAATCTCTGTTAGGCAGTTTATGTACATTATTCCTTGTTAGAAAAATGAATGAGACACATTCCCTTCCTAAAAGGAGCTGACAATCTGGTGAGGAGAGTGGACAAATTAACAGCAATAATAGAAATGGTGAGAAGCGCTATAGGAAAGGTCAGCTGAGGGTGCAAAAGGAACTCAGAAGAAGGACATTATGCTGGCTTGATCTATTATGTCCCCCACAAAAGCTGTGTTCCTTATGCAATCTTGTGGGGCAGATATTTTAGTCTTTCAATTAGAGTAGAAATTTTTGATTAGGTGGTTTCCATGGAGATGTGACCCACCCAACTGTAGGTAAGATCTTTTGATTAGATCACTTCCATGAAGGTGTGGCCCCTACCTGTGCCAGTTTGGATATATTATGTCCCCCACAAAAAGCCATGATCTTTAATCCAATCTTGTGGGATATTGGGATTAGGTTGTTTCCATGGAGATGTTTCTCATCCAACTGTAGGTGATAATTTTGATTAGACTATTTCCATGGAGGTGTGGCTCTGCCCATTCAGCATGGGTCTTGATTAGTTTACTGGAGTACCTTAAAAAGAGCCACACAGGCCCAGACGCTTGCTGACACTGATGCTTAGACATGCTTAGAGATGCAGACAGAAGGACGTTTAGCTAAGAGAAGCAGCCCAGAGTTTGCTCCAGGATATGCTAAGACAGGACCCCCAGGTGCTTAGAGAGAAACATCCTGGGAAGAAGAACCAAGAACGCACAGGAGCTGAGAGAGAAGCTGAACGCAACCCAGGATCAGCAGATGCCAGCCACGTGCCTTCCCAGCTAACAGAGTTTTTTCCAGATGCCAATGGCCTTTCTTCAGTGAAGGTATCTGCATGTTGATGCCCTAATTTGGACACTTTTATGGCCTTCAGACCATAAATTTGTAACCAAATAAACCCCCTATATAAAAGCCAATCTAATTTCTGGTGTTTTGCATAACAGCAGCATTAGCAAACCAGAACACCACCCATTCAGGGTGAGTCTTAATTAGATCACTGGAGTTTTTAAGAGAGCTCACAGAGAGAAGAAGCACAAACATTTTGGAGAGCAGCTAAAATATGTAATCCAGAATTTGCCCCTGGGAGAAGCTAAAAGCCCACAAAGATGCAGATGCTTGTAGACTCTGGGAGATGCAGACAGAAGGATGTTTGAAGATACCAAGCTAAGAGATGAAGCTCAGAGTTTGCCCTGGAGAAGCTAAGCAAGGACCCCCAGATGCTTAGAGAGAAATGTCCCAGGAGAACCAAGCAGAGAGCTTAGAGAAGTTAAGAGAGACAGAAGTCCAGAGACATTTTGGAGAAAGCCATTTTGAAACCAGAACCTAGGAGCAAAGGACCAGCAGATACCAGCCACGTGCCTTCCCAGCTGACAGAGGTGTTCCGGATGCCATTGGCCTTTTTCCGGTGAAGGTATCGTGTTGTTGATGCCTTAGTATGGACGCTTTTATGGCCTTCGAACTATAAATTTGTAACTTAATAAATCCCCTTTATAAAAAGCCATTTCTGGTGTTTTGCATAATGGCAGCTTTAGCAAACAGGAACAGACGTCTAACTCTACCTTGGAGCAGGGCAGATGGCCATCACAATTGCAAGAAAAAATGCTGCCATTGCTGCAAAGTCACTTCTTGTACCATAGAACCTTTAAAATATTGATGAGCTGTATGGTATAGAAAGATGGCATAGTATGTCGGTATCATTACTTCCCTTGGCATCTTTATTCAGTCCTTTATTGGAACTAAATAAATTTATTCAACAATTAAGACTGAAAATACGAAAGTACTGCATTTCGTACATCATCTGATGTAGATATTCTTCTGTGTTTGGGGGATAACATGCACAAAAGCCCTCTGTTTCCTCTGGCTGGTTCCATGGTTCTTTTAAAAGTATGACACTTTCATCCAAGTACTTGTTTCCACATGAGTAAGGAGGCACACTTAATGGCTGTCACCAGGGTCAAGAATGCTGTGATCTTCCTGGAGTTTCCTTTTTAAACATTCCCGACATTGGGGATTTCTTCACATTAGTAGTTCAGCACATGATAAAGCATGTGCCTATTTTAAGACCAAGTGCAGGATACCAAGACCCAAGGATCATCACAAATAGCAAGGATTCTGAAGCAGTAACCTAGGAGAAATGCCACCAGTGAGGAACAGGACAGAATGAGTCAAGGTAACCTTGTCCACACACTTTAAGTTACTGCTTACAGGGCTGCAGAAAAAGGTAAGCACAAAATAGACTATAATTCATCAGATTGTAGGTGCTTGCATGATATACTTCTAAGACATGACAGTGGCACAGAGAGTTGACAACAGAAGGGGTACATGGGAAAAATGTACACATTGCGTACTAGGGACTATAATTAATAGGAACACCACACTCTATAAAAGTTTCACTCACTAAGTTTATTCATCAGAAACTTAAATCCTTCAGAGTGCCCCTATGCCAGCTAAGTTCCAAAACCTAGAGACAATAGCTAGATATGTCCCCTTTGCTTATAAAGTTGACACCCCTTTTCAACATGAACGGGTTAGGGTGGTCACTGTCTAGACAGCCCTGATCATCGGGAAAGTTATTGAACTGGAGGAAGGGGTAGCAAACAGTCAAGATGGAATTTTAAAAAGGATTATGAACACTGAATCTTTATATAATTCTCTGTTCCTTAGTTGCTAGGGTATTAGAATAGTTAGAAGGAAGAAATTGAAATGGTGGAGCTGTAACACACAGCATCCTTTGAAATTTGTTCTTTGGCTACTTGTTAAATTGTAATTTGAAAGCTATACCTTTTTGCACGTATGTTAGATTTCACAGTAAGGAAATGACTGCAACTATGGTACTATAACTCATAATAACTTGGGGAATTTCCTATGTATCTACTAGATAAATCATGTTTTGGAAGATAGTACCTTTTTGTATATATGTTATGTTTCATAATGAGGAAATAACTGGAACTGTGGGATTGTAACCTATAATATTCTTTGAAATTTGCTCTCTAACTACTTATTAAATTGCACTTGGAAAGTTATCACTTTTATGTATATGTCTCATATTCTACAATAAAAAATATGGTAAAGAAAGATTGTGAGTTGGTCAATAAAGTGAATAAGGAAAGGGTTTCATATGGTCTTTTCCTTTCTTCCATTTGAAATGAATTTAGGATCTGATTTTTAATTTGGCAATCTTGCAAAATTGGAATTCCCAGGACACTAGAGTTAATTTAACCCAGTATTAATTTACAGATGAGAACGCTGAGGCCCAGAGAGGTGAATCGATGGCTGAGGTCACACTGAGTAAAGGTCAGAGTCAGAAGTAAAACACCAGGTTTCTTAACTGCCAGCCCATGACTCTCCCCCGACTTTGCAAGATTGTCACTAAGGTACCCCTAAGATCCCCTCCACCACTAGGAACCCTAGTTTCCAATGCCACCACTAGAGCAAACCCATCACTGATTAACTCATGCAGTAACCACAATGTTCAGCTTCAGATTTGAGTGTATAAGAAACCTAAGCTAATTTCTTTTTACTATGACTGAATTGAATTTCCAAGGTTCGATTCTTCTTTAGAGGACTACATCAAAGCTCTAGCATGCCAAGTGCCAAGGTGAGGTGGGGCTGGGTGGGGTCCAGAGGTGCACCCGGTCCTTTGTCACTGTCATCCATCAATGTGGCTTCCACAAAAATGTTGTCATTCCATGTGGTTTTCAGGTGTCAGTTCATGCAACTGACTGTTTGCATCCCGCTTCTTTCAATCACGATGCTTCTTCAGGTCCGGCTGAGCTGCTCATCCTCTCTGGCTGCAAAGCAAACATCCTGAGCTATTTCTCGAAGCACACTTTGGTGGGACAGGACATGGTGGGGGAGAAGGCTGTGAGAAGGCTGCTTCAGGCGAGTTTACCTTAACATCGATGAAAATTTTTCACCTGCTGGGACCATGGAAATGGGTCTGGCCACTTTCCTGTGCCCTACCCAAGACATTTCAGGGGTGACAGGGGGCTTCTGCCCTCTAGTTAGGAGTTCCTAAACATGTTTGGGGTTCTATAGGGCTCCTCCACTCACCCCTTGCAACCAGGGACTCAGAATTGGTGAGGAGTGTGGGGGTGAAGGTAGAGCCCTGGACACCATCCCAGGGACCGATCCGGGTCAGATCAGATTCTCATCTTTCCTTTCCCCAATCCCTAGAGCCTTTATTTAGCCTCAGGACAATGGTGGGGGGGGAGGATGAATATTTGGGAGTGGGGAGTATCAACTCTGACCTAGTATTCTTCCAAAGGTCCTGTTCATACCCGAGTTTTTGAAATTCTGAAGCCAAGAATTGACTTCCCTCTTCTGCTGTGTTATGTCTCCCCCGTGGCAACAAATGCTTAGCTTTCCCCAAGCAGAAGGGTATGGAGCAGTAGGGAATATAAGGGAAGGAATCAATGAGTCATAACTCGCAATATTATTCTTCCTCACCAAAATCATTGTACCTGCATGGCCAAATGCACAACTAGAGTCTGCAGAGAGGTCAATATGGCTTGATCCATTGCCACACCCTGCACTTCCCAACCCAGTCAGTTTCAAATTCTTCAGCCACCAAGGGGAATCGAGATAAGCAAGAAATACTAGTGAATTAACACAAGCCATCTCCACCACCAAGGATAGAATCAAAGCTACAAATGGTATGTCAGCATTACTATCTTTTACTCTGAAATCCCCACAAAAGGACCCTATCCTCTCTGAGCTTTCTTGTCCTTTTCTGCACAGCACTATCTACTTTGCAGTTTTCCTAAACATTGATGAAAAGGTTTGTAAACCCTTTGCAAGGTGCATGTGTGTAGTTGTTGCACAGTAAGTAGCAGCTATTATTTAAATCTTTCTCTTCTGTATCATCATTAACATCCTTTGTAATAACTGTGGAATTTCCACTTGGCCTCCTTCTGGGTTAATCAGCTGACAGAGTATTAATGAGGAGACACCGGGTCATAATTTTGGTCATTACATGGTTCACATGGAGGAAAACATATTTGAGAGAAGCCTGTATTTATAAGATTATCTATAAAATGTGAACCACTGCTCACGAAAGCAATTTGGCAAGGGTACAAATGACTCAGGACAAGCCCATACCCATTTCTGGAAAAACGACTCAAACCACTTTGTCTTACCAAGAATGAGTCTGCAGCACAATTATTATGAGTTATAGTCCATCATAGACGTTCAAACCAGGGGTTTCCATAGCCCCACCCCAACCACTACGCTGAGTCAACGCTAACCTCATATGGGTGATTCTCATATGGGTGTTAAAAATGCAGGTTCCCAAGCCCACTCCCCAGAAATTTTGACTCAGATGCATTCCCACATGGTCATTAAAGGGCTCCATGGAGGAGAAAGAATTTCAGGAAACACCTGCAGGAATTGCACCTGAGAATGCTTCCAGCCCCAGAAGGGCATTCCAAGTGAGAACAGGTGCAGGCTGTGAGGTTTCCAGGCACATCAGACTTACTGTACAGCCTTCACGTTGGTCAAAAGCATAAAGCGAGCATTTACCCATCTCTCTGCATCATTTTGGGTATTCCACAGATTCGCCCTTGATAAGTTGTGCTACTTTCAGATAATTGTAGTGAGGAAACAAACTGGCATAACTACCATCCTTTCTCATTTTCCATGCTCCTAGGAGCTAGGGGTGTTTTGTTCAACAATCTCCTGAAACTGCATTTTATATAAACTTGGAGTTAGCACTGACTATGCCCAAACCAACACCTCTCGGAACAGGTTTCCCTTCAGTGGAGCCCTTGCCAGGGTAAACAGTTTAAGGTACCAATGTTCAAATCCAGTTTCTTCCAGAACTCTCCCAGAAACTCACATGAAGTTAACCAGTTATACCAATAGGAATCCACTAAGTAACTGGGAACTCTGGAACACACATTAAGGAATGGTTTCCATTCAGCTGAACGGTGAAATAGGTCAATGATCTTTTCCCTCTGACATTTTTCAACAATAAAGTTCCAAGTCACACACCAAGAGCTGGATTAAGATTGATGGCTTAGCCAAACAACAAATCCAGAATCAGGAGAAGAGTAAAACAATAGCTAAGAACCCTCACTTACGCAACCTTACTCTGCCAAGTGGTGTCCTAAGCACTTCACTTACACTGACTCATTTAATTCTCAAAATGACCCTTTGTGGTTGACACCATAATCCCCCATCAGCCAATGCGGAAACTGAGGCACAAAGATATTTAGGTCACATGACTGGTAATTGGCAAAGCCTAAATTCCAACTCAGGCAGTGTGGCTCCTGAGTCCAAACCCAAGGAGTGGGGTAGAAGTGCATCTGGATGCAGGCCTGAGGACAAAACAGTTTTAAAGGAACAGGATTTTCAGAAGCATGGCAGTCTTTAAATAAATTTTAAGCAAACTCTCTGTATTAGTTAGGGCTCTCTAGGGAAACAGAACCAACAAGAGACATTTGTACATATAAGATTTTATAAAAGTGTCTCACGCAACTGTGAGGATACATGAATCCAAATTCCATAGGGCAGGCAGCAAACTGGCAACTCCAATGAAGGTATCTGATGAACCCCTCAGGAAATGGTTCGCTGGCAAGGAGAAGAAGTAGTAAAGGTCTTCTCTCTTTCTCCTTTAAAAGTCTTCAACTGATTGGATTAAATCCAGCTGGTTGAATGCGCTCCTTGAAAGTCACAGTCTTCTGGTTTATTAACCAGCCACAAAATGTCCTTGCAGTAACAGTTAGACCAGTGCTGACTTGACCAGACACCTGGGCACCATTACCTGGCCAAGTTGACACATGAACGTAACCATCACACTCTCAAAAGCTCCAACTCTTTCTAAGGCAGTGTTGAATCATCCCCGTATATCCTCTCATTTATAGGGGTTTACTCATTCAATTTTTCTTCCATTGAGCAGGTGTCATGTGCCTGGAACTGGGTAAGGCTCATATATTGAATAAAATGCAGTACCCAACCTTGCGATGCCCAGTGATCACAAGGTTCATCACACTGAGCCATCAGGGCTATGATAGCGGTAGGAAGGCCACTTTCTCTATGGAGATGGCAGGAAAGCAATCTTAGGGCCACTTCCCAGTGAAGGCATGCAGGACCCAGCACCCCCTTACAGAAGTTTCTCTAGATCTATCCTGCTGAGCCCAGGCATCCTGTCAGCACAGGCCACACTATCATCAGGCCAAAGAATAAGCAAGAAGAGGCCACTTGCTGAATTCTGGCCATGGCTTCCTCTTGCCTTGCCTCCAACACATTCCAAGGCTGTAAGCTGTCACCCCACAAAGTGGAGCATGGCGTATTTCCCCTTCCGTGTAGCCATATTCACAAAGGAAAAGAAACCATCCTGAAGAGAAGACCCCACCTCATTCTCCAACTCTAATTTGTAGAACACACACAGGCAGGTTATCATGATGGAAAACGAGACAATGCAGTCCAAGGTAAGAGCAGATGAGCCCAATAAAGGCAGAAGAACAAGGTGATTTCACAGGCTCTTTAATTTCCCCCCAAATCCATTCATCAGCGACCAACTTAACATTTTCATTTGACACCAAAAATATGTCTTCATGAATTACTTACAAGAAACATTTTAGCAGAAAGCTGTTTTTCCTCTTAACCCAGATACTAAATACAGCATAATTGGCAGAACTCAGTGGAAGACTCTCTTAAAGTTGACCACAGTGATGAAATATGTAACTTTCAAGGATGTGCTCAGATTGAAGAGTCAGAGAGCAACTGGCAAGTTGTCTACTGAGGAAACTTAGGATATTTTTTCCTGAGTTCTTTAAAACTAGGACAGAGTCTCACTGACTGTTGGCTCCGTACAGTGGCATAGGGAAGGAATAATGATTCTCAAAGGTCATTCTAGACCTCAAACACCCTCCCCATATCACCGATTCTCTGGATCTCACTGGGAGAGAGTCAGAATGTTCTCCTCTCAGGGAACACAACGAATCGATTCCACTTACTCACAGTTTAGCAGAGAGCTAAGCAAATGGAAGGGACTTGAAAAATATGCCTTCCTGGAGCAGAACACAGAATCAGCAAAAAGAATGAGATTCAAAGGTTTCTGGGCAGGAAATGTCAAAGAATGAGGTAACTTGAGGAAGACAACTAAGAGGATGAAAGCAGTATGGTCTCTGAAAACCAAACCACCCTGCTCCCCCAAAAGCCATTCAAAGGCTCTGAAATATAGGTCTGCAGTGTTAAACCAGAGACCCCATCTTCTGGAGACTTCTATATGAATCAGTACTCCTCTTGGCCAATTACCACCACCACCAGCCCCTCCCCAGCAAAACCAAAAGGAGGGGGACACTGCAGAGAATAGGTTTTGTTTTCAAAGTAGCGTATCTCTTAGAATGGATGATCTTCCCAAAGGCACGGGCTCTAGCAGAGGGGCTGAGTCTGCAGCTCTGAGGAAGTCTCAGTTATGCAGTTTACAAACTGGGTTGAGCGCCGCTCTTACCCAAAGCTCCTCTCTCAGGTGCAACCTTGATCTTGGGGCCAGTTGACTGCTCATTTCGGTGACCTGACTTTTAGATGCCCAGTAGGCCAGGTGACCGTTATGGACCAGGCGCCATGCGAGCGAGCGCTTACAAACTTGGATCCGAGGAGATTTCTCTGCAGGCTTGGACAGGACGGGTCCGGGAAAACCCACAGGACACACCCGCGCTCCTGCAGCCGCCCGGGCACCTCGAGGGGGCGGTAGGACGCCCCCGCCTGTCCCAGGCGCGGCCCCGGCGCCCACCAGGCAGGTATCATGGTGGAAAATGAGTCACCGTCCCGAGGTCGCCCTCGCTCGGACCCCCCACCCCAAAGAGGAGGCTACGCCCCCGCGACCCGGCAGGTTTCGGAGAACGCGGGGTCCCCGATCGCGCGCTCAGGACGGGTCGGCACTGCTCGGCCCTGCCCCCTCCCGTCCTCTTCCAACGCCGCCATCCTCTGCCGGCCTGGGGTTCTCTACCCGGGCTCCTGCTGCCTCAGTTTCCCACCCCCGGTGCCAGGTGGGAGGTGGTGAAGACCAGGTTGGGGGTGCGGCGCCCACCATGCAAGAGGTCTGTGCAGCAGCAAACTGTTCTTTCTTTCCTAACTTTACTGATTTTTTTTTCCCCCAGTTTGAAATTCCAGGGACGCCTTGTGGTTCTGCCCTAAAGAGAAGACAAGTCAGTCCTTCCAGGAAAAAAAAAAAAAAGCCATGAGAAATAAGTAGGATCTTACTTATGTATTTAAATGCATTAAATAAATAACTGAAAATAAGCACAATCACACAACCCCAGTTTGGACAGCCTTTCTCCCCACCCTGGGTAAATCCATAATGTGAAACAAAACGTAAAAAGCCAGAGTCTCACTAAAGGGGAAGAAGAGAGACTCTGCAAACAGAATCTTTCCACTGTAACAATGGCCTCCTTCCTCTGGAGGTGTGGATAAACAGGAAACTAGTGATAGCATTCTTAAAAGGTTAGATAAGAAAAACAGGTGCAGCCCTACCTGGGTATTTATCTTCCTGGCTTTTACTCGCTGGAAATATTTATCCTTTACTACCTACTGTACTATATTTAGGATCCTATTGGATCCTGGCCCTTTTCTATAAATCTTTTTTTTTCTCTTGTTACCTTGTTGACATAAGCAAGCAGTTTTAGTTCAATTTAAGAACTGTGAGTGATTCTCACTCCCTCCCTCATCCCATCCCACAGTCTACCCTCTCCTAACAAGTAAAATAAAGTCAACTTTCCAGGTGTTAAATAACACTGAATAACAATTATATAATCAGAATAAAAATTAAGTGCTAGATTACACAACAGGAAGATATCCTGTATTTTTCTGAGCACTATAGTAATTCCTTGAACTCCCGCAGAGACTAGCCCCATTGTTAAAATATTTATTTTCTCATTGATTTTTAGTGTATTTCTTGAAAATCCTAATTTCCAACTGAGAAAATGAATGCATTTGAAATGTGACATGCAAGTGAGTTGATGGAGGTAGAGAGGAGATTTGAGTAATTGTTTTTTCCTTTTGATTTCTTGCTCCAGGAGCGAACCTGGATATCTGGGTCTTATGGAGCCATGCTGTAAACCTACCTGCTCCTCTAGTTTCGTAGGTTATTTTTGTGTTTGTGACGTGTCCCTACTAAATGAGGCTTATTCCCTCACTCGCACCATTATAAAAGACACCAAGGAGTGGAAGAAGGCCTGGTTCACACAACTACGCAGCCAGAAGCGGGCAACACCCTGCCACACCCTGCCACACCCTGCAACAGCAGCCCCTATTCTCACCTGTGATCAGACCCACCCATCGATTGGCATAATCAAGTTCTACCTCTAAATTGATGTCAGCATTCAAACTCAGGTCTCCAGACCTTAAACGTTTGGCATTAACTCCCACCCACCTCCCCACCTGAGTCACAACTGCTAAAAGCACTGTGACATGACCAGGTAGAATTTCACATTGAGTTGCATCATAGTTGGACCACTGGCATAAACCACAACAGCTCTGCAAATGCAATTTTCAAAAGCCAGTAGGCTTCCAAACTTCTGTTTGGCTCATAGAATTGCACTGGTCCCTTCCACCTCAGTAAATGCCACCTGTTCCACATCCTTATCATGTATATTTCTTTCCACTACACTCCATGCACTCTCACATTAGTATCTGACACAACAATCCTGCCCTAAATCAATTACTGATTCCCTAAAGCAATCCGAAAATAGTAATGGCTATGGGACCACTTCATGATTTCATTAGGTCCTAAAAAACTGCTAAGTTTTACAAAATAAGCCTCCTTAGTAACTTAAGCTCTAAGACAGTGTCTGGCTCACGGTAGATACTCAGTAAATGTTTATTGTTGGACCCACAACTACTAACATAGCCTCCGATATTATCCTCCCTTCTGCATCTTCAGAGTGAATGCACCCAAGAGCTAATATGTTTATTTTGGTTCCTGATGCTCTGAGGCTACCTTATCCTGCCTTATCCCTAAAAAACCCTCCAGTACCAAAGACAAAATAGTCACTGATCAACATAAATTAGCCTTCATGTGGATTTTACACCGATATTAATTTCCCTGCCTCTGAAGCCAGCACACAGACAGCCTCAAGTCACCTTCCCAAAGAAGGGACTGTTTTCTCCCTAATCTCCTTCCTCAGAAGTCTGCAGTGCCTCCCCTTGACCGCTCAAATTAGTAAAATCCATGGACCCCAGGGCCAATGAGTATTTCCTGAGTAAATGAATAAATAAATAAAAGCATATAAAAGGCTACTGACAATTGTCCCACTTCCTAACTGTCCATATCCCCCTGTATTCCTAGGCCAATCTCCAACGTTTAGACTTCATGGATCACTCAATTAAAAAAAAAAAATCTGGGCCCGCTATTTTGTGAAGTAAAGCTATTTTTGAAGGACCACACTCACCGTCATTTCATAAAAGAAAAGTCAGTTTTGAAGAATAAAGGAAAGTTCTTTCCATTGAATGAATGTAGTAAGAAAATCCTTTCATAATCTTTCTTATTTCACCCAGATCGTTGAAAACTTGATCAAGAATTGAAGCTGGCCTGAGTTTTTCCAGAAGTATTCTTGTTTGTTGTGCCCTCTGCTCCCAGCCACACTTCCCGCCTTTCTGCCAGCATCCACACCATTCCCTGCGATCCATTTCCAGAGTCAATAGAGGCCACTGCCTTCCCTTTACACCCTGCAAAAAGCCACCAGTCTCCATGCAACAGCCTAGACCTGCCTTACCAGAGCATTCCGTCACCCAGGCATTTGGAAAGGGGCTGCAACTGCCCTTTAGAGTGCACCAAACCCAACGTGTCTGTATCTTAAGCAGGAGGAGAAGCCCTCGTCTTTCATTTCCTTTTTTCCCACATTCCCCAGCATCCAGACCATTGCCTGTTCATACTTTTCAGCAGCTTATCCTCTTACCCAGCAGATGTCTGCCCACTGGAGGGAAGGAAAAGGGGGCCCTCTCCTGAAGCTTTTTTTAACTTGGAAAAGAACTAGAAACTTGAAATCACGTCACTGTCCAAATAAGATTCCTTGCAACTGAGGTAATAGGCCAGTGTTTTTAGAGTCTGAATAAATATCAAGTCACTTTTGGCCTCATCAGGGAGTACCTTGCCTGATGTCAGAGTACCCAATGCAAAAAACGGGATGCAGAATTCTGTCTCTTGGACATGAAGGAGGCAATGTTTTGAGTTATTTGTTTCCCTGACCTAAAATGCCCTCTGCCCTCCTCCAAATCCTGCCCATCTTTCAAAACTTAATTCAGGTCCCACCTTCTCCATACAGTCTTTCTTGCCTACAGCAGCTCTCTTGAATCTCTTCTGCTTCTGACTCCAGTGTCACTTCTAGTCCTTCAGATGAGCATTTAATTATAAGTCTGTCTCTTCTTATTCACCATAGTTTCATGTGGGTTATTCTGGTCTCCCTAAGTGGATTTTAGTGGGCAGGGCCAATGTCTTCATGTCTTTTTCTTTTTCTGGGCCTTCCCCAAGAGGCCCAGGTGTAGCCCTGAGCATCTGGAGAAGCTGAAACGGCTTAACTGATTGGTTGATTAGATCTTTCCATCTGTGATCTCTAATGCAGTCTCTCTGTGACCAAGAGCAGGAATTTGCAGAAGAGTTGGCTGGTTAGACTGCTGTCAAAAGCTGGACGGGAGATGTTACCCCAACTTCATTACAGTAACATTCTGGCCAACTAATCTACTTTCTCATCAGATTCTACTTAGGAAGTTTAAGGGGGGAAAAAAAAGTGAGCACTTATTATTTTCAATGCATTGTACTACCTACCCAAATAACAGCAAGACATGGAACACAACGAGTACTGTCAAAGAAATATAAAATGCTAATGGGGCTCAGAGTTAAAAAAGAGAGTTTTTGACAGAGGTGATCAGGGTTGTGTTCACAGAGATGGAGCCAGTCGTGGAAGGTTCCCAAATTGTGGAATCAGGCAGGCCTGGATGCAAGATGTGGCTCTGTCCTCTCCTAATCGAATGGCCTTGTGCCTGTTATGCGTTGCTTCTGGAAATGTGGGCTGGGCACCAGCAGCATGGGCTTTATCAGGGAGCTTGTTAGAAATGCTGGACCTCAGGCCCCTGCAGAGGCCCAAGTGAGAATCCCTGATGATCTGTGTGCACACTAAGGTTTGAGAGGCCTGCAGGAGGGGTGACAATTGCTGCTACCTCCCAGCATCCATTTATTCCACAACAAATACTGCTTCTGTTTCACTTTGCAGGAACTACCCCTCCCTGGTGAATCGCTTGCTGCTTTAGTTTGGCAAAAGCCAGAAATGGGTTGGCTTACAGTTCTTAGGCCATGAAAATGTCCAAATCAAGGCATCAGCAGGCAATGCTTTCTCCCTGAAGACTGGCTACCAGTGATCCTCAGCTTCTCCTTCCCATGGCCAGGCACACGGTGACATTTGCTGGTCTCTCCCTTTTCTCCTAGCTTTCACTGCTTCCAGCTTCTGGCTTCAGTGGCTTCCTCTGTTTCTGTATTTTTCTCTCTCTCAGCTGCTCTGTGGCTTTTTTTCTGTGTCTTCTCTCTTTTATCCTCTTATAAAGGACTCCAGTAAGAGGATTAGACCCACCTGGAGCACACCTCAACTGAAATAACTTAATCAGAAGGTCCCACCCACAATAGGCCTACACCCACAGGATTGGATTAGTTTTAAGGACGTGATCTTTCCTGGGGTACAGACAGCTTCAAACCATCACACTCACCATATAGTTCTGAGTCAAAGCTAAGCTCGTATCAGTGCATTCACTCTCTTGGGCCACAGTAGCTGGTCTAAAGAGGGACATGTCATCCAGGTCAGGCCACTCAGGTGAGTTAGACAAGGCTGGGGCTGGTGTTGCAACTCTTGGGAAAACCAACTTGCTGTTTCTCTCAAGATGAGCATAAGAGAGGACCTCGGGGTTGTCACCACTGCATAGCATCTTATGACTACTTGGAACCTGAAAAAATGGACTCGATGGACCGAGGAAGTGGAGCAGAGAAACGGAGAGGTAGATATTCCTTCTGGGGACATTGTTTGAGACTGGATGGAGAGAGATGTGTCTGAAGAACTGTTCAATTACATGACTCAATACAGTCCCTATTTGCTTGAGTCAATTGGAGGTGGGTTTTCTTACACGTGAGAATTAAACTCGGTTCTCTGCTTTGGCACACAGGAGATGGCCTGAGAAACGCTAGTGCTGATTACTCCTTCAGTGATTCTTATGGCAGTTGGCTTGCCCTGATGTCTGTACAAACTGTCAATCAGTCCAATTTAAAATGGATGAAGAAGGGAAAGCTCCAGACAAGTTTTATTGAATGTTGACTAATCTAGACAAAATGGAGCTTTTCAGGCTAGAAGAGCTTAAAATAAGGGGGCAAAAATTGGGAGGCTTGAAGGTGTAGAGCTTTAAATGTAATTGAGCATGAGACCAACCAGCTCAGTACTAGTCCTTTGTAAGATGCTCTCTTCTCCTAAGAGAGAGAAATGTTTCTTCCCATCTCCTGCTGTGTCACTCTAAGTCTGACCTGGGGATAGAGAGTGCCTATCTGATTGGTAAATTTAGGAAGCTTGGTTCAGCTCTGCCATTCTTTTTCCTCTCTGGAGCCAGCCTGTTTGCAGAGACCGTGAGTTCTCCTGTACTGCTCTGGGATTGGAGTCATACCTGGGCCAGCCCCTCCATATGAGGACACCTGACCCAGGCTAGCTAAGTCAGACTAAACCTGAGGTCATTATAGCAAACCACTCAGACAACACACTTAAAGCCATATCCCCCAACCTCGCTTCCATCAGGAATAAAGATGCCTCCATCCTTATTCACTGTTCCATTTCTTAATGTGCTCAGAAGCCTGGAAGGGAGGAGGGGGCTGCTTTTTGGAGATCTCATGAAAGCCATGGTGTTCAGGATAGATTGGAGAGGGCTGAGATAGAAATAGGGGAGCCAGCTTTGAAGCCATTGCAAAGGACTAGGCCTGAGCTAGTGAGATAGCAAGTACAGAAAAAGAAAGGGACAGATGTGAGAGAAATTGAAAAGGAAAAATCCATAGGAATTGGTATTTTAAGAAATGCAGGCAGGACAGGAAACAAGGGGTGTGACAAAGGGACGCAAGATGGGTGAATTCAGTGTTAGGGATGACAGGGCATCTTGATGGACAAACCCATTGGAATTACAAATGTGGGGCTGAGGTTCAGGAGAGGGAAAATAGTAGTGCATAGAAATGAAAATGCAGACATACAGTTGTGGGTGAAATCCAGGGGGAGGAAATGTGGAGAAAAAGAGAAGCCAGTTACGCACAGAGCCAGGTGGAACATTCATGTTTCAGAGGCTGGAGGACAAAGAGGACTGGACAAAGAGAGTGAATCAGCAGTCAGAAGTCAGGGCCCCAGGGGAAGCATGGAAACCAAAAGAGAGTAGGACTTCAAGAACAAAGAGACTCTCACAGGCGTTAAAACTCCGTAAATAAATAAACTACAGGAGCTCAAAGAAGCCAGTGAGAAGACCCCGGCTTGACCCTGAAGAGAAGTTAAGGGAGCAGGAGGTGGCAGAAGCCAGGCCACAAGGCCCAAAGGCTGAGCAGTATTTTAGGGTACTCCCTTTCTTTCTCAACCAGAAACTTTGGTTGCCAGGGAGAGAGTGAGCACCCTAGAGGCAACTGAGCTTCCAGTTTGGATGGGGAGCAAACATCGTCAAGAAAATCCAGGTCAAAGTCTTGGTAAAATATCGTGGATCCACCTAACCGTATTAAGGCCACACTGTCTGACCAGTAAACAGTAGCCCTGTCTGTATAGCGAGTGTAAGCATCCCCTTACCTGCTACTGAGTTCCTGCTTCATTGCTTGATGCTGTTTCTGATGATTTTAGCTGACATGAAGTCCCAGAAAGATGACAATTTTCTCCAAGTTATGCCTCTTTAAGTACTTATTGGAGAAAAAAAAAAAGGAAATAGAAAAAGAAAGCTGCATAGAAGGAACCAGAGAGATTACAAAATAGAAAAAAAAAAATCCTTCTGATAAACTGCATTCAAATCACCTACTTAGGAAAGAAATTAATGTTAACTGCTAAGATCAAAGAATGAAGGAAAGATGCTTCTTGGAATTTCTAGCTCCAATTTTTCATCCTGGTCACACATGATGATTTCTCTGTGGATTGCAGACATCGATTCTATCGTTTAAAGCAACCATGCAAATTTTTACCAGCCCGCAGGGTCAGAGGATGGCTAGCAAGCTGCCTGAGCAAGTCAATTGTAAATGGACTCTCCAACTGAAAACAAGGCCATGTGCTGACCTTTTTATTGTCAACACTCGCCTGCCACTGGCATCCAAGAAAAGAAGTCCCCCCTGAGGTCATCAAGAGTCAAAATCCTAATGAACCGTCTCTCCTGGGGATGGGGTATTTTTTTAAAGTCAACCAACATGAGAGAAATATTTTACACCAAGTATTTTAAATTGAAAACGAAAAGTATACTTTCTATTTTACAACATATTGTCTCCACTGATAAGAATGAAGGATGGAAAAAGATTTGTGGAATTCATATAAAGCTTTTGCAGTACTGAGGATATTTTGAAAGATTCTGCAAGGCCGATTCAAAGAAATGATTTCCCTAAAGTATTTCAAGAGGAAATAAGTGTTCCACCAATGTAATTTTTTAAATAAGTGTTCCACCAATGTAATTTTTATAATACGCTTGGGCTGAACACTTAGACATTTTAATTTCAATTTGGAGCCAATCTTATTGTTGAACACTTACAGACATTAAGAAAAAAGGACTCAACTTCCAGCGAAGTGAAAGAAAAAGACTCATAATGCATTCACATGGCCTTATTATTCAGCTCACGCACTATTATTACTATGTGCTCAATAAATACACATTAAACCTTTCACCACTCTTAATCACTCAGATGAAAGCAAATTTTTGCATAAAGTCCATTTTATTAAAATATTATCACACTCTTCCACACTAAACTAATTGAGCACTACTTTCAGATTTTCTGCATTAAATCGAATATATTCTCCAAGTCATTACTTGGATCCCAAGCAAAAACATTCCAGAAGCCATCAACACTTGGTAATCTCAACTGCTAAGATAATGACTGTTCAGCTCCTTCCTCACCACAGCAATGGAGAGCAAAGACTTTAATTAAAGGGAGCGGCAAGCTTTTCCAGGTGCTTTGGCACCCAGTTGAGTTATTGTGCCTAATAAATTCCGGTTGACCAGAGAAATGACATAACCACGGGTTCACTGACAGTGCTTTGGGCATCTAGCTATATGCATGTGGGAAAAATCAAAGAGTTTCATTTGAAGAGGGCAGCCATGGCTCTCTTCACATGTGCACACACCCCCACAGGTGTACTTCTCCCTGCAAAACTCCTGTCTCTCATTTCTGTAACCATCAGCTACCCCTTGCCTACAGCAGGAAGAGAATTGCACCAGCAAAATAGAGGCTGTCCTTTTTTTCTGCTACTTGGAATTAGAGCCTGACATCTTAACTCAGCCAACAGGGACACACTTCTGGGCCACTTTAAAAACTTGCTTAAAATTGATCAAGTACTTTTTTTAAGAAAGGTTGCAGATGGAACTTAGCCTGGCTGTTTTAGGAACATGACTTCATTCTAATTACCGAATGTCACACTCCAGAGAGGTTGTCACTGGTTATGACATAGTTATGAAGTATCTTTCAAAAGACCCTATCAAAGTGGGCGCTGTAGAGGGTAAGTTTACACTGGAGTTTTAACAATGGGCAGGAGCTGAACCTCTTATGATGGAACAGGTAGCACCCACTAAAGGTTTTAAGACATTGTCCTCTCTCTCAGCTTCAATCAGATCTTCAGGTTGTGACCAATGTCTCCCATTTGAGTGTGTTCTGGAGGTCAGTCCCCCATTCAACAATCACATGTGATTAGCACTGTATTAGGCACGAGGAATATAGAGATGAGTAGTACCCAGGCTGCTCATGTGGGGTATGTTGGACACGTGTGTCAAGCACTGTATGGGGTAAGTCTCGACCCCCAGAGGTAGCCTACCCTTTGACCTAAGCAGATTTCCTATTTGGGTTACCATTAATGAAAAGAGGGAAAGCTGATACACTTTCCAAAATAATGTTATGTGACCTCAACGATATGGCAGTCTGTATGCCCTTAAGGCTGTTTTTTGAACTGTGACATATTTCAAACTTACAGAAAAGTAAACAGAATAATGTAACAAACATCTACTTATCCACCCATGAGATTTAATAATCGTTAACAACAAATTTGCTTGACCTTTCATTTTTCAAAGAGTTAGAGATATGCAGCAAAACATTGCAGATATAGTTGAAGCCCTTTTTATAAATCAGACGAATATTATTTTGCTTGGTTTTAAATATTGTAGAACTGGAATGTGCTACTTATCTTTCAATAACTAGCTTCCTTCACTCAATTTTTTTGTTTTAAAGAGTCATTCACGTGAACACAGTACATATACCCTATGTTTTAACTGCTGTGTGGTATTCTATTGTTTGAATATACCACAAAATTTGTCTACCCCTTGGCCTGTGATGGGAATTTACGATGCTTCCAAATGTTTATCATCACAACTTTTTTGCACATAACTCCTCGGGCATGTGCTTGAGAATTTTCCTAGGGTTCATCGGTAGAAATAAAATTGCTGAGTCAAAAGTATGCACTTCTCCACATTTACAAGATATTGGCAAATTGTTCTCCAAAGAGGCTGTACCAATGTACATATCCACACAGGGGTGTAAGGCAATTGTCATTGCTTCACATCTTCCCTAGTACCTTGGTATTATTAGACTTTTGAATTTTTGCCAATCTGATGGGCATGAGAGATAACCTCATTTTTGTTTTGATTTGCATTTCCCTGAGGTCAAACTTGTTCTCATATATTTACTGGCCTTTCAGGTTTCCTTCTTTGAATTGTCTGATCATATTCTTTCCCCATTTTTCTCTTTGTTGCTTGCCTTCCCTTACTTCGAATGAGTTATTTACATATTCTTGACACATTTTTTTATTGGTTATATTTGCTGCATATATCTTCCCCCCAATATATGTCTTGTCTTTATCCTTATTTAACAGGGATTTTAATTTTAATTTCATCAAATTTAAGAATCTTTCCTTTATGGGTTTTGCTTGTTGTATCTTGTTTAAAATGTTTTCCCATCCCAACGTTAGAGGTTATTCTTCTATATTTCTGCTTTCCCATCTACGTCTTTCATCTACCTGAATTGAGTCTTTGTATGTTGTAAGGCAAGGATCTAATTTAATTCTTTCCCATGTGGATAAGCAATGTCCCGAATGGCAAACCCACACATTTCCCACTGATTTGTAATTCCACCTCTGTCCTGGGCCAACTTTCCATATGGGTCAGTTTCTGAGCTTTCAGGTCTGTTCAACTGATCCATTTGTCTAATCTTGTTCTGATGTTCCACTGTCTTAATGACTATAGCTTTCCATTAAATAAGTCTTGATATTTGGAGAGCAAGCCTCCACATCATTGTCCCTTAAAATGGTCTTGCCTATTCTTTCTCTTGTATATTAACTTTAGGATTATCTATTCATGCCCCATGAGCTGCATTGAATTTATAGATCAATTTTAAGGGTGTATCGAAAATTTTGTGATATTGTACCTTCCTATCCATGACTACCATATAGGTCTTTATCTATGCATGTCTTCTTTTATCTCTGAAAATAATGATTTTTCATTTCCTCCATAAAGACCCAGCACACCCTCAAGTCTCGGTTAGGATTTGCTGTTGTTATGCATTGGGTCTTTCTCTGTTGCATTTTCTGATTGAATCTTGTTGATGTAAAGGAGCAGTCTAGATTTTTTTACATTAATTTTCCCAGCAAATCTGTTGGAAACTTTCACACTAATTCTAAAAGATTTTCTAAAAACTCTCTTCAATTTTCTGCAGAAAAGCACATTTACTTCTTTTTTTTTTTTTTTTTTTTTCATGGCTTTAGTTCTTTATTGAACCCTTACCATGGGCATTATCCATTTAATCCTCACCCAAACGACACAAGGAAGGAACTTTGGTTATTCCTCTTTTACACATGAAGAACTTGAGGTCAGGGAAGTTCGGTTAAGTTGCCCAAGGTTTCTTAGTTGTTAACAGTGGAGCAAGTCTTGAACTCCTCTTTGTCTGACATCTGAGTCCACATGGCTATGCACTTCACAGAACCTTCTCCTTGTCGTTATGGCCCATTCCTGCAGGTCTGAGTCTTAATGTGCTGCTGACGAAATCTCATATACCCAGCATTTCCCAGTCCTGGTATATATTAATAGCAGTTCTATGTTCAAGTTTATCACAGTCTCTCTTTTTCTTAGGTTTTCTCAGCACTTTGGCGTCAGCTGTGACTCTCCAGGGAGTGTCTGTAGTAATGCAGAGTTGCCTAAACTTACCTGAGCACAAAACTATTTTTTCTTGAAACACTTGCTAATGTCCCACATTCTTTGGGCCACACCTTGATGAATGTTGCCCTTGGGTTCTTTTTTTTTTTTTTTTTTTTTTTTTTTTTCTGGCTGCCTTTTTTTTTTTTTTTTTTTTTTTTAATTCAGTTTTATTGAGATATATTCACATACCACGCAGTCATACAAAACAAATTGTACTTTCGATTGTTTACAGTACCATTACATAGTTGTACATTCATCACCTAAATCAATCCCTGACACCTTCATTAGCACACACACAAAAATAACAAGAATAATAATTAGAGTGAAAAAGAGCAATTGAAGTAAAAAAGAACACTGGGTACCTTTGTCTGTTTGTTTGCTTCCCCTACTTTTCTACACATCCATCCATAAACTAGACAAAGTGGAGTTTGGTCCTTATGGCATTCCCAATCCCACTGTCACCCCTCATAAGCTACATTTTTATACAACTGTCTTCGAGATTCATGGGTTCTGGGTTGTAGTTTAATAGTTTCAGGTATCCACCACCAGCTATCCCAATTCTTTAGAACCTAAAAAAGGTTGTCTAAAGTGTGCGTAAGAGTGCCCACCAGAGTGATCTCTCGGCTCGTTTTGGAATCTCTCTGCCACTGAAGCTTATTTCATTTCCTTTCACATCCCCCTTTTGGTCAAGAAGATGTTCTCCATCCCAAGATGCCGGGTCTACATTCCTCCCCGGGAGTCATATTCCACGTTGCCAGGGAGATTCACTTCCCTGGGTGTCTGATCCCACGTAGGGGGGAGGGCAGTGATTTCACCTTTCAAGTTGGCTTAGCCAGAGAGAGAGGGCCACATCTGAGCAACAAAGAGGCATTCAGGAGGAGACTCTTAGGCACAAATACAGGGAGGCCTAGCCTCTCCTTTGCAGCAACCGTCTTCCCAAGGGTAAAACTTATGGTAGAGGGCTCAACCCATCAAACCACCAGTCCCCTATGTCTGTGGTCATGTTAGCAACCATGAAGGTGGGGTATGCAAATACCCCTGCATTCTCCACAGGCTCCTCAAGGGGGCACTACATCTTTTTTTTTTTTTCCTTGTTTGTCTTTTTTCTTTTTTTTTTTTTTTACTTTCCCTTCTTTTTTAAATCAACTGTATGAAAAAAAAAGTTAAAAAGAAAACAAACATACAATAAAAGAACATTTCAAAGAGACCATAACAAGGGAGTAAGAAAAAGACAACTAACCTAAGATAACTGCTTAACTTCCAACATGTTCCTACTTTACCCCAAGAAAGTTACATAATATAGCAACATTTCAGTGAACTTGTTCCTACTACATCCATCAGAAATTAACAGACCATAGTCATTTCTGGGCATCCCCAGAACGTTAAATAGCTTATCTGTTCTTCTTGGATTATTGTTCCCCCTTCCTTAATTGCTCTCTACTGCTAGTTCCCCTACATTCTACATTATAAACCATTTGTTTTACATTTTTCAAAGTTCACATTAGTGGTAGCATATAATATTTCTCTTTTTGTGCCTGGCTTATTTCGCTCAGCATTATGTCTTCAAGGTTCATCCATGTTGTCATATGTTTCACCAGATCGTTCCTTCTTACTGCCGCGTAGTATTCCATCGTGTGTATATACCACATTTTATTTATCCACTCATCTGTTGAAGGACATTTGGGTTGTTTCCATCTCTTGGCAATTGTGAATAATGCTGCTATGAACATTGGCGTGCAGATATCTGTTCGTGTCACTGCTTTCCGATCTTCCGGGTATATACCGAGAAGTGCAATCGCTGGATCGAATGGTAGCTCTATATCTAGTTTTCTAAGGAACTGCCAGACTGACTTCCAGAGTGGCTGAACCATTATACAGTCCCACCAACAATGAATAAGAGTTCCAATTTCTCCACATCCCCTCCAGCATTTGTAGTTTCCTGTTTGTTTAATGGCAGCCATTCTAACCGGTGTTAGATGGTATCTCATTGTGGTCTTAATTTGCATCTCTCTAATAGCTAGTGAAGCTGAACATTTTTTCATGTGTTTCTTGGCCATTTGTATTTCCGCTTCAGAGAACTGTCTTTTCATATCTTTTGCCCATTTTATAATTGGGCTGTCTGTACTATTGTCATTGAGTTGTAGGATTTCTTTGTATATGCAAGATATCAGTCTTTTGTCAGATACATGGTTTCCAAAAATTTTTTCCCATTGAGTTGGCTGCCTCTTTACCTTTTTGAGAAATTCCTTTGAGGTGCAGAAACTTCTAAGCTTGAGGAGTTCCCATTTATCTATTTTCTCTTTTGTTGCTTGTGCTTTGGGTGTAAAGTCTAGGAAGTGGCCTCCTAATACAAGGTCTTGAAGATGTTTTCCTACATTATCTTCTAGGAGTTTTATGGTACTTTCTTTTATATTGAGATCTTTGGTCCATTTTGAGTTAATTTTTGTGTAGGGGGTGAGGTAGGGGTCCTCTTTCATTCTTTTGGATATGGATATCCAACTCTCCCAGCCCCATTTGTTGAAAAGACCATTATGGCTCAGTTCGGTGACTTTGGGGGCCTTATCAAAGATCAGTCGGCCATAGATCTGAGGGTCTATCTCTGAATTCTCAATTCGATTCCATTGATCTATATGTCTATCTTTGTGCCAGTACCATGCTGTTTTGGCAACTGTGGCTTTATAATAAGCTTCAAAGTCAGGGAGTGTAAGTCCTCCCACTTCGTTTTTCTTTTTTAGAGTGTCTTTAGCAATTCGAGGCATCTTCCCTTTCCAAATAAATTTGATAACTAGCTTTTCCAAGTCTGCAAAGTAGGTTGTTGGAATTTTGATTGGGATTGCATTGAATCTGTAGATGAGTTTGGGTAGAATTGACATCTTAATGACATTTAGCCTTCCTATCCATGAACATGGAATATTTTTCCATCTTTTAAGGTCCCCTTCTATTTCTTTTAGTAGAGTTATGTAGTTTTCTTTGTATAGGTCTTTTACATCTTTGGTTAAGTTTATTCCTAGGTACTTGATTTTTTTAGTTGCTATTGAAAATGGTATCTTTTTCTTGAGTGTCTCTTCAGTTTGTTCATTTCTAGCATATAGAAACATTACTGACTTATGTGCATTAATCTTGTATCCTGCTACTTTGCTAAATTTGTTTATTAGCTCTAGTAGGTGTATCGTCGATTTCTCAGGGTTTTCTAGATATAAGATCATATCATCTGCAAACAATGACAGTTTTACTTCTTCTTTTCCAATTTGGATGCCTTTTATTTCTTTGTCTTGCCGGATTGCCCTGGCTAGCACTTCCAGCACAATGTTGAATAACAGTGGTGACAGCGGGCATCCTTGTCTTGTTCCTGATCTTAGAGGGAAGGCTTTCAGTCTCTCACCATTGAGTACTATGCTGGCTGTGGGTTTTTCATATATGCTCTTTATCATGTTGAGGAAGTTTCCTTCAATTCCTACCTTTTGAAGTGTTTTTATCAAAAAGGGATGTTGGATTTTGTCAAATGCTTTTTCAGCATCTATTGAGATGATCAATTGATTTTTCCCTTTCGAGTTTTTAATGTGTTGTAATACATTGATTGTTTTTCTTATGTTGAACCATCCTTGCATGCCTGGAATGAACCCCACTTGGTCATGGTGTATGATTTTTTTAATGTGTCTTTGGATTCGATTTGCAAGTATTTTGTTGAGGATTTTTGCATCTATATTCATTAGGGAGATTGGCCGGTAGTTTTCCTTTTTTGTAGCATCTTTGCCTGGTTTTGGTATTAGATTGATGTTAGCTTCATAAAATGAGTTAGGTAGTGTTCCATTTTTTTCAATGTTTTGAAAGAGTTTGAGTAAGATTGGTGTCAGTTCTTTCTGGAAAGTTTGGTAGAATTCCCCTGTGAAGCCATCTGGCCCTGGGCATTTATTTGTGGGAAGATTTTTGATGACTGATTGGATCTCTTTGCTTGTGATGGGTTGGTTGAGGTCTTCTATTTCTTCTCTGGTCAGTCTAGGTTGTTCATATGTTTCCAGGAAATTGTCCATTTCTTCTACATTATCCAGTTTGTTGCCATACAGTTGTTCATAATATCCTCTTATAATTTTTTTAATTTCTTCAGGATCTGCAGTTATGTTACCTTTTTCATTCATTATTTTGTTTATATGGGTCTTCTCTCTTTTTGATTTTGTCAGTCTAGCTAGGGGCTTGTCAATCTTGTTGATCTTCTCAAAGAACCAACTTTTGGTGATATTTATCCTTTCTATTGTTTTTTTGTTCTCTATGTCATTTATTTCTGCTTTAATCCTTGTTATTTCTTTTCTTGTACTTGGTTTAGGATTGGTTTGCTGTTCATTTTCTAGCTTCTTCAGTTGATCCATTAGTTCTTTGATTTTGGCTCTTTCTTCCTTTTTAATATATGCGTTTAGTGCTATAAATTTCCCCCTTAGCACTGCTTTTGCTGCATCCCATAGGTTTTGGTATGTTGTGTTCTCATTTTCATTCGTCTCTATATATTTAGCAATTTCTCTTGCTATTTCTTCTTTAACCCACTGATTGTTTAGGAGTGTGTTGTTTAACCTCCAGGTATTTGTGAATTTTCTAAGTCTCTGATGGTTATTGACTTCTAATTGTATTCCATTGTGGTCAGAGAATGTGCTTTGAATAATTTCAATCTTTTTAAATTTATTGAGGCTTGTTTTATGTCCCAGCATATGATCTATTCTGGAGAAAGTTCCGTGAGCACTAGAAAAGTATGTGTATCCTGGTGATTTGGGATGTAATGTCCTGTAGATGTCTGTTAAATCTAATTCATTTATCATATTGTTTAGGTTTTCAATTTCCTTATTGGTCTTCTGTCTGGTTGATCTATCTATAGGAGAGAGTGATGTGTTGAAGTCTCCCACAACTATTGTGGAAACATCAATTGCTTCCTTTAGTTTTGCCAATGTTTCTCTCATGTATTTTGTGGCACCTTGATTGGGTGCATAGACATTTACGATTGTTATTTCTTCTTGCTGAATTGCCCCTTTTATTAGTATGTAGTGGCCTTCTTTGTCTCTCAAAACATCCCTGCATTTGAAGTCTATTTTATCTGAGATTAATATTGCTACACCTGCTTTCTTTTGGCTGTAGCTTGCATGAAATATTTTTTTCCATCCTTTCACTGTCAGTTTCTTTGTGTCCCTGTGTCTAAGATGAGTCTCTTGTATGCAACATATTGATGGTTCATTTTTTTTGATCCATTCTGCGAATCTATATCTTTTAATTGGGGAGTTTAATCCATTTACATTCAACGTTAAAACCGTGAAGGCATTTCTTGAATTGGCCATCTTATCCTTTGGATTATGTTTGCCATATTTTTCCCTCTCTCTATTAATATCCTTTATTGTACCCATACCGAATCTCTTTAGTACTGAACCTTTCTCCAGGTCTCTCTGTCCTGTCTTTGTTTCTCTGTCTGTAGGGCTCCCTTTAGTATCTCCAGTAGGGCAGGTCTCTTGTTAGCAAATTCTCTCAGCATTTCTTTGTCTGTGAAAAATTTAAGCTCTCCCTCAAATTTGAAGGAGAGCTTTGCTGGATAAAGTATTCTTGGCTGGAAATTCCTCTCACTCAGAATTTTAAATATATCGTGCCACTGCCTTCTTGCCTCCATGGTGGCTGCTGAGTAGTCACTACTTAGTCTTATGCTGTTTCCTTTGTATGTGGTGAATTGCTTTTCTCTTGCTGCTTTCAGAACTTGCTCCTTCTCTTCTATGTTTGACAGTGTGATCAGTATATGTCTCGGAGTGGGTTTTTTTTGGATTTATTCTATTTGGAGTTCGCTGAGCATTTATGATTTGTGTATTTATGTTGTTTAGAAGATTTGGGAAGTTTTCCCCAACAATTTCTTTGAATACTCTTCCTAGACCTTTACCCTTTTCTTCCCCTTCTGGGACACCAATGAGTCTTATATTCGGACGTTTCATATTATCTATCATATCCCTGAGGTCCATTTCGAGTTTTTCAATTTTTTTCCCCATTCTTTCTTTTATGCTTTCATTTTCCATTCTGTCATCTTCCAGGTCACTGATTCGTTGTTCAACTTCCTCTAGTCTTGTACTATGAGTGTCCAGAATCTTTTTAATTTGGTCAACAGTTTCTTTAATTTCCATAAGATCATCCATTTTTTTATTTAGTCTTGCAATGTCTTCTTTATGCTCTTCTAGGGTCTTCTTGATTTCCTTCATATCCCGTACTAGGGTCTCATTGTTCATCTTTAGTTCTTTGAGTAGCTGCTCTAGGTGGTGTGTCTCTTCTGGTCTTTTGATTTGGGTGCTTGGGCTTGGGTTATCCATATCGTCTGGTTTTTTCATATGCTTTATAATTTTCTGTTGTTTTTGGCCTCGTGGCATTTGCTGAACTTGATAGGGTTCTTTTAGGGTTTGTAGACCAGTTGAAGTCCTTATCTCTAATTTATCAGATCTACAGCTTCGTGGAGTATACTTTCTCTAACTAACCAGCAGGTGGCGTCCACGAGCCACCTGTTCTCCACAAGCCAGATCTCCCCTGCTTAGCCTTTTTGGTGAGTGGGGGAGTGAGTCTTGTGGGGCCCAATTGGTGTACCAAGCTTGCGTGTGTAGTTGGTGTTGCCTGCCCTGTATGTGGGGCGTGTTTCTGGGCAGTCGGGGAGGGGGGGTGGCCCTAACAATCAAATCTCCCTGATGATCCTAGAGTTTTAAAGCTGCTGCAATAGTCTAATCCTTCAGTTCAGTCCTGCCACAGTTTGTGTCTGCCACTGACCCACAAGTCTTTGGTATTGGCGTATGGCTCCTGAGACTTGCAAGTGGGCCCCTCTTCCAGGCTGTGCACCCCGGGTCCTCTGTTGAGGGATGACTGTGCTATGTCACAGGTGAGTGCCGTCCCCCCAGGGCAGTTCTGGGCTGCTGGGCTGTGTTGGGAGGCTCCCAGTCTGCTCAAATGATGGCTGAATGGGGCTCTGTTAATTCACACTGCTCCCCCTTCCCAGCTCTGGGACATTCAGCTGAGGTTGCAGGGAAGGCTAATGTCCACGCCCAGTTTTGTGGTGTTTGCCTGTTATTTGAAGCACTTCCGTCACACTGGGTTGTCTGGGGCAGCTCTGGGCTATGGGGCTGGCGATGGGCAGGAGTGTTTCCTGTCCACCAGGATGGTGGCTGTGAGCGGACACCCCCCTTTTCTTGGGAAGTTGTGTTGTTTAGTGAATTTTCTCAGCCACTGGAATATTGCCTTTTGTCTCAGAGCTCTCTTAGTTCTGCTCTTGACTTGACGTGCCCAAATTTCAATTCTTTGAAGCTTTCTGTATTGAGCTTCTTAGAGTAATTGTTTTAGAAAAAGCAAAAAGGATTTAAAAAAAAAAAAAAAAAAACGGCCCTCCTCAGAGATCTAATGGGTTATTGAAATGCTAATAGACAAAGCAACCAGGGCCATTAAGGAAAGGTGCACAGGGCAGAGAGATCAGCTTTGCTTCGGGATTTGCATATGCGCCTCAAGGCCTGATCTCCGCCCTTCCCCTTTCTGTGTTCACCAGAACTCGAAAAATCCTCTGCTTTTATTTTGGAGTTTTTCGTGTTGTTTTTTTTCTATGTCTGTCTCCTCTCTGCTGGGCTGGCTGCTCTCAGAGTCTCTGGTGTCTGGTCTCAGTCTATCTATGGTTGGAGTTTGAATCAGTAGAATGAGTTTCCGATAAGAGCAGCCACTGCAATTCTCCCTTCTCCTTCCCGGAGCTGACAGCCCCTCCTCCCCCGGGACTGAGCCTGGCAGGGAGGGGCGCGGGTCCCCTGGCCGCAAAAACTTACAGATTTCGCTGATCTCAGCAGTTCCACGTTTTCATGAGTGTTGTATGAAGTATGCCCAAAGACAGATTGCTCTGTGGTGTCCAGTCCACGCAGTTCCTGGCTTTTTACCTACTTTCCTGGAGGAGTAACTAAAACATACAGCTCACCAGTCTGCCATCTTGCCCCGCCCTCCCCACATTTACTTCTTACCCATATTTATACTTATTTCTTTTCCTTGATTTATTGCTTTGACTATAACTGCAAATATAATATTGAATAGAACAGTGTTACAGGGGATCCTTGTTTTGTTTCTGGCTTTAATGGAAATGCTGCTGCAGTTTAACCATTAAGTATTGTGTTTGGTGCAGGATTTTGTTTGCTTATTTGATTAGTATGCTATAGCAAGTTAAAGAGGTTCCCTTTTTTTCCTGGTTTACTACAAGTTTAAATGGGAATTGAATTTTATCAATTGCTTTCCCTGTATCAATAGATTGGCTTATGTTTTTCCCCTTTAATCTATTAATGTGGTAGGTTTCATGTTATATTTTTTGTAGATGAAACATTCTTGCATTCCTGATATAAGTCCACTTGGTCATGATGGATTATTTTTCATACATTATACATTTTGATCATGATACGAGATTTCATTAGCTGGTGTTTTATTCAGGATTTTTACCTTTCTGTTCAAAAGTAGATTGGTTTATGGCTCTTGTGGTTTTCTTGTGCTGTCTTACTCTGGTCTTTTTCGTACTACAGTCTGGTAAATTAGTTTCAGTATTGGATAGCTTTCTCTCTTTTTCTACAAATATTACCTATTTGTCCCTTACTAGTTTACATACATCAACAAAAAAATCTCTGAGCCTGGAGTTTTTATTCAGAGGGAGATTTTTGATTATGAATTGTATTTCTTCAAATGTTATTTGAAAGTTTTCTGTTTCTTCTTGAATTTCAAATTTATTGGCACAAAATTGTTCAATAGTATTCTCTATTAATTTGCGAAAACTTCTACTGCTTCTGTAGTTATACCTCCCTTTCTATTTCTAATTCTGCATATCTGTGCCTTCTCACTCTGCCTGTATCAGTCTTACTAAGGATCTAGCATTGTTTTTGTAGTTTTTTTCCAAAGAACAACTTGTGACTAATTTCTATTTTTGTTTCTCCCTGTCTATTTCGATCTCTTTAAATTGTGTTGTTCTGTTTTGTTCCTCCTATTTTCTATTTATTTATTTATTTATTTCTCTCATTACTATTCTTGGGTTTACGCTATTATTTTTTCTAGTTTCTTGAATAGAGCACAACACATTTTTAATCTCTCCTGTTCTATAGCAAATTCACTTAACCTATAAACTCACCTGTAATAACCACTTTACCTGTGTGTCATTTTCATTGTTCTAAATATTACATAATTTCCATTATGATTTCCTTTTTAATTTATTAGTCTTTTAGAAGTGCATTTTTAAATTTTCCAAACATTTAGGGGTTTTTTAGTCTCTTTTATGTTATTATTTCTAACTTAATTATATGTAGATGAGAGAATGACTTTTTCTTTCAAATTATTTGAGATTTGCTTTGTATCTAAGTCACAGTTATTTTTTAAAAGCGTGATTTGTACTTAAAAAGAGCACATGTTCTTTGATTTTTAGGTGCAAGGTTTTATATGTATTTCATATTTCAAAATTTTAATTGTATACATCAAATATCATATATTTACTAATTTTTAGTCAATTTAATATATCAGTTTATGACAAAGTTGTTTGAAAATTTCTCATTATGATTACAATTTTAATTTATCATTTACATTTATCAAAGTTTTCAGACTTTTTTGTTAGAGATATAGAAATTCACAACTTTTATATCTTCTTGAAGGATTGTTCTTTATACAGGGTCCCCCTTTATCCTTTCTAAGGGTTTTTGGCTAGAATTCTATTCATCTGACATAAAGATTGTGAAATTGATTTTCTTTTGGTGAGTATTTGGCCGGCATACACTTTCCATCCATTTACTCTACCTTTCTTTGTCATTGGGGGTCAGTTGTGTCTCTTGTAACATGTAACTGCATTTTATATTTTATCCCAATTTGATAGTCTCTTTCTTTTAATATACAAATGTAGCCTGTGAGTATTTGTTGTTATGTTTACTATTGGTAAACATTGTGTTAGAAATTATTTCTACTGCCTTATTTCGTGTTTTCCACATAGTATACATTTTTAGGAGGGGAGGGGACACTTTGGTTTTCCCCTCTCTGCTTTCTGCTAGATTGATCAGTCTTTTTTGGTTTTTCTATTACTTCCACCCACCCCCAAGGCTCTAGCTCAGCTTTGGGCTAGAGGCCCCTCATTCTGTCTCCTAAAGTTCACAGCTTCTGATGAGCCATTGCTCCAGACACCTAAAGCAAAAGTGATTCTCCTTCTCTTTTCCTGAGACAGGGAGCCCACCTCAGCCCCCGGTTTCAAATCAAAAACTGGCTTGATGCCCCACCTAACCTCGGGCATTTTTATTCTTGGTCACCCCAAAGGAGCTGGACTCTTGGTTGTCTCCTTCTACCTCTGAACCCAAAGCTCCAATGACCCTCTGCGTTAGCTTCACTTGCTCCTCTCCAGTTGTGCTCCACTTCTTATCTATGGAAGAAGAGTTTGCTTTTGATGCTGCTTATGTTTTTTTTTTTATTTTCTTTTCATACTTTTTCTATCCTTATTATGTTTGGAGCAGAGAGTAATTTTCTGAACATCAAATTGCAATACCTTTTAGACCAGCAGTCTATGTGAGACTCTGATCTTTTGATAGATAGCAAAGGTTCTCTTGGAGTGCAGCGTAGGGTTGTATATTAAAATATCATGAAGTTATATTATTGTGTCATGGGCCTTAGGGGCCAAATAACCAAAATGAATGCTTTCCTAAAGCCATGAGTATGACTGATGACCTCTGACCCATGAGCATGATCAAATGACCTGATTACGCTGGTCCATTTTGGAATTAAGTGACATAGAATGATAAAAATATAGACTTTGAAAGCAAAGATGGTCCTTAAATAGCTGACATATTTTCTGGTGAGAAAAATAAGGCCCAGAAGGGAGAAATGAGTGATTCAAACTAAATAATGCAAAGATGGGACTGGAATCCAGAACCGTACTGGGCAGGAAGGGATTCCTCAGATACGCCTTGTCTTCATTTGCCAGGGATGCTAGGACAAGTACCACATAAGGAGTTTGCTTAAACAGGCATTTATTTTCTCACAGATTTGGAGGCTAAAAGTCCAAAATCAAGGTGAACACAAGGCCATGCTTTCTCGAAACTTCATGGCATTGTGATGATGGCTTTCAGGCAATTCTCTGTCACGTGGTGATCTGTCTCTTCTTGTCTCTTCCTCTGGTTTCTACTTCTATGTCCAATTTCCTTTGCTTAGAAGGTCTTCCGCCATATTGAATTAAGGCCCACCTTCATTCAGTTTGGCCTCACCGAAATGATAACATCTTCAATGATAGTATTTACCAATGAGTCTGCACCCCAGGACCCAGGACCAGGGATTAGGACTGGAACATGTCTTTGGTGTGGGGTGTAATCCAACCCCAACATCCCCACTCCAACTGCTTCATTCTACAAGTAAAGAAACTGTGACATTCCCAAGGCCATGCAGGGAATCAGTAGAAGAGCCAAGCCTGGAATTCCAAGTTTCTTTTCGTAATTCTCCTTCCACCAACATAAAATGGGAGCTCCCTCCACCTTCTCAGTGACAGAGCATTTCTTTCTATCGTCTGTCAGCATAGATCCAGGAATTAAATCATTCATTCATTCATCCAGTTATCATTTTAAGTGCCAATAGGCCTTTTGGCTGTGCCCATGGGCACAGATCCTACTCCTGGGAACCTACAATAGGATACTGCTGTGGGGGCTAAGCAATGCCCCACAAGGAGCCACACCTCGACAATTAAAAACAGCTTTGAGACCCTGTGGATATTCAGCAAAGAGAGGCCGAGGCAGGAGTCGGGAGGAAAGAGAGGAAAGAAGAAGTGACACAGGGGTTAGTGGAAGGAGCGTGACAGTGGGTTCACAAGCTGTGCGTGTGAGGGCCATGGGAAAACCATGCTAACTCTTGCTAATTAACCCGCAGGAAACCAAAGTACAAAAACCAGAATCCAATGTATTAATTTATGATTGAAACATAATACACAACTGCCAAGGGGACCAGCTCTTACTTCCTCTGGCCAAACATTGACTCTGTAGGCAAATTCCATGGGAAGCCAAATTACAATCAGAAATTTGCTTGGTGACCTTGGAGTGAGAACACGGAGAAATGAATATGATTTGGGTGTCTCCTGACATCAGGAGCCACCGTTTCTATTTTAAGGCAATATCAGCTGCTGGAAATGAACCATGCCTGGGCCGAGGGAAGTCTCCCTGCAAAGGATGGATGAGGCCAGGGTCTGTGCCCGCCACTCCCTTCCTTCTGCGCCCATGACTGGTCAGTCTCTTCAGAAACACGTGCTTTCTTTAAACATGATAATACCTATAATCTGATTGTAGTCAGCTGATGCTCCTATAATTTGAATTACAGTTTAACACTTAAAGTAAATTATTTTCAATTTCTTGAGGACAAGAAGAAGGCCCGTTAGGCCAGCAAGGAAACTGAGGCTCAAAGAGGTTAAGTGGTTCATTATCCAGTTGCACAGATAGCAATTGCATGACCTGAATTTCAACCAAGGTTTTAATCCAATGGAAAGGGGGGAAGCATCTGAAAATACAAAGCACTGAAGTTAAGTGGCTAAATTTGGCATCTAACCACATCAGCCTCTGAGGTTAAGAAGCTTGAAGCAGGGACCATGACTTATACTTCCTTTATAACTTCCCACAGTGCCTGATCCAAAATGTTACTCATGGCAGGCATTCCCCATGTGCTAAAAGCGATAGTCTTTTGGTGTTCCCAGATGGTCCCAAACATACACAAAGACGTAGGATACTAAATATTATTTTCAATTTTCCCGTCAAGTCACCTTTCAGTCCACACCAGGTCTATGTCAAAGAAGCATTCAGAATCCCTTCCTGGATCTGTCTGTCTCCTCTCCCCGTCCCCCATTCCTCTGGATCTTTTCCACCCCTCTGCCCTCCCATCCTGGAGTAGCTTCATATTCTCCCGGAGTTGTGACTATTATTTCTGGCCCCATCCCAGAGGCCGAGGTAGTTTCTATCTGTGCATCCTGGACTAGCCCACTTTTCTCTCACCATGGCCATTGCCCTCATCCTAAATGTCATGTCTTTCTTGACTAACAAAGCCTCTTTGCCTTTCCTCCATCCAGCCACAGATGCCTTCCCCACCAAGACTGTGGAGCGGAAGGAAGAAGGGGATGAGGAGAGAAGAAAATTTCTGTCTAGTCACCCATTTGCTGCAGTAAACTGAGCCCTGCATAAGAAGTCAGGAAGGTTCTAGACCCAGCTCTGCCACCAACTCAGTGGGTAGCCTTGAAATTGTCAGCTTAACTTCTCTTGGCCTCTGTTCCAGTTTGCTAATGCTGCTGGAATGCAAAACACCAGAGATGGATTGGCTTTTATAAAGGGGGTTTATTTGGTTACAAAGTTACAGTCTTAAGGCTATAAAGTGTCCATCAACAATAGGGTCCTTTCACTGGAGGATGGCCATTGGCGTCTGGAAAACCTCTGTTAGCTGGGAAGGAACGTGGCTGGCATCTGCTTGCTCCTAGGTTACGTTTCAAAATGGCATTCTCCAAAATGCTCTTGGGGCATTTTGTCCTCTCTTAGCTGCAACTCTTCTTCAAGATATCACTCTCAGTTGCTCTTGGGGCATTTGTCTTCTCTTAGCTTCTCTGGAGCAAAAGTCTGCTTTATAAAGGCCATCTCCAAAATGTTGCTCTGTAAGCTGCAGCTGCTCTCTCAACTCCTGTGCTTTTTTCAAAGTGTCCGTCTTGGCTATAGCAAGCTCGCTCCTTCTGTCTGAACTTACATAGTGCTCTAGTAAACTAATCAAGGCCCAGGCTGAATGGGCAGGGCCACACCTCCATGGAAATTATCTAATCAGAGTTATCATCTACAGTTGGGTGAGTCGCATCTCCATGGAAATACTCAAAGAATTACAACCTAATCAACACTAATACATCTGCCCACACAAGATTGCATCAAAGATAATGACATTTTGGGGACATAACACATTCAAACTGGCACATCCTCTGTCTCCCCATCAGTAAAGTAAGGGGGGTTGAGCTGGACGATCTCAGATCTCCCTTCCACCTCTGATAGCCCTTTGTGCATGAGCATTTTTAGGTACTATTGAAATGTGGTATAAAATGCATTATAATTTTAATAAAGCATTCTGATAAATACTCTGATGAGATAACAAGTCTTCTTAAGATTACTGTACCAATATTGTAAAGCAATTCTGGATGATTTCATGAAAGTCGTTGCTACATGGCTTATAATTAAGGATGACTGCCCTGTGCATAAAATACCTGAGCAGGAAATACAGCTTTCCAATATCCTATTTTTAAGTTATTTTTATGTTTTGTCTTTTATGGTAGAAAAAATATTTACCTGTAGAATGTCTAGATGAATTGTCCACTTCCAAATATACATTACAAACAAAAAGAATATTTAACATGTAAGGTAATGCAACCATGTTTATTTAAATATGTTATGTTCAAGGCAACAAATTCCAAATGTGTAGTTCATACAGATGATTCAATTTTTTAAATTTGTTTCTATTGAGGAATCTTTCCTTTCTGATACCCTTTGCCTCATCCCATGATTCTTGAATTAGGATCCATTGACATTAAGATGTCTTAATATCTTAATGAAGTACACCCTTGTGGATGTACTCTAAAGGGTCCTTAATTTCCTAAAATTGCATGGAAAAATGTCGAGTATATGCAATTTTATATTCTAGATTTTATTTGACTTTCAAAGGCACTCTTGACCCAAAAAATTATGCTTCTTGTTCATATGCAGGATAGAAAAAAGTTCAATAAGACCTATATATGAACTAGCAGCTTGGCAGAAAGTATCTTGATTCTGGTATCAGGGAGACTTGGGTTCAAATTCTATTGTGCAGTTTGCCAGTTGAATACTTTTTTTGGACAAGTTACTTAAATATTGTGATTTTCAGTTGCCTCATCTCTGTAAAATATTGGTAATATCATTTGCCTACTTTGTGGGGTTACTGTAAGGATGAAATTATTTAATATAATTCCATATAACCTAGCACATCATTGGTGTTAAATGGATAGTAGACTTTATGTCCACCAACCTCAAGGAAAACTAGAGCTGCTCTTCCCCTCCCCTTGAGCCCTTAACCCCACTAGAGAAACTCATAGTTAACTAGCACACCCCAAAAGGCTTCACATATCTGTACAAGCAAAATAAAAACTCAAGTGAATAAACTAAACTTCTTTGAATTCAATGTTTCTTTGCCATCAAAAGTTAAATTTTTCCTCAAGAGTGGCTTCTATGAAATCCTCATCAAACCATATACCAAATGTCTAATCCAACACTTCACCTCATGCAGCTGTTACAGAAGGAGATTGGCTTCCAAACCCACCCAAAAGCTTCTCTTAATGTTGTTTTCTCCTTCCACTTTTGCCAACAAAACCACTTCCTTGTCTTCGAGGCACCTCAGGATCCCACTTCTACTTCTTTCTTTACTTTCATTTCTCATACCTTGTCTTGAGCCACATCCTCTGTGCTAGAAACAGCTCCCACTTCCTGCTAGCCCAGAACCTTCTGAGTACTTCCTCCATGGCTGTATCCTTTATCAGGAGTTTCTACACTCATATCTCTAGGGGATATTTCTAAACCACCCAGTGTACCCTGATTGAGAAACCAGCAAGATGGTGGGTTCACTATAAAATAGGCTGTGTGCTAGAGACCAGGAGGCTGGTCTGGTTTCCCCAGGTCAAGTTTGGGACCACACAGACCTGCTAGTTTCCACCTCTAAGAAAAGCAAGAGAACACTCCTCATATGAATTTCCTCAAACTTGGTGCCTTACCTTCTTTTCCCATTTTGCTGGGATAAAGGTGATGAGTCAGTGTTCAAATTCCAGTTCCACCACACTAGCACTAAGTAGCACTAGTTACACGGGTTAAATTGAGCATTTAACCTGTGTAAGCCTCAATCTAGAAGGCAGATAAGACACAGTCTATACAGAAATAGCAAATTCAGAGTGGATTTTAGATGGCTTGGATGGCTAGACGAGCCAAGAGTGTAGAATAGAGAGAAAGGAGGGATCCTTTCCAGCCACCTTTTATTTTCTACTTGTGTGTGGACTCTGTCTGATCTGCCACCTAGATTTCCCTCAAGAAAAGGAAGCCCACGCCACGGAGCCCAAGCTTAACAAGGTATTACCAGCACCACGATGGTCTTGGTCACTTCCCCGGGGAGTTGGACACATCCCAAAGAGTTACAGAGTTCTCAAACCCAGTCAAAATTCAGTGCCCCCTTTTCTGAACTTACAAATAAATCTGTTGAGAGTCCAGAAAGACAACCAAAGTGCAGTTCTCATGGAGGGTCTTTCGTGAGACATTTTGCAAAGCCAGGGTCTTCTGTGTCAGAGAGGAAGCTATCCCCACACACCAGTGTCAATCAGTTAGGCTGTTGGATTTGACTCAGTGTGCCCAGGGTGGCCAACACTGAGCTCCCTATCCACCTACCCCACCAGGTATTATCAGGTGAGACAGTCCTGGTTGAATGCTCTTCAGGAAGGACGGATGCATCATATTGATGAAAGCTGCAGAGAACAAGGAGTCAACAAGGATCCCACCCCCACCCCCCACGGAGGGCCATCGCAGCTACCAATGAAGCAGTCCCCTGGTTGACTGTGGCACGATCGAGAATACAACACAACTTCCTCCTTCATCAAATCCTTCAAGAGGTGCTGCAATGGCAAGTGTCAATGTCAGCATCAGGCCAAGCTGCCGTAAAATCCCTGCCCTAACAGCTATTAGCTCTGTGACCTTGAAGAAGTTCTTGAAATTCCCCAAACTTTTGTTTCATCTGTAAAATAGGATTAACAACATCTACCTTATAAATGTTCCAGAAGAATTAAAGGAGATGATGTGGGTAAAGTCTTTGGCACAT